>NC_134364.1:96530122-96900122 GCF_048569485.1 Anomaloglossus baeobatrachus | reverse complement strand
AAAGTGTTTATAAAGACAAGGTGTTTCTGGTCTTTGGTAAAATGGAAAGTAACACAATATATTATACATTATTCATGTAGTATAAAACAAATGTGGTTTAAAATCTGCTTTGTGACCTATTTTGCTAAATCCCCTGCTCGGGATAACCAGCATGCCTAGGCTATGCCAACTATCTGTTTTGTTGTGCCACATAAGGTTTTGTACCCAGGATTTCTGTGCCAGGCCTGGATAGGAATGACCTAATTTGGCCTGAAGCACCGGCATCATCCAATGATTATAGTAATGGGGTAGACATGTATGATGATGTGCCCCGGACCTCAGGGGTTAAGTGGCACAGGTGTCGCCTGGTATGGAGTGCGGAAGGCAGCGTGGAGATAACAGGTTCCGAGCAGATGGCAGGAGGATAGATGGCAGCTTTCATGCCACGTCCGCCAGACACTTGCCCAACTTCCCCATGTGGAGTGTTGAATTTTAAAAGGAATTAGTGAAGTAATCTGTATCGTAATTGTGATACGTAATTCTTGGCTAAAAGAGATGGGAAAAGGGAACACATGGTGTGCATAATTATATATACATTACTGTTCACTTTCTGGGAGGAGGAGGTGCAATCCTATAAGAAGAGAAATTATACAGATCCAACACAGGAGTGCTGTCTAACTATTCTGATCAACATGTCTGTCCATAGGGAGCGCTATTATAGTAATCATATTCTTGCCTCTGGGGAGTAGTAACATACTAATTATACTCTTCTCCACAAAAGCAGTATACTATGGACATCCCTCTACATAGGGGGCAGTATTATAGTGGTTATATTCTTGTACATAGGGGGCAGTATTATAGTAGTTATATTCTTGTACATAGGGGCAGTATTAGGCTAAGTTCACATTTCCGTTGATTTGAATCAGTCACATGCGTCGCTTGACGCATGTGACTGATGCGCTGTTCAACGCTGTACAACGGATGACAAAGAACAGAATTCTTTGTCGGATTCCGTTGTGTGCGGGGGGCGGAGTTCGGGGGCAGAGCCGAGCGGGGGGCGGGGCCAGGCGCTGAGGATGTCAGTGGAAGTGCTGCGGTCTGCATGGCTGGGGACAGGTGAGTGTATCTGTGAGTGAGTGTGTGTGTGTATGTGCATGTATGTATGTATGTATGTATGTATGTATGTATGTGTGTGCACATGCAAAGTGCGGGAGGGGGCGGAGCCGAGCGGGGGGCGGGGCCAGGCGCTGAGGATGTCAGTGGAAGTGCTGCGGTCTGCATGGCTGGGGACAGGTGAGTGTATGTGTGAGTGAGTGTGTGTATGTGCATGTATGTATGTATGTATGTATGTGTGTGTGTGTGTGTGTGTGTGTGTGTGCACATGCAAAGTGCGGGAGGGGGCGGAGCCGAGCAGGGGGCGGGGCCAGACGAGGGTGTCAGTGGCAGTGCTTGTCTGCATGGCTGGGGACGTGTGTGTGTGTGTACATACATGTGCGGAGTGCGGGAGGGGGCGGGGCCGAGCGGGGAAGTGTCGGCCTCCCTGCACACGTAACCAGCCTAAATATCGGGTAACAGCAAAGCACCCGATGTTTACCTTGGTTACCCGATATTTACCTTGGTTACGGGCCTACACCGCTTAGCGCTGGCTCCTTGCACCGTAACCAGGGTAAATATCGGGTAACCAACCAAAGCTGGTGACGTGTGCAGGGAGCCAGAGAGCATGCGCAGCGAAATCCGACGGATCTCGCTGCTCAAAAAACGTTACATGCTGCGTTCCCCCCGCCCGGCGGTCAGTCGTTCCACGACTGATCAGTCGGGCGGAGGGTGCAACGCAGCATCATCAGTCACAATCCGCTGCTCATACAAGTCTATGGGAGCAGCGGAATCCGCTAAACGGATTCCGTTGTTTACAAGAGCAGCGGATTGTGACTGATAGATTTTAGCGGAAATGTGAACTTAGCCTTATAGTAGTTATATTCTTGTACATAGGGGCAGTATTATAGTAGTTATATTCTTGTACATAGGAGCAGTATTATAGTGGTTATATTCTTGTACATAGGGGGCAGTATTATAGTAGTTATATTCTTGTAGATAAGGGGCAGTATTATAGTAGTAATATTCTTGTACATAGGGGGCAGTATTATAGTGGTTATATTCTTGTACATAGGAGCAGTATTATAGTAGTAATATTCTTGTACATAGGGGGCAGTATTATAGTAGTAATATTCTTGTACATAGGGGTCAGTATTATAGTGGTTATATTCTTGTACATAGGGGCTGTATTATAGTAGTTATATTCTTGTACATAGGGGGCAGTATTATAGTAGTTATATTCTTGTAGATAAGGGGCAGTATTATAGTAGTAATATTCTTGTACATAGGGGCAGTATTATAGTAGTTATATTCTTGTACATAGGGGTCAGTATTATAGTGGTTATATTCTTGTACATAGGGGCTGTATTATAGTAGTTATATTCTTGTACATAGGGGGCAGTATTATAGTAGTTATATTCTTGTAGATAAGGGGCAGTATTATAGTAGTAATATTCTTGTACATAGGAGGCAGTATTATAGTAGTTATATTCTTGTACATAGGGGGCAGTATTATAGTAGTTATATTCTTGTACATAGGGGCAGTATTATAGTAGTTATATTCTTGTACATAGGGGTCAGTATTATAGTGGTTATATTCTTGTACATAAGGGCAGTATTATAGTAGTCATATTCTTGTACATAGGAGCAGTATTATAGTAGTCATATTCTTGTACATAGGAGCAGTATTATAGTAGTTATATTCTTGTATATAGGGGCAGTATTATAGTAGTTATATTCTTGTACATAGGAGCAGTATTATAGTAATTATATTCTTGTATATATGGGCAGTATTATAGTAGTCATATTCTTGTACATAGGAGCAGTATTATAGTAGTTATATTCTTGTACATAGGGGGCAGTATTATAGTAGTTATATTCTTGTACATAGGGGGCAGTATTATAGTAGTTATATTCTTGTACATAGGGTGCAGTATTATAGTAGTCATATTCTTGTACATAGGAGCAGTATTATAGTAGTTATATTCTTGTACATAGGAGCAGTATTATAGTAATTATATTCTTGTATATATGGGCAGTATTATAGTAGTTATATTCTTGTACATAGGGAGCAGTATTATGGTAGTTATATTTTTGTACATAGGGGCAGTATTATGATTTTGTAGTATAGCGGTGCTGTATATTATGTATAATGCAGAGGTTTAGTTACTGAGATGGTAATACTATTTCCATTCCTTATCAGTGGAGGTTCTGCACAGTAATATCCCTGTGTAATCTCGGTGAAGGTTAGGGCGCTGTGTGTTTGGTTTCTGCATCTCATATTGTTTGCTCAGTCCTCTCCTTGGTGTTTATTTTCATTATTATCATTGGTCCCTTCTGCCCTGAGAACCAAACACTGTGGTTTGTGAATCACAAGCGTCAGTGTTTGACAGCGTGCTGAGAGCAGATTGTGCCTTCCTCACCCAAAATCCAGGTGTACAGACGCTCATTTTCAAGTTTACGACCCCCATCTAATAATAATTTATGTCTTTTCAGATGCTACATCCTCACAGATGTGATTGTCATCATCGCGGAAGAAATAAACAGACAAGAGACAAATAGGAGACAAAGGAATGAGCAGCTCCGGCTCTAGTGACTTTACCATCAGTAATCGGAATATTAAAAATTGTTTCAACTAAATTCTGTTTTCGATTATTTCACTCCCGTCAGAGCTCATAAATTTCAGTTCATTTTTCTTAATAATAAGTGCAGTTTACTAAAGTGCTTGTTGCTTCTTTTACATGAGTAGGAAAAAATGTAATAATTTTATTTTTTTTCATGAGTTATTTTGTAAATCTCAGCACTAAAATACTACTGTCCCATATCTATAAGAAAGAGTACTGCCCAATATACACAGAGAATATAACCGCTATAATACTGCCCCACATACACAGAAGATAAACCTACTATAATACTGCCCAATATACACAGAGAATATAACCGCTATAATACTACCCAATATACACAGAGAATATAACCGCTATAATACTGCCCCACATACACAGAAGATATAACCACTATAATACTGCCCAATATACACAGAGAATATAACCGCTATAATACTGCCCAATATACACAGAGAATATAACCACTATAATACTGCCTCATATACACAGAGAATATAACCGCTATAATACTGCCCCATATACACAAAGAATATAACTACTATAATACTGCCCTATATACACAGAAGATACTGCTACGTATACACAAACAATATAAGTATTTTAATACTGCCCCATGTACACAGAAGATATAACTACTATAATACTGCCCCTATATACAAGAATATAACTACTATAATCCTGCCCCTATGTACAAGAATATAACTACTATAATACTGCTCCTATGTACAAGAATATAACTACTATAATACTACCCCTATGTACAAGAATATAACTACTATAATACTGCCCCTATGTACAAGAATATAACTACTATAATACTGCCCCTATGTACAAGAATATAACTACTATAATACTGCCCCTATGTACAAGAATATAACTACTATAATACTGCCCCTATGTACAAGAATATAACTACTATAATACTGCCCCTATGTACAAGAATATAACTACTATAATACTGCTCCCTATGTACAAGAATATAACTACTATAATACTGCTCCTATGTACAAGAATATAACTACTATAATACTGCCCCTATTTACAAGAATGTAACTACTATAATACTGCCCCTTATGTACAGGAATATAACTACTATAATACCGCCTCTATGTACAAGAATATAACTACTGTAATACTGCCCCTATGTACAAGAATATAACTACTATAATACTGCCCCTATATACAAGAATATAACTACTATAATACTGCCCCTATGTACAAGAATATAACTACTATAATACTGCCCCTATGTACAAGAATATAACTACTATAATACTACCCCTATGTACAAGAATATAACTACTATAATACTGCCCCTATGTACAAGAATATAACTACTATAATACTGCCCCTATGTACAAGAATATAACTACTATAATACTGCCCCTATGTACAAGAATATAACTACTATAATACTGCCCCTATGTACAAGAATATAACTACTATAATACTGCTCCCTATGTACAAGAATATAACTACTATAATACTGCCCCTTATGTACAAGAATATAACTACTATAATACTGCTCCTATGTACAAGAATATAACTACTATAATACTGCCCCTTATGTACAAGAATATAACTACTATAATACTGCCCCTTATGTACAAGAATATAACTACTATAATACTGCCCCTATGTACAAGAATATAACTACTATAATACTGCCCCTATGTACAAGAATATAACTACTATAATACTGCCCCTATTTACAAGAATATAACTACTATAATACTGCCCCTTATGTACAGGAATATAACTACTATAATACCGCCTCTATGTACAAGAATATAACTACTGTAATACTGCCCCACATACACAGAAGATATAACTACTATAATACTGCCCCACATACACAGGGGATATAACTACTACAATACTGCCTCTATGTACAAGAATATAACTACTATAATACTGCCCCACATACACAGGAGATATAACCACTATAATACTGCCCCTATGTACAAGAATATAACTACTATAATACCGCCCCACATACACAGAAGATATAATTACTATAATACTGCCCCACATACACAGAAGATATAACTAGTATAATACTGCCCCACATACACAGGAGATATAACTACTATAATACTTCCCCATACACACAAAGAATATAACTACTATAATACTACCCAATATACACAGAAGATATAACTACTATAATGCTTCTGTAGCACCCCCACGGTACCAGGTGCCACAAATGTCACCAGTGGAAACCCAAAACCCGTAATATCTGTGCTGGCCAGTACACCAGCACCCTCAGGCCATACACACAACCCCAACACCAGACTGGGAGACTGCCTAGCAACATGTAAAAGGGAAGGGCACTGACTGGATAATAGCCACTCCATCTGTAGGGAGAGACCCAGCGAGGGGGAGGGGCCAGTGGTCAGTTGGGAAGTTGGCGGGAGGAAGTAGTCAGTAGTAGTTTGGAATGAGGAAGTGAAGGAGACAGAAGGTGTAGAGGAGTTGAGAGGAGAGAAGAGCGAAAAGTACAGAAAAGACCTGAAGCAACACCGGAGTGCTGTAAAAGGAGTGAGGGACTGTGGAGTATGGGACCAGGACTCCAGGCACCGTGGGTTACCTGTGGAAGTGAAAGTCTCCAGGAACGGCGGGGCGCCTGTGGAAGTCTGGAACCAAGGCTCACAGGACTCAGCACAAGGCGGGGTGCAGACCCTAGGACAGTGGAACACTTTATGGTCAGCTATTAACTCTGCCGGGCGAGAAGATCTCCACGGTCCATCGTCAACCCAAAATGTCTGAAGCACAAGCAGCGAAGAGGGGACCGGGGACTGAACCCCTTAAATAGTCCAGGCTGCCTGCAACAAGGACCAAGACTGAAGAGAAGGGACTCCAAAGTAGCTCCAGGCCACGGGAGTCCAACCACAACAAGTGTGCATGAAGGACAGCCAACCTAGGTCACAACTGGCATGGAGAACAAGGGGAGCGGGAACACCTGGAACCGGCACCTGCGGGTTCAAGTACCACAAGTAAAGGCAAGGCAAGTTGAAACTGCAATACTGGTGTGGACTGTTTATTATCGCCCCGGGCACTCACGCAGACTGTTCCCCATTACAATCCCCATCATTCACTGCTGTGGCCTGTCCCTTTTTGCGGCGGGCTCAAACACCTAAGCTGCACCACTCCATCAGCCCCAGCAGGAACCTGCAGCGACGACCCCAAATAATCTGGCCGCACACCGCAAGTGGCGTAGTTGAGAACTCTTTACTTTTATTTTCATTTCCCCTTTTATTTTTAACCCCTTTTTATCGGACCGACCCCCAGAGTCATGGAACCTGGCGTCGGCCGCGACCACGACTCCCCCTGAGTGTCACACACGTCCAGGACCGAGTACCCCACAGCCCTGGGACGTCACACTTCCCCATATACACAGGAAGAGAATTGTGGACTTACACAAGCCTGGTTTATCATTGGGTGCAATTTCCAGATACCTGAAGGTGCCTCGTTCATCTGTACAAGAAATTATATGCAAGTACAAACAAGAATGTCCAGCCATCATACCGCTCCTGAGAAGCTGAGAAGACGGGCTCTGTGTACCAGAGATGAACGTGCTTTGGTCAGACATGTGCTTATCAACCCAAGAGAAAAAGCAAAAGATCTTGTGAAGATGCTGGTGGAAGCTGGTAAGATTGTGTCATTATTCACAGTGAAACGAGTACAGTATCAGCATGGGCTGAAAGGCCACTCTGCCAGGAAGAAGCATTACTCCAAAAGAAGCAGATCAGGAACAAAAGAGATGTGGAGCTATTATTGCGCTGCTGAAGATATGGCATCAATCCAAGGAAGATTGAATGAAGGTGGTTTTATTCTACAGGTTTCAAAGTGTCTCCCCACTTCTTCATCAGTAAATCCACCAATTTGAAGATTATGTAGCAATACTGAAGAACATCTCAAGACATCAGCCAGGGACTTAAAGCTTGGGAGGAAATGGGTCTTCCAAATGGACAATGACCCGAAGCATACTGCCAAACTGGTTATGTACCACCCCCGTGTCAGCGGCCGAGCCGCTCGGATCCGGAACCGTGGTGGCTCGAGGGGTCTCCGGACCCGGGAAGGGGGGTCGCGCGGACACTCGAAGTGAAGAGGGGGAATATGTACAGGGGATTTGAAAGTTCGTGACGCCACCCACGGTGCGTGGTAAGATGAAGTACCACCGCTGCTGTTGGGGAGCCCGGTGGCGGTGGTATGGCAGCAAGGTGTCTAACCCCTCTGTGGGTAGGGTTTTTTGCCCCGGGGGCCCGGTAATGGGAGTGAAGGGGGTGCCATTGGGGAGGAAAGGGTTTTCTGCGTACTCACTCAGTCCAAGAATACTGACACTGACAGCTTGTAAACCAGAATTCTGAGCACCGCTGCAGCAGGGAGGGAGCACGCTTGGATCCGTGCCCTTGGTGTTGCTTGTTAGCCTGTGGCCTAATCGGGTCCCGCTCACCCGTATGGCTAACAGAGTGAGCTTGTTCTCAGGGTTCACACTTGGGATTTGATGGACTGTGTTTTGGGAAAAGTCCTATCCCCTCGTTGCGCTAGTACCCCGATTTTGGAGCGGGTGAGGGATGAATCTTGAAGACTTCATCCCTGTTGGGTAAATTACCAAGACGATTGAAGCTACTCCCTGGCCTAGTGTCTGCGTACCCCGTCGTGCCCTGGCCCCTGCCCAGAGATGGCTCAAGGCCGCCGGCTGACCTCCTCGACAATCCGTGCCCCTTAACACGATCCCCTGCGACCAGGGTTCCACCTCCTACCAGGCCCAGACCAACGTCTACCACCTAGTAATCTTCAGGAGCCCTGCTCCAAACCAGTGACCTCTCCCTCTGAGAGTCACCACTCCACACTCCTACTCCTTCCACTCCTTTTTCACTTCTCTCACTTTTCACTTTCCTCTTACCAACCCCCCAAGTGGGCGGACCTATTCCCTTCAGGCCCCCCCAATGGTGTGTCTGGTGGGTGTGGTGCAAAGTGTTCCTAGGGTTTCGACTCGCTCCGATCCTAGCAACACCAAAGAACAGGGATCCGTAACCAAGGAGGATGCGGATACCGTGCAGAAGGGCAGGTTGCACAATACCCTGTGACGACCTGATAGGCCAGGGCCTCACAGTTACAAAGTGGCTTAAGGATAACAAAGTCAATGTTTTAGAGTGGCCATCACAAAACCCTGATCTCAATCCTATTAAAAATGTATGGGCAAAGATGGAAAGCCCACTGCGTGCAAGGCGACCGACAAACATGGCTCAGTTACACCAGTTCTGTCAAGAGTAATGGGCCCAAATTCCTACCAACTATACCAACTATTGTGAGAAGCTTGTGGAAGGAGATCCAAAACTTTTCACCCAAGTCATATGTAGCGCCCCACGGGGCAGGCGGTTAAGCCTACTCGTCACTGGCCGTTTCAGGTCGGGTCAGGCGTTGTCAGGGGGTGACCTTGCCCGGTTCCGTTGCCCTGAGGCATACAGTAATTGGTGGGGAAGGGAAACGAGTATTTGAAAAAGAGTTTGTCATGACGCCACCTGTGGTATGCGGCCAGGGAGTAGCCGCCACTGCCGGGTTCCTCTCCGGGGCAGGTGTTAAGGCAGCCGGGATGGTATCACTCCCCACAGGCGGAGCGGGCCCAGGGCGGATGATGAGGGTTGTAAAGGCCGTTGGCGCCTAAGCGCAGGGCGGCGTCGCTGGTAAGGACGAGCCAACACAATCTTTGTGGGTTCAGGGTGTAGTTTACTCACAACTTCAGCTGCCAGCCCTGTCACACAGTAGTCAGACAGGACGAAGGCTTGAATGCCGAAACTAGTTTCTGACTAACCTCCCGTTTTTGTCACTGATATTTTTGCTGGATTTTATAACATTTCTTCAATAAAATTGATTTTTTTAATTACACCCTCTGGTCTCTGAGGAATACCACTGGATCCACTTCTACTATAATACTGCCCCTATGTTCAAAAATATAACTACTATAATACTGCTCCTATGTACAATACAAGAATATAACCACTATAATACTGCCCCCTATGTACAAGAATATAACTACTATAATACTGCTCCTATGTACAAAAATATAACCACTATAATACTGCCCCCTATGTACAGGAATATAACTACTATAATACTGCCCCTATGTACAAGAATATAACTACTATAATACTGCCCCTATGTACAAGAATATAACCACTATAATACTGCCCCCTATGTACAGGAATATAACTACCATAATACTGCTCCTATGTACAAGAATATAACTATTATAATACTGCTCCTATGTACGAGAATATAACTACTATAATACTGCCCCTATGTACAAGAATATAACTACTATAATACTGCTCCTATGTACAAGAATATAACTACTATACTACTGCCCCTATGTACAAGAATATAACTACTATAATACTGCTCATATGTACAAGAATATAACTACTATAATACTGCCCCTATGTACAAGAATATAACTACTATAATACTGCTCATATGTACAAGAATATAACTACTATAATACTGACCCTATGTACAAGAATATAACTACTATAATACTGCTCCCTATGTACAGGAATATAACTACTATAATACTGCTCCTATGTACAAGAATATAACTACTATAATACTGGTCCTATGTACAAGAATATAACTACTATAATACTGCCCCCTATATACAAGAATATAACTACTATAATACTGCCCCTATGTACAAGAATATAACTACTATAATACTGCTCATATGTACAAGAATATAACTACTATAATACTGCCCCTATGTACAAGAATATAACTACTATAATACTGCCCCCTATATACAAGAATATAACTACTATAATACTGCCCCTATGTACAAGAATATAACTACTATAATACTGCTCATATGTACGAGAATATAACTACTATAATACTGCCCCTATGTACAAGAATATAACTACTATAATACTGCCCCCTATGTACAAGAATATAACTACTATAATACTGTCCCTATGTACAAGAATTAGAACAACCAGAGCAGTACAAATGGACTTCATTAGGAATAAAGGCAACAACTTCAAGGAAATGCACAAATAGAAGAAAATAGAAGTCTTTAAATTTGCCTAAGTGTTATATCCCATGATAAATAAATAACAAGTAATGAGCGCAATAGTGCACATAAAGTTTTATTCAACACAATATACATGGGGTATATAATATATTGGAAAAAGTTTTGACAGGTTCAGACAGAGACAAGCGACAAAAATCCCCATATGGGGCCACATGCAAGGTGATTCCTATGAGATCTCCCTGATGTACACAGTGCTAGGTATTAGGTCCAATTCCTATGTATAAACAGATACCAGCCATTACTAATACACAATACTGAACAGAGTCAGATAGTCACATGCTGGAGCGCAAAAAAGTCATAGAAAATACCATCAGCACCATGAAATCAGACAGGGAGCTTACCAATGAAAAGCAAATGTCATGTGGACACACATGGGGACAGTCCCAACACGTGTTTCGTGTGACTTCCTCAGGGGACCGTGGACAACAGAGGGTAAGTGGGTTTATATACCTGCCGAAATCGCATGTAATTTGTAACACCTGTCGCAAATCAAGGGTCTCGGGGATGAATAACGCTGGTCCGGGCGGCTACTCCGGTGTCACCTGGGTAGGGAAAACCCCTAATGACGTCCGTTTTCCCAGAAGACACTGAGAGGAGAGCCGCTCCAACCGCGCATGCGCAGTCCCCGCACCCGGAAGTGCGATCACAAATGCCATGCCAAGTACTGGCAGGGATAAGGGCAAGTCACACCGCTACAGGAGGAGGCATAGGAGCAAGATGAAAAACAAATATACATAATGGAAGTAGGTCCAGAAAGGATCACACAATCTTTTGACACAATTGTTCAATAACAAATCAAGTACAATGCTTTTTCTTGATAACATCCGCTTAGATTTACAGGACAATAATATATTAATAGTCAACATTGTGCAGGATCAGCTAGGCAGAATAGCGTGTTCAAATAGATTTTTTCTCTCCTCTCCTTTATCCTCCTCCATTTTGTTGCCTTTTTTCTGAGCAGCGGGACAGATCCAAACTTAACATGAGAACATCCGGCAAGGACATAAAAAATGGGGGACACAGGACAAGTGACTGTGAAAAAAACAAAAAAGACCACTTAAAAAAATTTTTTTAAAAACATATATGAATATACGTGATTAAAAGACTCGAGAGCCAATCATTACAGGAAACAGCAACCAAACAATACCAACATACATCCCAGTAGGGAGAATTGGGGAAATCCAACCGCAGAAGGGATATACTGGGATTACAAGAAAGACGTAAAGGTCTGTCTCTCGTTCAACCCATTGGGTGTCACAGTGCCGAGGAGGAATATCCAACGACATTCCACCCGTGCCAACGCTTTATGAATATCCCCACCCCTAAGTCCAAGGTGCACACGGTCGATCCCCCTCACCTTAAGGCTCGAGGGGTCCGACTCGTGATGCATCCTGAAATGGCGGGGGATGGTCCTAAGAGTGTCAATTTCCTCCGGCTTGGCCTGCTTAGCAGCAGCTATGTCCCTAATGTGTTCCCTCGTCCGGACCCTAAGTTCTCTACTCGTTAGTCCGACGTATATTAACCCACACCCACACGTGGCGTAATATATCACGCCCGTGCTCGTGCAGGAAATATAGTGCCGGATCTCAAACGTTTTGGATCCGTCCGAGGAGGTGAAGGATGTGGCCCTGATAATATTGCCATGCCGGCACGCCAAACATGAACCACATGGGACAGACCCGCATCTAGGACGTCCCGTGGGGAATGGTAGCTTATTTTGCGCCACATAATGGCTATGAACCAGCATGTCGCGCAAGCTCCGTCCCCGACGAGCCGTCATAAGGGGTCGCTCGGGTAGGAAATCCTTCAGCAACGGTTCTGTTTGTAAAACAGACCAATGCTTTGTAAGGATTCCTCTAATATGATCCCACTGATGGTTAAAAGATGAAATAAAACGGACCTTAGTCTCCACAGGTCGTATCCTCTCCGGATTGAAGCGTAACAGAAGCTGGTCTCGTGAGGATGATTTGGCACGTCTATATGCCTTTTTAATGGATCTCGCGCTGTATCCCCTTTCCAAAAATCTATCGCGCATCTCACCGGCTCTATCCTCAAATACGTTCATGTCAGAACAGATCCGTTTTAAACGGATAAACTGTCCAGTTGGAACCGCATTAATCGTAGATTTAGGATGACCCGAGGACGCGTGCAGCAAGGCATTCACTGATGTGGGTTTACGGTAGATATCAGTAATCAAAATACCTTGATCACCAATAGATATACTGATATCCAGGAAATCCACCCTAACTAAATCGGCCTGAAACGTAAGAAAAATATTGAATGAATTGGAGTTCAAGTGGCGCACAAAGCCCTCAAGCTCCGAGCCGGTTCCTCCCCAGATGACAAAAATGTCATCAATAAAGCGGAGCCAGCACTGCGCATGGGAGCTAGCCGGCACACCGCCGCCGAAAACCTCTCTCTCCCAATAGCCGAGGAAGAGGTTTGCGTACGACGGCGCGCAAGCCGCCCCCATCGCAGTGCCGCGCCGCTGGAGGAAGAACCGCCCCCCGAAGGTGAAGGCGTTGTGCGTCAGTGCGAACTCCAATAATTCCAAAATAAGATGTTGTAAAGAAGGTTCCCAATTGCTCATACCCAAGAAGTACTCAACTGCCTGAAGGCCATGTTCATGACGAATATTGGTGTACAATGTCTCAACATCCAAAGTCACCAGTGACACTCCACCCTCCACTGTTAATCCATTAAGCCTCCTCAGGACGTCCGAAGTGTCCCTAACATGGGAGGGCAGCGTCTCAACCAAAGGCTGGAGATAAAAATCAATGAACTTACATATTGCATCACACAGCCCTCCCATGCCAGAGACAATCGGACGTCCAGGGGGAACCCGAGGGTTCTTATGAATTTTAGGTAATAAGTAGAAGGTGGGTGTCACCGGCGACTTCGGAAGGAGACCATCATAGACCTTTTTAGTGATGGTACCTGCGGCAAGAGCATTCTCGAGTATCAGAGTCAACTGGGTCAAGTATGTACTTGTCGGATTAGAGGGAAGGGTCTGGTAAAAATCAGCATTCTTCAATTGCCTGTACACTTCACGTTCGTACATAGCTGATGGCCACACCACCACGTTGCCCCCCTTATCCGCTGGTTTAATCACTACCCCCTCCAGATTCCTCAATTCCTCAAGAGCCCTTTGATGTTTAACAGCAAGATTCTTGCTCGAATATCTCTTGGGTAATGATCTTAAATCTCCCATGACTAAGTCATGGAAGATCTGGACTTGGGGGCACAGCGAAAACGGGGGGAACGTGGTGGAGCGCGGATATAAATATGTGGGGAAGATGCCAGAAAGCTCACCAGACGCCTGTCCCTCCAACCCCTCAAGGGTGCGTATAGCCTCCTCCTCAGTCTCGTCAGTGTAAGAACCAGGCCTTGGTTTTTTGGAATGGAGTTTGTGGAGGACCAACTTCCTAAGAAACAGGTTCAAGTCCTTTGAAACTGTAAAGAGATCAAAGTTACAGTCAGGTACAAATGTCAACCCAAGCTTTAGAACCTCAATCTGATCACCAGTTAGTACAATTTTGGAAAGATTAATCACCTCCAGTTCGTTAGTATTACCCCTTTTAGCGACTGGGCCTGATGTAGATTTAGCGGGGCCTGGAGGAGCCTTCCCTGGTCGATTTTTACCAACAAACCCTCTGGTCATGGGCCTGGTTAGAGATTCCGATGTCAAATTCTCATCTTCCACCGAGGAGACAGAGGAGGCAGACACAGAAGCTGCAAGGCCGACAAAGTGTCTCCTGCGACGTACTGCTCCCCTCCAGCGATACACCTGCTGGGTCTTATAATCTGTCACGTCACGTTGGTATTTTTTAGTTTTATTAGAAACCAACTCCTTCTCCCATTTTGCAAATTCCTTATTCATGGTCTCATGAAAATTATTGATGACATTTTTGTCATCTGGGGAGGAACCGGCTCGGAGCTTGAGGGCTTTGTGCGCCACTTGAACTCCAATTCATTCAATATTTTTCTTACGTTTCAGGCCGATTTAGTTAGGGTGGATTTCCTGGATATCAGTATATCTATTGGTGATCAAGGTATTTTGATTACTGATATCTACCGTAAACCCACATCAGTGAATGCCTTGCTGCACGCGTCCTCGGGTCATCCTAAATCTACGATTAATGCGGTTCCAACTGGACAGTTTATCCGTTTAAAACGGATCTGTTCTGACATGAACGTATTTGAGGATAGAGCCGGTGAGATGCGCGATAGATTTTTGGAAAGGGGATACAGCGCGAGATCCATTAAAAAGGCATATAGACGTGCCAAATCATCCTCACGAGACCAGCTTCTGTTACGCTTCAATCCGGAGAGGATACGACCTGTGGAGACTAAGGTCCGTTTTATTTCATCTTTTAACCATCAGTGGGATCATATTAGAGGAATCCTTACAAAGCATTGGTCTGTTTTACAAACAGAACCGTTGCTGAAGGATTTCCTACCCGAGCGACCCCTTATGACGGCTCGTCGGGGACGGAGCTTGCGCGACATGCTGGTTCATAGCCATTATGTGGCGCAAAATAAGCTACCATTCCCCACGGGACGTCCTAGATGCGGGTCTGTCCCATGTGGTTCATGTTTGGCGTGCCGGCATGGCAATATTATCAGGGCCACATCCTTCACCTCCTCGGACGGATCCAAAACGTTTGAGATCCGGCACTATATTTCCTGCACGAGCACGGGCGTGATATATTACGCCACGTGTGGGTGTGGGTTAATATACGTCGGACTAACGAGTAGAGAACTTAGGGTCCGGACGAGGGAACACATTAGGGACATAGCTGCTGCTAAGCAGGCCAAGCCGGAGGAAATTGACACTCTTAGGACCATCCCCCGCCATTTCAGGATGCATCACGAGTCGGACCCCTCGAGCCTTAAGGTGAGGGGGATCGACCGTGTGCACCTTGGACTTAGGGGTGGGGATATTCATAAAGCGTTGGCACGGGTGGAATGTCGTTGGATATTCCTCCTCGGCACTGTGACACCCAATGGGTTGAACGAGAGACAGACCTTTACGTCTTTCTTGTAATCCCAGTATATCCCTTCTGCGGTTGGATTTCCCCAATTCTCCCTACTGGGATGTATGTTGGTATTGTTTGGTTGCTGTTTCCTGTAATGATTGGCTCTCGAGTCTTTTAATCACGTATATTCATATATGTTTTTAAAAAAATTTTTTTAAGTGGTCTTTTTTGTTTTTTTCACAGTCACTTGTCCTGTGTCCCCCATTTTTTATGTCCTTGCCGGATGTTCTCATGTTAAGTTTGGATCTGTCCCGCTGCTCAGAAAAAAGGCAACAAAATGGAGGAGGATAAAGGAGAGGAGAGAAAAAATCTATTTGAACACGCTATTCTGCCTAGCTGATCCTGCACAATGTTGACTATTAATATATTATTGTCCTGTAAATCTAAGCGGATGTTATCAAGAAAAAGCATTGTACTTGATTTGTTATTGAACAATTGTGTCAAAAGATTGTGTGATCCTTTCTGGACCTACTTCCATTATGTATATTTGTTTTTCATCTTGCTCCTATGCCTCCTCCTGTAGCGGTGTGACTTGCCCTTATCCCTGCCAGTACTTGGCATGGCATTTGTGATCGCACTTCCGGGTGCGGGGACTGCGCATGCGCGGTTGGAGCGGCTCTCCTCTCAGTGTCTTCTGGGAAAACGGACGTCATTAGGGGTTTTCCCTACCCAGGTGACACCGGAGTAGCCGCCCGGACCAGCGTTATTCATCCCCGAGACCCTTGATTTGCGACAGGTGTTACAAATTACATGCGATTTCGGCAGGTATATAAACCCACTTACCCTCTGTTGTCCACGGTCCCCTGAGGAAGTCACACGAAACACGTGTTGGGACTGTCCCCATGTGTGTCCACATGACATTTGCTTTTCATTGGTAAGCTCCCTGTCTGATTTCATGGTGCTGATGGTATTTTCTATGACTTTTTTGCGCTCCAGCATGTGACTATCTGACTCTGTTCAGTATTGTGTATTAGTAATGGCTGGTATCTGTTTATACATAGGAATTGGACCTAATACCTAGCACTGTGTACATCAGGGAGATCTCATAGGAATCACCTTGCATGTGGCCCCATATGGGGATTTTTGTCGCTTGTCTCTGTCTGAACCTGTCAAAACTTTTTCCAATATATTATATACCCCATGTATATTGTGTTGAATAAAACTTTATGTGCACTATTGCGCTCATTACTTGTTATTTATTTATCATGGGATATAACACTTAGGCAAATCTAAAGACTTCTATTTTCTTCTATTTGTCCCTATGTACAAGAATATAACTACTATAATACTGCTCCTATGTACAAGAATATAACTACTATAACACTGCCCCCTATATACAAGAATATAACTACTATAATACTGCTCATATGTACAAGAATATAATTAGATATTTCAACCACAATGGATTGTGCCAACAATTTTTGTAGACTGTGTAGTGACATTTTTCCACAGACATTTGCGATGTTTTGCCTGTTTTTTTTTTTCCGGGATTAAATGTTGTTAAAGATTTTTTGCGTTCTGATGGTCATCTGGACATTATCCATCTAACCTCCCAACCAATATATTCAGTGTAACATGTATTGGAGGCATGAGGCTTTATAAGGGGTTAAAGGGAGTGGCGGTTGATCCTTTCTTTCTGTCGTTCCTGTGGTCCCTTTCTTCATTCTTTGGCGTTCCCGTGCTCTGTCTCAAGCTTTACCCTCTTCTTTTATGATTTTAGCAGCCCAGCACCTCCTGGGGCTATGGTTTAAACCATCTTATTATGGCTCACTGAAGCGGAAAGACTCTGCTTTTCCAATGGACTTTTTTTTTATTTAGGAATTACATCTCACTCCGACTTAGAGTGAAGGGAATGACCTTGGAGCCCAAGAAACATTTCTTAAGTCAGAAGGCTCCCGTGTGTTTGGAGGAGCAGATGGTATTCATGCTCAGATTAGGCCATGGTTAAGGAATTCAGTTGTGGAGTCCCGATGAAGCATGGCCGCCACGTCACCTCCAAAGTCCTAATATTTCCAAAATTACACAGCGTCAGTGTGGTCAGCAATCTACACTTTGACGCTTCTCTCTCAAAACTTTAAAGATCTAAGTTGCGGGCTTCTAAATTGCTTTTAATGCCTTATTGGGAGTTCTCTGCCCCTAAAGGTTATAGGGTCGTGTCCTGGAGGACATCCATTACCTACAGGATAAAGTATTAGGCTCTATCACGGGGTCCTTCTTGTGTATCACACAATCAATGGAGCAAGAGATGGGTGAACAATCTCAAGAACCTTTATTACATGCAAACCGAAAGGTCCAAAAAACAATCCACCACACAGAGGGTGAAATAGTCCAGGAACACGAATATAGTCCAATAATGGGATAAATGCCCAGGAGATGAGAGTCACAATCCTTCTGGTGTCTTTTCCAGGGCAATCAGAGTTTCTCCAAGTCTCTCTGGGGTGCTGGCCCTAGCTTCAGTGTCCCACAAAGGATTAATCTTACTGCCCTCTTGTCCTCAGGCTCAATTCTTACATCCAGAGACAAGCAGACAGGTTGGATGGTTTTCAGGCCACCCACCCTTCCCCAGACTAAGGGATGGAGGCACTACAGCGGGTGATTTTCAGTATTTGAAGAACAGGGGAGTTATGAATTGACAGTCAGGAAATGTCAGCAGGGGTTCATCCAGAGGCATGAACACATCCAGGCTGCATGGTAACTGAGCTCCGGTAAGAGGGCAGAGTGTGGGAGGGGGGTGCTCCGGTAAGAGAGCGGAGGAGGCGGGTGTGCTCCGGTAAGAGTGGAGAAAGGGGGGTTTGCTCTGGTAAGAGAGCAGAGAAGGGGAGGTGTGCTCCGTTACGAAAGCGGAAAGTGTGGGAGGGTTATTCAGTAAGAGGGTGGGGGAGTTCTCCTGTAGCACTCCAGGGGAAAAATATTTGTCACCGGGCCGGTGAGGGTCAGGGGATGTCGTGGGTGGCCCTGCCCAGTTTCGTGATCCCAAGGTGTACACGGAGGAAGATGGGTGGATAAGGGTCATGGTGGTGGTTGATTTCATGACGCCACCTGCGGTATGTGGTCAGGGAATGAGCCGCCACTAGTGTCGCTGTCCTCCGGGGCGGATGGTAGTAGCAGCAAAGATGGTTTCCCTCTCCACAATTGGAGCGGGCCCTGGGGAGAATGATGAAAGGCTGCAGTAGTGGTGGCTAGGGTCGTTGGCGCCAAGGCGCGGGGCGCCGGCGCTGGTAATAAGAGTCCGAGTCGGTTTCTGCGGTTCCCGGTTATTTTACTCCCAGTTTATGCCGTTTACCCTCTGTGATGGGCCCCGTTGACCTCGGATAAGTTGGAAGAAGCCACCGGTGTTTGGAAATTGTCCTTTCTAAGAGTTGCCCCTCCAGTAGTGAGGAACCAGGGCTGAGCGTTTCGCTCCAAGCCACAGGCCCCGTGAAAGAAAAAGGAAGAAGGTTTTGGTGGTGTCTTGCCACCAGAACTGAAGTTCCTGGTAGACTGCCTCAAGATTATCTGAGTTGCTCCTACTTCTACCCCAAGTGGACCCGCCCCCCAGGTTGCTGGCTTTAGTTACCGGGAAAGTTCCATGTTTCGTGATGGCCACCCCCCTATCTACCCTGGGCCATTTCCCCAGTGGGAAGGCTCCTGACTGTATGTAAGGTGTGAGTGTGGAACACCGGTGATTAACCCCCTTCTTACCCAAGGCGAATACCGCACCTTAATTAAGGTGTAGTACTCAATGGCGACTGGAGCCGCAGGGGCACCACACTCCGGTAAGAGAGTGGAATAGGAGGAGTTTCCGGTAAGAGAGCGGAATAGGGGGCGTCTTCAGTAAGAGAGTGGAATAGGGGGGAGTCTCCGGTAAGAGAGTAGAATAGAGGGGAGGCTCTCCGAGAAAAGAACGGGGTGAGGGGGGCTCTCAGGAGCCACTTCAGGGGGTGATTTTCAGTATTTGGAGAGGAGGGGATTTATGAATGGACAGTCAGGAAGTGTCAGCAGGGGTTTTTCAAGAGGCATGGACATATCCAGGCTTCAGATGTTAACTAAGCTAATGTGATTAAGACTCTACTGTACACAATAAAACAGAGCAACAAGGCAACACTCTTCTTTAACCTGCACAACTGCAGTGTGAAGATGTCATTATTCTGTACCCCGAGTATCAATGTCAATTTCCTGTACTCACAATGTCATTATCATTATCCTGTAACCCAAGTGTCAATGTCATTATGCTGTACCCCCAGTGTCATTATCATTATCCTGTACCCCAGTGTCAGTGTCCTATACCCCAAGTGTCAGTGTCATAATCCTGTACCCCCAGTGTCATTATCCTGTACCCCCAGTGTCATTATCCTGTACCCCGAGTGTCATTATCCTGTACCCCCAGTGTCATTATCCTGTAGCCCGAGTGTCAGTGTCATTATCCTGTACCCCCAGTGTCATTATCATTATCCTGTACCCCGAGTGTCAGTGTCATTGTCCTATACCCCAGTGTCAGTGTCATTATCATGTACCCCAGTGTCAGTGTCATTATCCTGTACCCCCAGTGTCATTATCCTGTACCCCCAGTGTCATTATCATTGTCCTATACCCCAGTGTCAGTGTCATTGTCCTATACCCCAAGTGTCAGTGTCATTATCCTGTACCCCCAGTGTCATTATCCTGTACCCCCAGTGTTATTATCCTGTACCCCAAGTGTCATTATCCTGTACCCCAAGTGTCACTGTGCTGTCCACCAAGTGTCACTGTGCTGTCCACCAAGTCTCAGGATGTAATTTTCTCCCCGTATCATTGTCCTGGTCTCCTGAATATCCTCACTCTATTGTTGTGTGATGTGACTTAGTCTTTTTTGTTCAGTGAATTCCTGGAGTCTGGATCTCTTGTATGTGTTGATAATAGCTGGGGATGAATTATTTAGCGGGGTCGGTTATAAGCGCTGTACATACCTCACCTATCAATGTACAGCCTTTATAATGCTCCCTGGCAGTGTCCGGGGACGTGTCTGAAAGGCTCAGAGTAAATTCAATAATTAATTAAAGCGTGAGCGCCGGGCTTCACTGCCAGATAAAGGGTCAGCAGAATAAAGGGAGTAGAGGCCTGGAGCTTGGAGGACTTTTATAAACTCCCAGGGTCCGGCCAGCAGCTGCCGCTGTGTGTGCTGGGCTGGAAAGCATCTGCGGACATCACCTTTGGAAAGAGTTACACAGGCCTTTAATTTAATGGGCCCTGCCTCCAACATCAAACACACAAAGGGACGTGAAATTACTGAAAGAAAGGCCTTGGCGTGTAAAAAGAAAGGCGGCATTCTTCTCTACAAAATAATGCTCCGCGCTTTTGTTGCGAGTGGTGAATGGGTCAACGAATACAACTAAAAAATATTTTTGGACGTTCTCCCCCAAAATACACATTTTTCTTCTCCCTTCTTTCAGGTTTCATTTGCTATTGTGCTGCGAGTACTTTTACATTTACTGTACTTGGGTCCTAAAATTATAAAGCGAATGTGTCATCAGAAAATGACCAATTTGCTGGGATTTGTGTTAAGTTAATACTGTTTTGTTTGTTTTCATATTAAAATCTTAATAAAAAAAATCCCTGAAATCTTGTAATTCTCAAACCGGCCACTGGGGCTTTTTTAGACTAACTTCCTGAGGTTTCAGGAAATGCACACATACATTAGCAGCAATGAACAGACCCCGCCCCCATCTTTTATATTGAAGCGTCTAATGAGCGTGTGCAAAGGTAGCTTATATGTTTTATCAGGTCTTATCAGTCATCGTAATCCTGCCACTGATAATAAAGAGTCTTCTGTTGAAAAGTTAGAATGTAAAATAGCCCCAAAGTGATGATGTGACTTTTTTTTTTTAAATCCATGTAGCATAAAAGCTTGATTTAAACATCTGGTCCATTTTGGTTGACACATTCCCTTTACATCAATATTGATAACTATGTTACAGTCATATTTACCTACAGTGATGTCTGGACCCAAGGACTGTCCGGTAGTAGCCTTCCCACTAAATGCATTCTAAGTAAGGCCTATGGGGACATCAAATTGAAAAGCAAAAAAAAAAAAAAAGACCCAGTCCTGAAGGGATAAAAAGATATTGGTCGCAATAAAGGCCGCTTTACACGCAGCGACATCGCTAAAGCGATGTCGTTGGGGGTCACGGAATTCATGACGCACATCCGGCCTCGTTAGCGGTCGCTCGTATGTTTCACATGCAACGACATCGCTAACGAGGCCGGATGTGCGTCATGAGCAAAAATACTCACCTTATCGTTGCTCGTTGGCACGCTCTTCCAATCCCAAATATCGTTGCTGTTGCAGGACGCAGGTTGTTCGTCGTTCCTGCAGCAGCACTCATCGCTATGTGTGACATCGCAGGAAAGAGGAACCTCACCTTACCTGCGGCCGCCCGCAATGAGGAAGGAAAGAGGAGGGTGGGATGTTACGTTCCGCTCATCTCTGCCCCTCCGCTTCTATTGGGCGGCCGCTTAGCGACGGAGCTGTGATGCTGCACGAACCGCCCCCTTAAGAAGGAGGCAGTTCGCCGGTCACAGCGACGTCGCTAGGCAGGGAAGTCGTGTGATGGGTGCGCCACGGGCAGCAATTTGCCCGTGACACACAAACCACGGGGAGGGTACGCTTGCTAGCGATCTCACTAGCGAGATTGCAGCGTGTAAAGCGGCCTTTAGTATTGTCAGATTTTTTATAGCTTGTTAATGAGGAGTAGTAGATTGATGGCTTTTGGAAAAAAAAAAAAAGATTTTGTATAAATTATAATTTTACAGGTGCATTCAGATGTCTGCATACATTGGTCCGATCAAGGACTGGCTGCGGGTTTCCTGCCCGAAATTCAGAAGTCTCCAGGTGTCACAGGGAGTTTTACACAAAATGCGTTGTCATGGCGGTGTTGAGCTTTGTACTGATGGAAGATTCTGACACTCCACCCGATGGTTTCTCGGGATCAACACAGGCAGACTTAGCCATCGACCTGCTGTGTGCTGATTCATAGGCAGGCTAGCAATAGTTAATCTCTGCTGGCCTGCTTGCTCATTTGATCTCATGTTGAAAGGAGGTCCATCACATCTGCTCCCCCCATATTTATGGTGGTTGAATCCTTCCACCCATGCCAGCTATAGTTTGTCTGTGTTGGTCTGTGAGATGTGGTGTTCCAGACTTACTGGTGAATGTTGTGCTCATTACTTGGTGCGTTTGTGGAGTTTACCCCTGTTGTTTTGTAGTTTCCTTCCTGCTCTTGTTTTTCCTCCTGAATCTCTTATTGTCTTTACCTTTGTGTGTGTGTGCTGTGTGATAGAATTAATGTTTTCCGCTATCTGTCTTTATCTGTGGGTTTCATCACACTCCTGTCCCATCCCTCCCTGGAGGAGGGGGAGAGGGAATCAGATCAAAACTGGTCAGGAACAGGGCCAGGAAGGAGACTCAGGCTTCTACACCATCAAGAGTATCCCTGAGGTTGAGGATAGCAGAGGGCCCCCCTATCTTGAGGGACAGCTTAGGAGCCCAGTTCCTCAGTATCCCATAGTCATTGTGATACCTGACCCATCAACGGACAGATATACTTAAACGTCTGAATCACACTTTCATAAAGACCCAGAAATGAAGAATTTCTCCAGTGAAGCAAAGGTAAAAATCTATCCCTCTCGTAACAAATCTCTTACTTTTAATACAGACACTAAAGGACAGAATATTAAATAATAGATGGATTACGCTGTATTAATGCGCCGCGTTGCTAGACAGCCATAAATCCTGTCGAACGTAGCTGCCACTTTGACAAAAGACAGCAAAACAATCCTTTTGCATATGTAGCAAGGCACGCGAGATAAGATACGCCGCTATCCTGCTGAATCGCCGCCAAAAAAAAATGATAAAACCGACTGATTCTCACACCAAGCGCCATCCCCAGGGCGGCCGGCTCCGGGGGTGTGGGTGAAATTAAAGATCGCTTTTCTAGACTTCAGATAAAATTATCTCCCCGGATCTGCACAGACAGAATCTGACGGTTCATTTTTTTTCCCAAGGAGCGCTGCGGGCACCACAGGGGGCTCCTGCAGTGCAAGGCGTCGTGAAGATCCATCTGTACTGATCAAAATAATATAAAGTAATCATAATGATATTTATTCAGGGGCTTAATGTCTTGTCGCAGGCGACAGAAGCTCTGCCGGTAAACAGGGGCATTATCGCATCGCGTTCTTACAAGGCAAAGGGAACCGAATGCAAAAAGGAGGGGGGGGGCACATATTTTTTTCTAAAGTCAAAACAATCCGTCTTTATCCTTTCTTCCCCAGTACAGAGGAAGCTTAGAGTGATAACTGCTTCCAAGGCAAATTTTGCTTACGGGGAGTCATCTTAAAACAGAAAATATTCGAAAGCCGAGTTTGGCGGTTCACAGGCGGCCGTAGCCTCGGAAGTGGAAGAGCTTTACCATCATTATGCAATTTTCTCTACTTTCATCTTTTTGCGTTCGGATAATTGGATGCAGTTTTAGGAGTTGGATAAATATATATCCTGGGATCCCTCTGAGCATATTCCCAGCGACTGAATGGATATAAATAGAAAATTCAGGTTTTGCTGAAGTCAATTAAGTATGGAAAGAAAAAGAGAAATAGAAATGATTCTCTCAGGGTATCCCTACAGAGCAGAGCTGTGCCGCCTGCATCACTGGTGACTAGTGAGCGGGAAGGAGGCAGATACTGCTCACAACAGAATGATCATCCGTACGGGCAGTATTATAGCACTTATATTCCTGTATATAAGGGGTAGTATTATAGCATTTATATTCTTGTACATAGGAGCAGTATTATAGTAGTTATATTCTTGTACATAGGGGTAGTATTATAGTAGTTATATTCTTGTACATAGGGGCAGTATTATAGTAGTTTATTCTTGTACATAGCAGTATTATAGTAGTTATATTCTTGTACATAGGGGGCAGTATTAAAGTAGTTATACTCTTGTACATAGGAGCAGTATTATAGTAGTTATATTCTTGTACATAGGAGCAGTATTATAGTAGTTATATTCTAGTACATAGGAGCGGTATTATAGTAGTTATATTCTTGTACATAGGGGCAGTATTATAGTAGTAATATTCTTGTACATAGGGGCAGTATTATAGTAGTTATATTCTTGTACATAAGGGGCAGTATTATAGTAGTTATATTCTTGTACATAGGGGGCAGTATTATAGTAGTTATATTCTTGTACATAAGGGGCAGTATTATAGTAGTTACATTCTTGTACATAAGGGGCAGTATTATAGTAGTTATATTCTTGTACATAGGGGCAGTATTATAGTAGTTTATTCTTGTATATAGGAAGCAGTATTATAGTAGTTATATTCTTGTACATAGGGGGCAGTATTAAAGTAGTTATATTCTTGTACATAGGGGCAGTATTATAGTAGTTATGTTCTTGTACATAGGGGGCAGTATTATAGTAGTTATATTCTTGTACATAGGGCAGTATTATAGTAGTAATATTCTTGTACATAGGAGGCAGTATTATAGTAGTTATATTCTTGTACATAAGGGGCAGTATTATAGTAGTTATATTCTTGTACATAAGGGGCAGCATTATAGTAGTTATATTCTTGTACATAGGGGCAGTATTATAGTAGTTTATTCTTGTATATAGGAAGCAGTATTATAGTAGTTATATTCTTGTACATAGGGGGCAGTATTAAAGTAGTTATATTCTTGTACATAGGGGCAGTATTATAGTAGTAATATTCTTGTACATAGGGGGCAGTATTAAAGTAGTTATATTCTTGTACATAGGGGCAGTATTATAGTAGTAATATTCTTGTACATAGGAGGCAGTATTATTAACCATGGTTATCTCTAAAGAAACACGTGCAGCCATCATTGCTCTGCACAAAAATGGCCTATCAGGGAAGAGTATCGCAGCTACAAAGATTGCATCTCAGTCAACAATCTATCGCATCATCAAGAACTTCAAGGAGAGGGCTTCCATTGTTGCCAAAAAGGCTCCAGGGCGCCCAAGAAGGACCAGCAAA
This sequence comes from Anomaloglossus baeobatrachus, assembly GCF_048569485.1. Lineage (NCBI taxonomy): Eukaryota > Metazoa > Chordata > Amphibia > Anura > Aromobatidae > Anomaloglossus > Anomaloglossus baeobatrachus. Next base: position 96,874,276 of record NC_134364.1, on the reverse strand, counting down.
AGCCAAGACCGTATCTTAAAACTGTTTCAGCTGCGGGATGGGACTACCAGCAGTGGCGAGCTAGCTCAGCAATGGCAGCAGGCTGGTGTGAGTGCTTCTGCACGCACTGTGAGGCGGAGACTGCTTGAGCAAGGCCTGGTTTCAAGGAGGGCAGCAAAGAAGCCACTTCTCTCCAGAAAAAACATCAGGGACCGACCGATATTCTGCAAAAGGTACAGGGAGTGGACTGCTGAGGACTGGGGTAAAGTCATTTTCTCAGATAAATCCCCTTTTCGATAGTTTGGGACATCTGGAAAACAGCTTATTAGGAGAAGAAGAGGTGAGCGCTACCACCAGTCTTGTCTCATGCCAACTGTTAAGCATCCTGAAACCATTCATGTGTGCGGTTGCTTCTCAGCCAAGGGAATCGCACCACTCACAGTCTTGCCTAAAAACACAGCCATGAATAAAGAATGGTACCAAAATGTCCTCCAAGAGCAACTTCTCCCAACTGTCCAAGAGCAGTTTGGCGCCCAACAATGCCTTTTCCAGCATGATGGAGCACCTTGCCATAAAGCAAAGGTGATCACTAAATGGCTCATGGAACAAAACATAGAGATTTTGGGTCCGTGGCCTGGAAACTCCCCAGATCTTAATCCCATTGAGAACTTGTGGGCAATCATCAAGAGACGGGTGGACAAACAAAAACCAACAAATTCTGGCAAATGTAAGCATTGCTTATGCAAGAATGGACAACTATCAGTCAGGATTTGCTCCAGAAGTTGATTGAGAGCAGCCAGGGAGAATTGCAGAGGTCCTGAAGAAGAAGGGGCAACACTGCAAATATTGACTTGCTGCATTAACTCATTCTGTCAATAGAACCTTTTGGTCTCATAATATTATTGCAATTATATTTCTGTATGTGATGTAAACATCAGACAAACACAATTAAAAACCAGAGGGCAACAGATCATGTGAAAATAGAATTTTGGTGTCATTCTCAAAACTTTTGGCCATGACTGTATTATAGTAATTACAATGCCTTGAGAAAGTATTCGGCCCCCTTGAATTTTTCAACCTTTTCCCACATTTCAGGTTTCAAACATAAAGATAAAAATTTTAATGTTCTGGTGAAAAAACAACAACAAGTGGACACAATTGTGAAGTTGAATGAAATTTATTGCTTATTTTAAACTTTTCTACAAAAGAATAACTGAAAATTGGGGCGTGCAATATTATTCATCCCCTTTACTTTCAGTGCAGGAAACTCACTCCATAAGTTCATTGAGGATCTCTGAATGATCCAATGTTGTCTTAAATGACTGATGATGATAAATATAAGCCCCTGTGTGTAATCAAGTCTCCGTATAAATGCACCTGCTCTGTGATAGTCTCAGTGTTCTTTTTAAAGCACAGAGAGCATCATGAAGACCAAGGAACACAACAGCCAGGTCCGTGATACTGTTGTGGAGACGTTTAAAGCTGGATTTGGTTACAGAAAGATTTCCACAACTTTAAACATCCCAAGAAGCACTGTGCAAGTGATCATATTGAAATGGAAGGAGTATCATACCACTGCAAATCTACCAAGACCCGGCCGTCCCTCAAAAATTTCATCTCAAACAAGGAAAAGACTGATCAGAGATGCAGCCAAGAGGCCCATGATCACCTGAATGACCTGCAGAGATCTACAGCTGAGGTAGGAGAGTCTGTCCATAGGACAACAATCAGTCGTACACTGCACAAATCTGGCCTTTATGGAAGAGTGGCAAGGAGAAAGCCATTTCTCAAAGATATCCATAAAAAGTGTCATTTAAAGTTTACCACAAGCCACCTGGAGACACCAAACATGTGGAAGAAGGTGCTCTGATCAGATGAAACCAAAATCAAACCTTTTGGGCACAATGCCAAACAATATGTTTGGCGTTCAAGCAACACAGCTCATCACCCTGTACACACCATCCCCACTGTCAAACATGGTGGTGGCAGCATCATGGTTTGGGCCTGCTTTTCTTCAGCAGGGACAGGGAAGATGGTTAAAAATGATGGGAAGATGGATGGAGTCAAATACAGGACCATTCTTGAAGAAAACCTGTTGGAGTCTGCTAAAGACCTGAGACTGGGACGGAGATTTGTCTTCCAACAAGACAATGATCCCAAACATAAAGCACAATCTACAATGGAATGGTTCACAAATAAACGTATCCAGGTGTTAGAATGGCCAAGTCACAGTCCAGACCTGAACCCAAATCGAGAATCTGTGGAAAGAGCTGAAAACTGCTGTTCACAAACACCTTCATCCAACCTCACTCAGCTCCAGCTGTTTACAAAGGAAGAATGGGCGAGAATTTCAGTCTCTTGATGTGCAAAACTGATAGACACATACCCCAAGCGACTGCAGCTGTAATCACAGCAAAAAGTGGCGCTACAAAGTATTAACTTAAAGGGGATGAATAATATTGCACGCCCCAATTTTCAGTTATTATTTTTTATAAAAGTTTAAAATAAGCAATACATTTCATTCAACTTCACAATTGTGTCCCACTTGTTGTTGATTCTTCACCAGAACATTAACAATTTTATCTTAATGTTTGAAGCCTGAAATGTGGGAAAAGGTTGAAAAATTGAAGGGGGATGAATACTTTTGCAAGGCACTGTATATTCTTGTACATAGGGGCAGTAGTTAAACTCCGTGGCTCTGGGAATCACCTTTATGGCTCAGGATATTGCCTCTACAGCTATAGGTGTCAGGGAATACATTCTACAATTCTACAACTCCCACAATCACCTGTACAACTCTGGGTTTCATCTTTGGGCACCAATTCTACAACTCTATATAACTATTGGACTGTGAAAATAAATTCTACAAGCTCCAGGTATCCTCTCCACAACTGTGAGTAGACCTCTCGGTGGGCACACTCCATGGCTCCCGGGCACAGACTCTACATCTTTAGTTTTGGGATGCTGCGATCGTGTGAATTATTTTTGGACAGCCATAGAAAAATATTCCTTTAGTTCCTATAGTAAGATTTTCAGAAATGTCTCCATTTTCAATAGGTGATGTAAAAGAAGGGTCATGGGAGGGGTATGTATTTTTGACCTTCCATTCGGTCATGACATTTAGAAACGGTACAGACAGCCTGAAATAGCTGATAACAGAGAGCAACAGATTGGATGGCGGTAGCCGGCAGATATAAGCTAGCCTTTATGTTTGCAGTCAGATAATGTAGAGCGTGCGCGGAGACGGCGGCGGTCTAGTGTAGGCCGGACGATCCTTCTCGCTGATTGTCGCAGACAGCTGAGGGGAAGGAACATTAGTATGTCTTGAGGTTCCCGTACAAAATTAAAAACAAACATCTCACAGAAGCAATTTCATTATTGTATAATTGCACAGCATATTGATGTCACTCCCACGTCGGGGAGGAAGGGTAATTGTTTGTGGCTGTAATAAGACGGAGAGCATTAACTACAAAATGATAATATTATGAGAGGGGAAAGTGATTGGTTCTGGAGCGGCAGTGACACATCGGACCGGACAAGAACATTAACCATCCAGTGACGCAGAATCCTACCATTACCATTTCTGTGTCACTGGGTAAAAAGCAGCATTTCATTGAATTTCTAATAATAAAGCATGTAGAGACCCAGATCCCAAAGTAGCTCCTCAATATCACAAGGGTGGAGAATCTGCCCCCACCATCTCCACCGATCATCGGCACCGCACCGTGTATTCTGCTGAACTCCATAATGCAGCGCCGTCCATTCATAGAATAATACAGGAGGTAACTCAGGATCAGTAATGTAATGTATGTACACAGCGACTGCACCAGCAGAATAGTGAGTGCAGCTCTGGAGTATAATACAGGAGGTAACTCAGGATCAGTAATGTAATGTATGTACACAGTGACTGCACCAGCAGAATAGTGAGTGCAGCTCTGGAGTATAATACAGGAGGGAACTCAGGATCTGTAATGTAATGTATGTACACAGTGACTGCACCAGCAGAATAGTGAGTGCAGCTCTGGAGTATAATACAGGAAGTAATTCAGGATCTGTAATGTAATGTATGTACACAGTGACTGCACCAACAGAATAGTGAGTGCAGCTCTGGAGTATAATACAGGAGGTAACTCAGGATCAGTAATGTAATGTATGTACACAGCGACTGCACCAGCAGAATAGTGAGTGCAGCTCTGGAGTATAATACAGGAGGTAACTCAGGATCAGTAATGTAATGTATGCACACAGCGACTGCACCAGCAGAATAGTGAGTGCAGCTCTGGAGTATAATACAGGAGGTAACTCAGGATCAGTAATGTAATGTATGTATACCGTGACTGTACCAGCAGAATAGTGAGTGCAGCTCTGGAGTATAATACAGGAGGTAACTCAGGATCAGTAATGTAATGTATGCACACAGCGACTGCACCAGCAGAATAGTGAGTGCAGCTCTGGAGTATAATACAGGATGTAACTCAGGATCAGTAATGTATGTACACAGTGACTGCACCAGCAGAATAGTGAGTGCAGCTCTGGAGTATAATAGAAGACAAATCACAACTTACTCAGCTTGAGATGCGCCGTAAAAACGCATCTTTTTAGGGCGGCCTATCACACTCCCTAGCCGAACTAAATTCACATAATCCCTCCACGTCTTCTCAGAACATAACCCCACGTCAAACTTCATGGCACGCAAAACCATCTCAAGATTCTGGCCAACTGGTCCAGGAAGCCATTATCTATCCCCCATTTCCTTGAGATGGCTGGACTGCCATTGTAAATAAGCATTGTACCTTGTCTCCCCCATCGCACTGTAGATTGTCAGCTCTCACGAGCAGGGTTGTCTCTTTTTTTTCCATCTAATTATTGTATTTTCTATAACTGTTATGTGTTTGTATATGAACCTCCTGAATTGTAAAGTGCTGCGGAATATGTTGGCGCTATAGAAATAAATATTTTTATTATTATCATCATTATTATTATTTTTAATATGCAGCTCTGGAGTATAATACAGGAGGTAATTCAGGATCAGTAATGTATATACACAGTGACTGCACATGCAGAATAGTGAGTGCAGCTCTGGGGTATAATGCAAGAGGTAACTCAGGATCAGTTCAGGATCAGTAATGTATATACACAGTGACTGCAACTGCAGAATAGTGAGTACAGCTCTGGGGTATAATGCAGGAGGTAACTCAGGATCAGTAATGTACTGTATGTACACAGTGACTGCACCAGCAGAATAGTGAGTGCAGCTCTGGGGTATAATGCAGGAGGTAACTCAGGATCAGTAATGTATGTACTCAGTGACTGCACCAGTAGAATAGTGAGTGCAGCTCTGGGGTATAATGCAGGAGGTAACTCAGGATCAGTAATGTATGTACACAGTGACTACACCAGCAGAATAGTGAGTGCAGCTCTGGGGTATAATGCAGGAGGTAACTCAGGATCAGTAATGTATGTACACAGTGACTGCACCAGCAGAATAGTGAGTGCAGCTCTGGGGTATAATGCAGGAGGTAACTCAGGATCAGTACAGGATAAGCAATAGTAAGTGTTTATTTATTTGTATAAATAAAATAAAGTCTTTGCCGGATAGGCTATTGTATACTTTATTTATTGTTTTGTTTATTATATTCGTTGGGAACTGCACCAGAAGTTGAGATGTACAGTACGTCGTCATTATTAGTTGAGATTTTATGTATATTTGGGTTGAGGGTTGTATGAATAATAATAATAATAATAATAATAATAATATGTGTAACAATACAATGAGCGGAGATTATTTTCTGATTGATATTGTTGTAGGTTTCTGTTATTATTAGGTTTTTCATTTTTGTAATAAAAGATCTACAGGAGGTAACTCATAACCGCCACAAGGAAAGTATGTGATTTAAGTATACAGTTCCTGCGCCCCAGACCCGAGGGGGTAAAGGCCCTTCTGTGACTTGAGAAGATACGAGAGAGTGAGAGATGGCATATTTGGAGGGGTAGTGTGCATTAGGGCCAAGGAACTTTAAATTAAATCTCTCATTATATTTCACAGAATAAACTGGACAGGATTCAATAGATCTCTTACGTTTGAAAACATGGATTTTAACAGTAAGTACAGGTAAAATATATCTTTGTACCGTGTTAGCCAGTAGAGATAAATAGTAAGTACAGCAGCTTCATCAGCTATAGGAGATCTTAATAACAAAGCATACAGTGTGGCGCCCTGCACTAGCCAGGTAGCCACAGACAGAACACACACCCCCACCCCACCCCCCAGACAGTTACATTAGTCAGACAAAAACCCTTGTTGCCCCCCTCCAGGGTCTGATGGCCACACCAGGTGGGGCGGAGCCAGGAGGTTGGCCCCACCCACCGAGGAGTTCACAGGCCTGGAGGCGGGAAAAGGAGACAGTTCAGTTTAGGAGGTGAAAGTGAGAGGTCACATACTGCGAGTGTCTGGGTCGGAGCCCAGGCACTGAGAGCAAAGTTGGCAGACGGTGGTGGCTGTCTGCAGGAGTTGGTGGAACTCCGCAGAGCCGTAAGGACCGGGGTTGGGCGGTAGCCCACCGGTACCGGACCGGGGAACAGAGTGAAGCTAAGCACACAGGCAGGGCCATCGGACCCCGACCAGGCTTGGAGCTGCCGTCAATAGTCAAATCCGAGTGTGACAGGAACCCCCGGGGGTTCCCCAACAACCAAGTCCCGACTGAAGGCAACCGCTCACACCGTGAGGATTTACAGCCACCGCCACCGGCTAGAAATCCGAGGGCTAGCGCCTGCGGGCAGAACGGGCTCCTCCGGTATCTATACACCGGGGAGCGGACTACCGTTGGGAAGCCATTGGAGTCATCACAGTACACAAAGGTGCAGGGAGAGACAGCCACCATCACCTGTCCGGGGAGAGACACTGCAGCCGGCTGCGGGACCCGTCCATCCAGCCGTTTGGTTTACCGGAGACTTTGTGCATCTATTGCTGAGTGAGTACACCCGTGCCATCCGGCACCGCGCCACGCTGTCCCTGCAACCCTGCACCTCAGCGACCCTGCCTCCCCGTCACACCACCGGGCCCACCAACCCCTACCCACGGAGGGGGAAAACAACATCCCAGATGCTCCCTACCATCCCTCCTGAGATCCCCTCCAGAAGGAGGCGGAGGTCTAGCCGGTGAGGATCCCTGTTCCCAAACCCCAAACCTCGGCTGAGGCTGCGCCGGGTCGCCGCTGCGAGGCAGCACCCCAGGCCATGTCACCGCGGGACCTTCCAAAAAGGGTGCCAGTTGTGGGCAGCGTGAAGGAAGTCCCGCGGGGCCCGGCCCGCGCGCGGGGGCATGCATTACTGGGACAGGGAGCTGAACCCGCTGGGCCGGGAAATTGTTGAAAGAGAGCGCCAGAGGGCCGAGATGGTGGCCCGTACCATCCGTGAGAAGGACCACCTCCAAAATGCCACCTTCCGGGTACGGGGCCCGGTGTACGAGGGGCAGGTCCGGAGATTTGACCCTCACCGGGAGTACGGCTTTAAATACGAACCGGGCCTGGAAGCCGAAGTGTTTGTAGCCCGCCGGGATGTACATGCCCATCTGCCGACAGGCCACCCGGGCCGAGACCTGCTGCCGGGAGACCTGGTGGCCTACACTCGACACTGCGGGGAGAGGGTCTGGTATGCTCTCGATGTGAAGGTGAGGGAAGGCCGCAGTTTTCAGGCGCAGTCCCAGTCCCCTCCCCCACCTTGTTGTCAGGATGTCGAGGTGGAGAAGGTCTATGAAGAAGTCGACCTAAAGTGAAGGCAGCGGTCCACCGTTGCACCCTGTTGTCCCCCGTTGGGACCCTCAGCAAAATGAATCAATCCGAATCAACCGAGTTTTCATCTAATTACCTACCGTGATTACCCCGGCCGTTGCCGGCAAGTTGTCCCCGGAGGGACCTGTGGCGCCCCAGGACCTGGTCGCCACAACAGCATTGCCCTCCCAAAGGGTTAATGCTGAGCCTGGAGGTAATTGGGAGATCTATTGGCCAGTAAGTTAACACTCAACACAATTCTCCCTCCGGCCAGCAGAGGGAGCTCTGAACCTGGAACTTCAGGGAGGATTCCTCAAGTCTGGCTGAAGGGAGGAAGTAGTGGTTAGTCTGGAGACAGGAGTGAAAGAGTGCAGACGCAGGGTAGTGCTGCCTTGTGAAACTGGGGCCTAGAGCTTGGATAGCTTGGCCCAGTGAAGCAAGGGGAGCAGAGAGGCACAGCAGAGACTCGGACATCGGAGTCTGTAGTTGCCAGGGCATAAAATCCATCCCTGGTAGCTGAATCCGGAGGGCAGGAGAGCTGCAAGCCCCCTGTCCCAGAAGCAATCTGAAGGTACAACTGCATCCCAAGGGCCTGGTGTGGGCTCCAGCAGAGAAGCACCAGAGAGGGCCTGCGCAGTCTACAACACAGAAAAGGGGACGAACAACAAGTCCCAGCAGCAAGAGGGCAATTGCAAACCTAAAGTGCAGTGTCCTAAAACAGCAGAGAAAGATTAAGGAGTAGGCCTCATACTCAACTGGCCAAAGATCACCCCAGGCACTTCCAGGCCGGCCGGATCATCTTTACCATCTGTGACGGTCTCCCTGGACTAAGTTTCTGCCGAGTAAAAGAGGAGAAGGTAAAGAGACTACTGTTTGTGCCTGTTTCTTTCATTGCTTGTCGGCCCTGCACCGTGTTAGTCACACAGCACCATAGACTTCCACAAGCACCAACTGTGCCCCGGGCATTGCTCCACCTGTGGGGAGCAGTACCACCATTGCTGCTATAACATCATCCCGGTGGCCTCACACAGCAGCGGCGGCTTAATAGCCGCAGACCACAGGTGGCGTCACGAATACAAACTTAAAGTCATCCGCCACATATTCAACTGACACCCACCAGGGCCACGGAGCCGGGCCCAGCCACCACTGACTAGTCCGGCCCGGCACCGGGTGTCCCATAGCCCTGGGGTGGGCGAGTCAACTTTTGGCGTCACGAACAGGATTTCGTGCCCGGTCACACCGGGTACTGTGCGCCTGCAGGAATTGTGCTTAAAAGACTGTGTACTGTCTGTAAACCGCCGCCGCCATTAGCCTCGCCGAGCGCAGGAAGAAGGGGGGCGTGCCTGAAAAAGAGCGCGAAGGGAGCGCGCCATCAGAGCAGAGCGCTGTTAACCCCGCGCGACCCAGAAGGAAATTTGAAAAGTGAACGGAGCCTGGTAAGGTTCACTAAGGGGGAGGAAGATGTCCGACTCAGAGGGAGAGCAGGTGGCTGCCATCGCCCAAGGCGCCGCAGCACCGGCCGAAGCAGTCCCAGTCGCCGTCGCCCCGGCCCCCACTGTAGCGCCGGTAATGCCGATCACCATGCCGTACATACCGGGAGCAGAATGGCTGCCGCAGTACTCCGGGGAGTCCCATACCTTGAGTGACTTCAGAGAAAGCCTGCACAGCTTATTCCGGGTGTATCCGCTGACTGAGAGCCAGAAGGTGGGCATAGTAATGGGACAGCTAGCCGGCGCAGCCCAGCGTGAAGCGAAGTCCTGGCCTGATACAGATAAAGGGACAGCAGCCCAGATACTGGCCAAGCTAAAGAGTACGTTTGACACCCGCACCGCAGCAGAGATAAAGATGAGATTCTTTGGGTGCAAGCAGCGGGCCACAGACAGCATAAGGGACTATGCCTTAAACTTGCAGGAGGCCCTGAAAGCAGTTAAACAGGTGGATCCAGAGAGTGTACGTGAAGAAGACAAACTCCTAACTGAGCAGTTCATAGAGGGGCTCCTGTCAGATGCCCACAGGACCCAGCTGCGTATCCTGGTCCTGCAGAACCCTGCTCTGGACTTCGCCAAGTTTAAGGACCAGGCCATCAGGGTACTGAGAGAATCTACACCGAATGACCCAGTACCCCTCCGGCCTCTTGCTATCACGTACCCCGGGGTGGTGCCTGCAACACGAGCCACTGCAGGGGCTGAGGCGCAGTCCCTGGATAAGGATCCCACTGCAGAGCTCAGACAGCAGTTCCAGGAGCTGACCAAGACTGTGGCTGCCCTTGCCAAGACCGTGCAGTCTCTACAAATGACCCCCTCGCCTGCAAAAATCGAGTTGGCCTCCAGCCCAGAGGACGTCCCATGGATGCGACAGAGGAGGATTCCGCCGACCCGAGGCAGAGACACAGACCGGTATGATTCAACAGGACAACCGATCTGCCGCCACTGCAACCAGGCGGGCCACATTGCACGACGCTGTCCTTTAAATGGGCTGAGCCTGGGGCCAGGAGCCAACCCCCAGGTGTAAGGAAGCCCGGCTCAAACCCCAGCCGCAGCAAGTATGTGGGAGGACGACCGGTCCTTCCCATTGTGCTGGATGGGATCCCTTTGAATGCCCTCCTGGATACGGGGTCCCAGGTAACAACCATCCCCCACAAACTGTACAAAAGATATTGGGCTGATTCAGACATTGACCATGGCCCAGATGATGATTTAACAATTGTGGCCAGTAATGGTCAGCCCTTACCTCAAATTGGGTACAAAGAAGTAACCATTAAAGTGGGGCGGGTGGAATTGCCATGTCAGGGGATGATAATTGTAGATATTGATCGCAAAGAATCTGACCCACTGATAACCATTGGTACAAATGTGATAGAAAATTGTATTGCCGAAGTGATAATTTTGTTGCAACAGGCGTCTGAAACTGCCAGCTCCGGGCAGCAGCGTGTCCTACAGAGGGAGATCAGAGCCCTGATGAGGAGGCAGCAGGTAGAGCTGGCCGGAGGAGAAATTGGCAGTGTGAGGGTAAGTGACCCCCTCCCCATTGTAATACCCCCAAGAAGTGAAATGTTGATATGGTGTCGGGCAGCAATAGGCCTCAAGGGTCAGGATTACCATGCCTTGGTAGAACCGGTGTATTCAGACAGTAGGCCTGGAGTCCTGATAGCCAGAGGGGTAGCGGACGTCCGCAAGGGGAGAGTGCCCGTCCGTGTCTTGAATTGTGGGGAGGAGGAGGCCAAATTGCCCCGGTACGCCACTGTAGCAAAACTGTACACTGTCAGCAACAATACCATTAAAGCAGTGGAACCCTTGATCCCGTCCGACCAGGCGGAAGACAATGGCTCCAAGGGGCAGCCGGAAGACTGGTGCCAAAAATTACATGTAGGCACCGACTCCACCCCCTCGCACCAAAAGCATGGGGTTTACCGGGTAGTACAGGAGTACGAGCGGGTCTTCAGCAAACACCCCCTAGATTTTGGGCAGGTGAAAGGGGTTAAACATCAAATCCCCACGGGTGATCATCATCCCATTAAAGAGAGATACCGCCCTGTACCCCCCGCACAGTATCAGTGTGCCAAGGAAATGTTACGGGAAATGAAGGAGGCTGGGGTTATCAGAGATAGTTGTAGCCCCTGGGCAGCTCCACTAGTGCTCGTAAAGAAAAAAGATGGTACAATGAGAATGTGTGTAGATTACAGGCAAATTAACCGCATTACACATAAAGATGCTTATCCACTGCCCAGAATAGAGGAGTCACTAACAGCCTTAAAGTCAGCTAACTATTTCTCCACCTTGGATCTCACCAGTGGGTATTGGCAGGTTCCCGTGGCAGAGGCGGACAAGGAGAAGACTGCATTCACGACACCAATGGGCCTCTGTGAGTTCAATTGTATGCCATTCGGGCTCTGCAACGCCCCAGGGACATTCCAAAGGTTGATGGAGTGCTGCTTGGGCCACCACAACTTTGAAACCGTGCTGTTGTACCTGGATGACGTCATAGTCTACTCCAAGACTTATGAGGACCACCTGAAGCACTTAGCAGAAGTGTTTGAGTCCTTGTCGAAATATGGCCTGAAGATCAAGCCGTCCAAATGTCACCTCTTGAAGCCAAAGGTACAGTACCTGGGTCATGTGGTCAGCGCAGAAGGTGTGGCACCTGATCCGGAGAAAGTCACTGTAATCAAGGACTGGCCAAGACCCACCACAGTGAAGGAGGTGCGGCAGTTCCTTGGACTGGTGGGCTACTACCGAAGGTTCATTGATGGTTTCACCAAGATAGCAGCGCCCCTTCAAGATCTCCTGGTGGGCCAGCCAAAGCAGGCTAAGAAGCAGAGCCCTCCATTTGAATGGAGCAGCCAACTGGAAACATCCTTTGTCCGGCTGAAAGGGGCTCTCACGGGAGAAGAAATTCTGGCCTACCCTGACTACAGCCAACCGTTTGTACTGTATACAGACGCCAGCAACGTGGGACTGGGAGCAGTTCTGTCCCAGGTACAGGGAGGCAGAGAGAGGGTGATAGCGTACGCCAGTAGGAAGCTTCGGCCCACAGAAAGGAATCCAGAAAACTACAGTTCCTTCAAGCTGGAGTTCCTCGCTATTGTTTGGGCAGTGACTGAACGCTTCAAGCACTATCTGGCATCGGCCAAGTTCACCATCTTCACGGACAACAATCCGTTGACACACCTGGCAACAGCCAAGTTAGGTGCGATGGAACAGCGATGGATGGCCCGGCTGTCTAACTTTGACTTTACCATCAAGTATCGGGCTGGCAAGAAGAATAACAATGCTGATGCGCTGTCCAGAATGCCTCACTTACCCGTGTCTGGAGAAGACCTGGATGAACTCGAAGAGATAGAGTTACCGGCTTTCCATCACCAAGGTGTTTCCCAGTGTGAGCATGCTGTGGGAGTGAAGCGCTCAAGCCCGCACGAGGTCTCGGTCAACCCATTACTCCACCATAATTGGGAAGAAACACAGAATGGTGACCCGGCCGTGCGATTGGTCAAAGAGAAGCTAGCGCAAGCTGAGACCCATCTTGGCCCAGACGCTCCAGAGGAAGCCCAGCAGCTGTGGAAGGAGAGGGGACGACTGTTCACCTACCAAGGCAAGCTCTGCAAGAGATATGTCAACTGGCGAACAAATGAACTTGTCTGGCAGATAGTGGTTCCGCAGAGGGATGCTCCAATGGTCCTAGCAGCGTATCATGATAACGCAGGACACTTCGGGTGGAAGAAGTTGGAGGCCCTACTCCGTGATCGGTTCTATTGGGTGCACATGAGAAAGATGATCGAGAAGTGGTGCCGAGACTGTGGCCCGTGTAACCTGAGGCGGAAGGATGATGCCAGCCAAAGGTCTCCCCTACAGCCAATTGTCACGAAGCAGCCCCTGGAGTTGGTGGCCCTGGACCACGTGAAGCTAACACCAAGCCGGTCAGGCTATGTGTACGCCCTCACCATTGTGGACCATTACTCTCGTTTCCTGGTAGTAGTGCCTGTGAAGGACCAGACAGCCAGGACAGCAGCTAGAGCGTTCCAGGCATCCTTTTGTCGACCTCACGGCTATCCGGAAAGGGTACTGACTGATCAGGGTCCTGCATTCGAGGCTGAAGTGTTCCAAGAGTTCTGTAACATGTACGGTTGTAAGAAAATCCGAACCACACCGTACCACCCCCAAACCAATGGACTGTGCGAGAAAATGAACCATGTGGTTATTGATATGCTGAAGACCCTACCGCTGGAGGAAAGGAATCAATGGCCAGAAAAGTTGCCAGATCTGGTAGACCTGTACAACCATATCCCAGTGAATTCGACCAACTGCAGCCCCGCTTACCTGATGCGAGCCAGGCCTGGCAAGTTGCCTGTAGACTTTGAGATGGGGACTGTGTCGCCTGAGGCGGTTCAAGAAATAGAGGATTGGGATACAGAACGGCAGCAGCGGTACCGTAAGTTCCAGGAGTGCGTAGAGAGGAGCCTGTCTCAAGCAAGAACGAGACAAGAGCAGCATTACAATCAAACAGCCCCAGCAACTCCCTTAGCACCTGGAGAACAAGTCCTCAAGAAGAAGCGGAGGACGCATAAATTGGATGATCAGTGGGAAAACGAGCCCTACACCATTATCCCCTCCAACTTTGACAATAGTAAGGTATGCCTCATAAGCAAGGATGAAGGCAAGACCTATCAAGCAATTTCCCGAGACCGCCTGAAAGCGTGCCCTGAACGGTGCAGAATCCAAAGAGAAATGGAAGGAGTACAAGGAAGTCCCCAAAGTCAAGAGAAAGAAGGGGAGATGATTCAAACCATCCTTGGAAAGTTCCCCAAAACTTGGACCCGAATAAACAATGCTATAGTGGTACCAGTTTTGACGTTTCCGCAGTTGGTCGAGCCAGAAACAGAAAAGGTTCCGAATCCACCTAAAGAACCGTCCGCGCCAGCACGAGATGACACGCCAGCAGTGGAACAGGAGGATCAACCCCCTGTCAGTGGTGAACCTGTCATACCCTTGGTGACTCTTAGCCCACAAAGGCAACCATCACGCTTACCTATTGGGGTTAGGCCCACCTGTAGTGCTGAGATAGAAGACGCACCACGTAGTCAGGGGCAAACACCAGAGCTACGTAGGTCCCAGCGCAGCACTCGGGGACAACCCCCTCCAAGGTATAGAGAGTCAACTGTATAAGGGAAGAAGAAGGAGTATTTATTAGAATGTACATAGTTATGCAAAATGCCTGTAAGGTTGTGTACAAAATGTTTTTCTTTTCTTTGATTGCGAAAATGGACAATTGGGCCACTGGACTATGGGTGGCCAACACCTAAATTGTTCATAGTTAGCACCAGTGTGCTCGACACCCCTGAAGAAAAACCCGTCCGGCGTGCATAGAGTGGGGTCATCAATGCTCTGACGCACGCCCAGAGCCTACATTGGGGGTTTGATCGCGGCGGGTCCCCCATGGAGCAGTGTAATGGACACCCGGCAGGGAGCCACACTGGACTCTTATAGTAATGTTTAAGTTTGTAACGTTAAAGTATTTGCGCCTCCCGTAATGGGATGAAATGTTCTAACATGTCATGTTTGTTTCTACAGTCCGGGAGTACTGAATTTAACTAAGGGGGAGTGTGGCGCCCCAGGACCTGGTCGCCAGAACAGCATTGCCCTCCCAAAGGGTTAATGCTGAGCCTGGAGGTAATTGGGAGATCTATTGGCCAGTAAGTTAACACTCAACACAATTCTCCCTCCGGCCAGCAGAGGGAGCTCTGAACCTGGAACTTCAGGGAGGATTCCTCAAGTCTGGCTGAAGGGAGGAAGTAGTGGTTAGTCTGGAGACAGGAGTGAAAGAGTGCAGACGCAGGGTAGTGCTGCCTTGTGAAACTGGGGCCTAGAGCTTGGATAGCTTGGCCCAGTGAAGCAAGGGGAGCAGAGAGGCACAGCAGAGACTCGGACATCGGAGTCTGTAGTTGCCAGGGCATAAAATCCATCCCTGGTAGCTGAATCCGGAGGGCAGGAGAGCTGCAAGCCCCCTGTCCCAGAAGCAATCTGAAGGTACAACTGCATCCCAAGGGCCTGGTGTGGGCTCCAGCAGAGAAGCACCAGAGAGGGCCTGCGTAGTCTACCACACAGAAAAGGGGACGAACAACAAGTCCCAGCAGCAAGAGGGCAATTGCAAACCTAAAGTGCAGTGTCCTAAAACAGCAGAGAAAGATTAAGGAGTAGGCCTCATACTCAACTGGCCAAAGATCACCCCAGGCACTTCCAGGCCGGCCGGATCATCTTTACCATCTGTGACGGTCTCCCTGGACTAAGTTTCTGCCGAGTAAAAGAGGAGAAGGTAAAGAGACTACTGTTTGTGCCTGTTTCTTTCATTGCTTGTCGGCCCTGCACCGTGTTAGTCACACAGCACCATAGACTTCCACAAGCACCAACTGTGCCCCGGGCATTGCTCCACCTGTGGGGAGCAGTACCACCATTGCTGCTATAACATCATCCCGGTGGCCTCACACAGCAGGGGCGGCTTAATAGCCGCAGACCACAGGTGGCGTCACGAATACAAACTTAAAGTCATCCGCCACATATTCAACTGACACCCACCAGGGCCACGGAGCCGGGCCCAGCCACCACTGACTACCACCGGACTAGTCCGGCCCGGCACCGGGTGTCCCATAGCCCTGGGGTGGGCGAGTCAGACCCTATTTGTTTACCACCCACATGAGAAACTGCTCATGCACATGGCCGAGAACTTGCAGGCCACCACGAACTTGTGGGCTTGTAAATAATGTTGTGGGATGGATACCGTTGCCGCCTCCGGAGAGGCTGATTTGGAGGATGGGCCCGGAGGAAAGAGATGGCCCAGGCCCGCCACTACCGTAACCGGTGGCGATCCTCCTGGGGTCAGGGGTTCCCCCTTTGACGTGGGGTCCCCTGAAGTGACAGTAGGGTGCGAGTTACCGTACCCATTCCCGCTCGGGCAGCCTGAACCTGGACTGGGGTAAAGGGGTGCTGCCCACTTCTTAGGGGCAGCATCAGGGCTAGGTTGCTTGGGTGGGAGAGCGGAAGACATCCGTCCGTCTGTTATTAAAAGTGTTTATATGTGTTGTAACGTTTAAGAAGACCTAAAGTATGCTTATGTTTCATGTTTTACCGTTTTTCCAATGTTATTTATCTTTTTCACTCTGAAAAATAAAACCGGTGATGGACGGGCAGCCTGCAGACGGTCTGCATTTTACCAAGGAGGAATGTGGCGCCCTGGACTAGCCAGGTAGCCACAGACAAAACACACACACACACCCCAACCCCCCAGACAGTTACATTAGTCAGACAAAAACCCTAGTTGCCTCCCTCCAGGCTCTGATGGCCACACCAGGTGGGGAGGAGCCAGGTGGTTGGCCCCACCCACCGAGGAGTTCACAGGCGTGGAGGCGGGAAAAGGAGACAGTTCAGTTTAGGAGGTGAAAGTGAGAGGTCACAAAACTGCAAGTGTCTGGGTCGGAGCCCAGGCACTGAGAGCAAGGTTGGCAGACGGTGGTGGCCATCTGCAGGAGTTGGTGGAACTCCGCAGAGCCGTAAGGACCGGGGCTGGGCGGTGGCCCACCGGTACCGGACCGGGGAACGGAGTGAAGCTAAGCACACAGGCAGGGCCATCGGACCCCGACCAGGCTTGGAGCCGCCGTCAATAGTCAAATCCGAATGTGACAGGAACCCCCGCGGTTCCCTAACAACCAAGTCCCGATTGAAGGCAACCACTCACACCTTGAGAATATACAGCCACCGCCACCGGCTAGAAATCCGAGGGCCAGCTCCTGCGGGCAGAACGGGCTCCTCCGGTATGTATACACCGGGGAGCGGACTACCGTTGGGAAGCCATTGGAGTCATCACAGTACACAAAGGTGCAGGGAAAGACAGCCACCATCACCTGTCCGGGGAGAGACACTGCAGTCGGCTGCGGGACCCATCCATCCAGCCGTTTGGTTTACCGGAGACTTTGTGCATCTATTGCTGAGTGAGTACACCCGTGCCATCCGGCACCGCGCCGCGCTGTTCCTGCAACCCTTCACCTCACCGACCCTGCCTCCCCGTCACACCACCGGGCCCCGGGACCACCAACCCCTACCCACAGAGGGGGAAAACAACATCCCAGCTGCTCCCTACCATCGCTCCCGGGATCCCCATCACCAGCAGCGGTGGTGCCCATCTTCACCACAACCCGTGGGTGGCGTCACGGACTAAATCCCCAAACAAACCACCCCTTTCACTCACGGGCGAGGAGTGCTGCTCGAGTCCCCGGATCCAGCCCACCGCTCGAGCCACCGAGCAGCAGCTGCAGCGCCGGACCCGAGCGTTAGCAAGCGCAGCGCCCCGCCGCCCGCGACAACAGTCTATAGTGAAATCTGGTGACTGATCTAAACTGTAAGTAATGCCTTTAATTTTGTGCCTCACAGGGGACACGGTGCAGTGAGAGAGTCTATAGGTGTAATCCTCCGTACATATGGATGAGGCAGGCCGTGATAGACGTGGGATGTGCACACTTGTGTTTTCAATAAATGAAAGAGAATTTTAGGAATTTGAAGCCCATTAGAAGGGAGAAAAAGAGGAGGGTTATTGATGCAGTGACCTGAGCGGGCAGCAGTGAGGGTGACAACCCGGGGACTCAGAAGATGCTGATTGTAAGAGAATACATCTAATCCTATCCTGTGTGATACTGTCTGCTGAGCTGTGTATCTAAGCCATTCCTGTGTGATACTGTCTGCTGAGCCGTGTATCTAATCCTATCCTGTGTGATACTGTCTGCTGAGCCATGTATCTAATCCTCTCCTGTGTGATACTGTCTGCTGAGCTGTGTATCTAATCCTACATTGTGTGATACTGCCTGCTGAGCTGTGTATCTAATCCTCTCCTGTGTGATACTGTCTGCTGAGCTGTGTATCTAATCCTATCGTGAGTGATACTGTTTGGTGAGCTGTGTATCTAATCCTCTCCTGTGTGATACTGTCTGCTGAGTTGCTGTATCTAAGCATGTTCTGTACATTTATGTAAATGTATGCAGATACAATGAAATGATGCATGAAGTATGAACGCCGCCCATTATCCTAATCTGTGAGGAGCCCCCAGTTCTACTCCCCCCATCATGTAACATCAGACATTCCCGTTTTGTATTCTCCGGAGAGTGTGAGCTGTCCCTCATTATAAAGGTCATTACACTGCACGGTATTAATAGGAGAGCCGCGTGCGTCGTTAATATAGATAATGAGATATCAGCGTGGTGGTATAATAAGCGCGTCTATGCAGTATGACGTCACTGACCGCCGGACACGTTTAATATGTATTTATTGATTACTAGTGCGTGCGCGGTCCTCCGTGGGATACGAGATTCCTCCACCAGGAGAGCAAGGTCAAGAGCGCTACTTGACCGTGTAAAAATACCTCCGAGACATTGACTTGTACAAGAAATGTCAGAATAACCCGAAGAAGGCGCTGCACAGCTGGGGCTCCGGTTAGGAGATGTAAATTGAGCAGATGGGAGGTAGAAGGCTGGCTAATTACCATGAGGTGGTGGTGGGGGGAATATCCGAATCCGCCAGGCTTCCATCCGCTGACTCACAAAATGGAAAATCGTCTCCTGTAAAAGGGGAAATTATTTCACATACTGGCTTTCTAATATACTTTCTGCTTGCTGACAGTGAATGGAAACTCCTGCTTAACTCTTTATTTTTAGTTCCCCGTCCCTGTTTTGCCATTCACCTCCTGAACTTTTCTCTGTTTACATACCATGTTTACGCACCATGCTGAGACTTCTATATAGTCTCAAGAAGTATAGCTCGTTGCCCCAAAAAGTTCTCATTTGTAATATTCCACCCACATCACCTAGTTTGAACTATCATGACACTCTGCTGGTACTGGTATCCAGGGCCGCCACTAGGAATTTCAGGGCTCCATACTGGCGAAAATTTGGGGGACCCATGGGACTCCACCCAGGCTCCACCCCAGCTCCGCCTCCACCCCTCAAACCTTCCACACACCACCATTCTTGGAAAAACGTGTTTGTGTATATGTATACACACACACAGACACACACACACACACAGTACACAGTCATGGCCAAAGGTGTTAGCACCTTTGAAGTTGTTCCAGAAAATGAAGTATTTCCCTCAGAAGATTAAGACATCCCCTACACTGCCCCTCTCCATAATATACCTTCTACACTGCCCCTCTCCATAATACACCCTCTACACCACCCCTCTCCATAATATCTCTCCCACACTGTCCCATGTATAATATTCCCCACACACATTGCCTCTCTGCATAATATACACACAATGCCCTTGTGTATAATGTCCCCACATACACACTGCTCACTGCATTAGATGTGTTGGCCTGGGCTAACTGGACTGGTTGCCCTTTTTTGCTGTGAGTACATTTTATAATACATTTTTGGGGGAGTTTTTAGCTCCTGTTTTTGTTGCTATTTTTGATATTTATCAGTGTAGGGACCCGCAAACGTGAGGATCCGTGATGAGGATTGTGGGCTTACGTACATTGGCCAATTTACAAACTAATACCTCACATACATTTTATATGTATTTTTTGCACTTTGATTATGCGGGGTGCAGCCGGGCCTCTTAATACGGCCGTGCATAGTGGAGTCTCTGTCCCTTACGTGCTGCAGTGAGTAGTGTCCGAGTAACCCGCCTAATCTAATAGTAAGGGCGTGGTAATAGGTTGCTGGCTGGATACCATGCACATACAAGTGTGAACAGTGCCCTATGTGCGCCACTAGTGTGCAATTTACCTTGCACCTGTGAAGTGTCCATCATGTTGAGAGGCTTGACTGCCAGGACCCAACCACCACCATTTTTTCCCCCCTAGAAAGACACGACACCGTTCTCTTATAAATTAAAATACTTTTATTTGAATTTTCCGTTTTGGAGAGAGGCATGGAGAAAAAACCACTCTCATCTTTTGGCTTAAAATTTGGTCGCAGCTTTTAACCAGGCATTAACTTGCCAACATCACGGGGTTCAGGTAAATGTACCGCCTTCCGGCCGTCCGGCGCGGGTATTTCACCACCACTTTTTCTACCCCTTCCGCTGCTGCGACTTAAACACAGAAAAACTCAATCAACTTGGAAAACAAAAGGGAGGGAGGGTGGGAAACAGGTCCGGGTCCTGCAGCAGAGAGGCCGGAAGCAGGGCAGCACAGTGATATGTATCCAGGAGGCGGGGCTTAGGCCAGTCACACCACAGGAGGCGGGGGCGGCAGGTCAGTGTCTTTCTAGGGGGAGACCTTTATTTTAACATGCATAGGGGTCAGCAGTCAGGGGGCAGCATCTCAAGTTTCTGGCTGCAGTGCCCCTCAGTCTGCATCCTGTTTGTGCATTAGATATGTTGGCCTGGGCTAACTGGACTGGTTGCCCTTTTTTTCTGTGAGTACATTTTATAATACATTTTTGGGGGAGTTTTTATTTCCTTTTCTTGTTGCTATTATTATCACTTAACATTGAACAGAATTAAATATTCTGACATCCCTTATACTGAGTATGAGCCCTCACATAACCCTCTATATACAATATGAGCCCCCACGTAAACCCCTATGTATAGTATGGGTCCCACATAGCCCATCTACGTACAGCATGAGCCCCAAATAGCACCTATACACCGTATGAGCCCCCACATAGCTTCCAAAATCCAGTATGAGCCCCATATAGGCTCCCAAATACAGTAGGAACCCAATCAGAGACCCCTTATATACAGTATGAGCCCCATCTAGCCTCCTATATACAATATGAGCCCCCCACATAGCTTCCTAAGTACTGTAAGAGCCCGATATAGCATGCAAAATGCAGTATGAGCCATCACATAGCCTCCTCAATACAGTATGTGGAGCACCCCACGGGGCCTGGGGAGGTTACTCGTCGCCGGGCCGGTAAAGGGTCGGTGGGATGTCATGGGTGGCCTGCCCAATTTCGTAACCCCGAGGTGTCCACGGAAGGGGCATGGATGGATGAAGGGATGAAGAGGGAGGATTTCGTCACGCCACCTGAAGTACGCGGCCAGGGATTAGCCGCAGCTGCTGTTGCTGTTCTCCGGGGCAGATGGTTTGTAGCAGCAAAGATAGTACTGCTCCCCACAGGTGGAGCAGACCCAGGGGAGGATGATTAGGGGAGTTGTAGGGGCCGTTGGAGCCAAAGCTCGGAGCGACTGCACCGGCAATCAGAGACGGAGTCAGCCGCTGTGGTTCCAGGTGTATACTCACTGTCTTTAGATTGCCCGGGAGGTACCGGTCACCGCCGTGCTGGGCTCCAGCCAATTCCAGTTAAGTTAGAGGTAGCCACCGGTATTTTGAAAGTGTCCTTTCTAAGAGTTGCCCCTCCAGTAGTGAGGAACCCGGGCTGAGCTTTCCGCTCCAAGCCGCAGACCCCGTGAAAGAAGAGAAGAAGGTAGTGGTGTCGTTTCGCCAGAACTGTAGCCCCGGCTTGACTTGACTGAAGATTGTGTAAAGGTTGCTCCTACTTCTACCCCAAGTGGTGCCTTCCCCCCAGGTGGTTGTCCTAGTGACCGGGAAAGTCCCATGCATCGTGATGGCCACCCCCTGTTTACCCTAGTCCAGTCCCCAGTGAGAAGGCTCCTAAGCTGCATGTAAGGTGTAAATGTGGAAACACTGGTGATTAACCCCCTCCTTACCTGAGATGAATACTGCAGCTTAAATTAGCTGTAGTACCCTCTGGCGACTGAAGCCTCAGGGGCGCCACATATGCGCAACCAGATAGCCTCCTATATACATGCAAATATTCAAAACACAAAAAAACACCACCACATACTCACCTCACTCACATTACCCCAGGCACTCCTGTCTCCGATGCACTGACTGGTACAGCAGGTGTGTTGTAATGACGTCATCTGCTGTTTAGTGGAAGCAGGAACCGGCGGCTCCATCCTCCACGAATGTATTCACCACTATCTGCATCATGATTACGCAAACTGTATACTGAAAAACCCCTTTACATCCCGGCACTATTTTGATGCTTCCAACAAATTATTTGTGCTTAAGATATCTCACCTCTGATGAGGGCCATTGTCACCATATAATGAATGATATCGCTTCACCAGTTTTAATATTATGGCTGATCAGTATTGATTTGGCATTGAGACAATGTAAAAGTGTTGGGATCGTCTGATCATGTCCTAGCACTTGGTTCAGGCAGGGAGGAGTTAATGCTGTAATACCCTCAGGCCTCTGATTCAAATCGTTCCCTTCCACTCAGTTATGACTTATTGCTGATGTCTAGGAAGGTAATAAGCAGCCTGATAATATTTTAATGGAGAAAAGGGCATATTCTTCACGTAGAAAATGTGACAATTTCCTCCAGTGGAAAGATATTAGGCCCTTTTTCCGATCTCCGAAATATATTTTTCACTGATCTGCTAAGCAGCAAAGACTTTAGCTCCTTGAAGGGCTGGTCAATTTTTTTTTCTAATATTTTTAATGTTTTTCATATTTTTTACTATTATTTATTTTTTATGTAGTGTTGTACTGTATTGGTATATTGACGTCATCCTGTGAAGCCCGGGCTGAACTTTGAGTCACATGCGGTTGCGGCCATCAGCAGGTTGCTAGCTGTCATTAAAAGCCATCGGCCCTCCACGATTGCGACGCCAGGGGCAATTGACATCAAAAACAACACCCTGGGTTCATAACCGCCTAAATGCCATTGTCACTATTGGCAGCAGAATCTAAATGGTTAAGCTAGGCTGTAGCAACTACTCATGGGTGCCTGCTGCATAACACAGCCAGCACACACCTCCTGAGTCCGCTTCATATAGGGAAGATACATCTTTGACATGTACGACAGGCGTCACTGAGGGCTTAAATTGGCATAAAAGTGGCTGGCATTGGTATGGGGTACTATGGCTACCCAATGTTAGGAGAGATTGTGCCTGGCACTGTTATAGGGATGGGATACTAAAGTTGACAGAGACATAGAAATTGGTACTATTGGCAGCAGAATCTAAACTCTGGAACGCTCTACCTCAGCATATCAGACTCTCCTCTACCGTGGAAAGCTTAAAGAGGAACCTCAAGACCCACCTCTTCCAACAAGCCTACAACCTACAATAACCCTCAGTCCATTACACCACTGCGCAACCAGCTCTGTCCTCACCTATTGTACCATCACCCATTCCCTGTAGACTGTGAGCCCTCGCGGGCAGGGTCCTCTCTCCTCCTGTACCAGTCTGTTTTGTACTTTTAATGATTGTTGTACGTATACCCTCTTTTTCACTTGTAAAGCGCCATGGAATAAATGGCGCTATAATAATAAATAATAATAATAATAGTAATAAATACTATTTTGCCAATGTAAAGCAGCATAGCTGCCATTTATTACCATTTATTAGATACAGTCCTAGTAAATTTGGGATCGTCCTGTGAGAAAACAGGGTGGGACATGTGTAAATCCCACCTAAAAGTGAGCGTCTCCAGGTGGAGGCAATCCCTGGTGGAACTGAAATGTTCAATATTCCCAAAGAAATGATTTAAGTAACTAGTAGAAAAGTTGCTTACTGGGCAATTGCCACTGATAGACAAGGGCCACCGATATGGTGCCACCGGGATACCATGTTTATGTTTCAGAGGTCGTTTGGCTGGCACTATTATTGAAGCACAGTATTTGGCAGAATTAAGAGGGCAAAATGCAGATGACTTTTTGATATTCTCCAATGTGGTGGCATTGGGATCATCCCTTCCAATACAGCGAGGCTTACAGGACAATGTGCAGGATACAAAGAGCACTGCTGAAAGTATTTCTCGCTGAGCCTCCTTTTCTAGGCCAGCCCCCTCTCTGCCCCTTCCATGGAAATTCCCCATCTGATTATTGTGCATTTGGATCAGTGGCGGACACAGACAGAAAAAGGCCCCTGTGGAGAAACAGAATATAGGCCCTTTTCAGTCCAATAACTCATCAAAATTCACAATTCCACCTGCTTTGGTGATAGAAATGGGCCCCTTACCTCTTAAGACACTCCAGCCACAATTGTTAGCGGAAATACACAAACATTACCTGTATGGGGCGAGCTCACCCCGGAGTCAACTCTATACACACGCTTCCAACATGCACCATACATGTACGGCGGATTTCGTAATGTCGTAAAGGGGTTAATGTACTATGGTAGTCATTATTGTAAGTGTGGCGGCATCATACAAAAGGTATTTTTCCCTATAGCACTCCCACAGGTGAAACAAAGCATTACACCAATATAGGCACAGGGCTGTCCATAGTGGGTCCTGTTGGGTCCTCCACAGCCAGAGATGATATATAAAAAGATTTTAATAAGGCAAATCAATTCATTCATGAACATTTTCAGCTGGTCCATAAAAGATGAGTTCGACCTGCTGGGACGATTTATTGACTGCCCTAAATTTCCTCCATCTTTATTTCCTATCACTCAGTGGCAGCTATAATTCTCCGCAGTGTCAGATGTGAGCGGTGGCTGCTGGCAAGAGCATTCGGGAGAGGGAGATTGAGTGAGGTAATTCTACGTGAAGTTACAATGAATTGTCACTAATTATAAGTCGCCCACAGTGGATCGTTTGGGGTCTCAGACCATTACTATCAGTCAAGAAAATCGTGTTCGAGTGGTGAGCGGCGGAGAGGGGTGCGCTTGTGAGAAGAGATTTAATTACACCGGTGTCAAGTTAAGGTTTTCTCAGGATGGGATTTGCGCTGTCGCCGGCGTGTGGAGCCTCTCACTTCTAGGAAGAGAATGGCACGTTCTTGTCGTCTCTGCCGGTGAGTTATGATAATGCCTAACGCAGGAGAAACCTACAGAGAGCGCAGGCAGAAATGTGAAGAGAAGAGACGCTGGCTTTGTGCAACTGATACATTCCTCACAATGACGCTGGAAATTTTATACTATAAAATCTAAGTAATATATATATATATATATATAAAATCAGTTGCATTCAAAATTTTGAACTCACCTTTTCATACACTGGTTTTCCTTGTTCTTATTGGAATGTGCACATTTTAGATTCAGACTGATGGCAGCAAAATCAAACAGTGCTGAGCATTATCCCATATCTGTTCCAAGACACAACATGGCAAGAACCACTTAAAAAAGTCAGCAATTCATCATTACTTTAAGACATGAAGGCAAGGTATTTCTGAAAATTGCTGGGACTTAGAAGGTATCCGCAAGTGCAGCCATGAAAATCAACAATTGCTGTGATGAAATTGACATTGATAAAGACCGCACCAGAAAAGAAAGAACTGGAATTACTTCTGCTGCAGAGGATAAGTTCATCTCAGGTCACAGTTACCATATTTAGGATCCGCAGATAACAAGCTTCATAAATAATGCATGGACGTCAAGTTGTAGATATGCAAAACAAGAATGCCAAGGAGACACCATCACATGTTTCTCAATGCTGGCAGGAAACTAGCCAGGTCTTTCACCAGGAAAGAACAACCATGGGAAGGGCAGTCTACAGTCAAGGAAACAGCCTATACCAAAACATGGTATCCATCCACAGACTACTAGGCATTGCTCCCACTAGCCAGTTTCCTACTCCACACTGATGAGGGGCAAATAACCCAAAACAGCTGTCTGTGGATGGATACCATGTTTTTGTATAGGCGGTTTCCTTGACTGGAGACTGCCCTTCCCGTGGTTGTTCCTTCCCGGTGAAAGACCTGGCTAGTTTCCTGACAGCGTTGAGAAACATGTGATGGTGTCTCTGCGGCATTTTTGTTTTGCATATTTTCCCAGGGAGCCTTGTTCTAGTGTCACTGTGTTGAGAAACACGTGATGGTGTTTCCGCGGTGTTGGATGTTGATGTCCCCGAGGTCAACCATCCTTACCTATGTAGTCTTTTACTAGGCATTGCTCCCACTAGCCAGTTTCTTACTCCACAATGATGAGGGGCAAATACCCCGAAACAGCTGTCTGTGGATGGATACCATGTTTTGGTATAGGCGGTTTCCTTGACTAGAGACTGCCCTTCCCGTGGTTGTTCCTTCCCGGTGAAAGACCTGGCTAGTTTCCTGCCAGCGTTGAGAAACATGTGATGGTGTCTCTGCGGCATTCTTGTTTTGCATATTTTCCCAGGGGGTCTTGTTTTAGTGTCACTGCGTTGAGAAACATGTGATGGTGTCTCCGCGGTGTTGGATGTTGATCTCCCTGAGGTTAACCATCCTTACTTATGAAGTCAAGTTGTAGATAGACACATTTCAACTAGTGATCTATGAATCGATTCACAAGACTTATATCCATCAGCCAAATTAGTCATATTTACAAGGCTCTCAAAGAGAAGCATTGAGTTGTGACCTTCGGCATGCTCCATGAAATATTGGAGCGGCTGGCAGGTCAAAAATCCCCGAGACCGAACAAAGCAGTGGTGATAGACGTCAAAGCCGCCAGAGACTGAGTATAAGACAGGGAGCAGGGGACTTAGTGTCACATGGAGCTATGCACAAACTTCACTATCATAGCGGCGTTGAGTGCTGTTCAGATTGCAGATTCTGGCACTCTGCCCAATGGTTTCTCTGGTGTCTGGGATCAACAAAGGCAGACTCGGGCATTGACCTGCTGTGTGCTGATTCATAAGCAGGCTAGCAAGAGTTAATTTCTCCTGGCCTGCTTGCTCCGTTGGCCTCATGTTGTGGGGAGGCCTATGACATCTGCTCTCCTCTTTATACTGGTTTAAACCATCCATCCATGCTAGCTATACTTTATTCTATGTTGTTCTGTGAGGCATGGTGTCCTAGACTTACTGATAAAAGTTGTGCTTATTGCTTGGTGCGGTTGTGGAGTTAACCCCCTTTTGTTTTGTAGCTACCCTTCTGCTTTTGTGTTTCCTCCTGAAACTCTTATTGTCTTTACTTTTGTGTGTGCATACTTTATGACAGAGTTTTGGTTCTCCCTATCTCTGTCTTTTTCTGTGGGTTTCTTCACACTCCTGTCCCGTCCCTTCCTAGGGGGAGGGGGAATCAGATCAGGACTAGTCAGGAGCAGGGCCAGGAAGGAGACTCAGGCCTCTAAACCATCAGGAGTATCCCCAAGGTTATGGATCGCATAGGGTCCCCCTAGCTTGAGGGACAGCCTAGGAGCCCTAATCCCCCGCTATCCCATAGTCATCGTGACACTTAGATTTAAAGCGCCACTCCAGAGGTGCATTAAACAAAAAACACTGGGGGGACAATAAGTTAGGCAAAAGGGAGACTTAATAATGTTTTATCTATTATTTTAATGATTTGTAATTTGTCTATCACATTATTTATTAAATGAGATAAGGGACTATTAAATTTGGAAAAAAAATGACCCAACAGCAACTATCATATTGGTATAAAATCTTGCAATCAAGATTTTAAGGGGTCTTCAATTGGCCCAGGTATATCACTATATTATACTATTATGGTAATTACTGTCCAGGATCAGATATAACACTGATCCTGCTCATTTAATAATTACAGGATCCACATTACTGCATTATAACATGTATGTCTGGGATTTCTGACCATTCCCAGACACAGTCTCCAGGACCATACAGTAATAATCCTAGTTATAAACAGCTGCCGACACTTCCCAAGAAGTCACTTGTGATTTTTCTTCAATTAATTTGATGGCATTGACAAAATGGTGTTTAGGAGACATCAGAGAGCCGTCACATCCTGGCTGTGACACGAATAAGGTCCCTCGTATCCCATATCTCACATCGTAACCCTCCCCGCTCACACTCCGCGCTCTCCGGAGCGACCTCCATTCTGAGCTAATTAACTGCTGGCCAGGAGCTGGTCTTGGAGCTACTGTGCTCCCGGAGCGGCGCTGGCTGTAGGATGTATACGGGCCGGCCAAGATGATGAGCTTGTGTCACTACTGTATGGGGAAAAAAAATGAAATGAGACAGGAATGACCCGGGGTCTGAATAGAACTGCATTAGAGCGGAACGGTGTGAAAGCCGAGAGACTCCATCATGTTACTTACAGAACTGGCAGACAGGAGGTAAATCGTGGAAGGGGCCAGATAATCGCCAGGAGAGGATGGAAGGGAAGCGAAAAGCCGCCTTACCCTATATTGTGGCGCTATACACCTCGGTATGACAGGGAGGGGGAACTTGTCAGAAAAAAACACATTTGCTTAAATAAAAATTATGGCCTTCAGTCAACAGCACCCGGATCATCCACAGAGGATTGATATTAAAGATGGCAACAGCCAGGATCAGAGATAACTATGTTCCCATTCATTTAATCCCTTGGATGCTTTAGTTAAAATGATGAGTAAAATCAGCCTCCTCCCTCGCTGCCTATTGGCTTAAATAAATGCTTAAAGGGGTTACCAAGGCTTGGGACGCAAGTCTGTAGTCACGCGCGCCGTCAGGATTCTCCGGATCTAGGCGCAAACGAGCTCGTCACCGCAAATATGTAATTTTTATGCATGCAGTCACATGCAGACTAGACGTGAGCTGCGAGGCCAGACAAGTCTAGTCAGAATGTAGCCAGAAGTATGCAAATTGCATGCTTGCTGTCACAATAATCGCCTGGTCATGGTACCGGAAAATCTTGACAGCTTGCACACTGCACTCTGTGAGGATTCAGTAACTCATGCACGCTGTCAGCATTCTCCGGTGCCGGTTGCGTAACCTCAAATATGTAATTTTCATACTTGCAGTCACATGCCGACTAGACGTGCATGGCCTCGCTCAATACGATTGAACTGGGAGAAGCTGGACAAGTCTAGTCGGAATGTGGCTGGAAGTATGCAAATCGCATGCTTGCTGTCACAACACCGCTCCACTCATGGCATCGGAAAATCTTGACAGCTCGCACAAGTCTTCAGTAACTCAGGATTCCCCAGTGCCGGGTGCGTAACTGCAAGTATGTCACTTTCATACATGCAGTCACATGCCGACTAGAAGTGCACGGCCTCGCTAATACAAGTGAATTGAGCGAGGTTGAACAAGTCTAGTCTGAATGTGGCTTGAAGTATGCAAATCACATACTTGTTGACATAAAGACCGCCCACTCCTGACACCAGAAAATCTTGACAGCTCACACACTGCACTCTGAGGATTCACAAGTTTGCAGTCACATAGATGCGCCCCAAGCCTAGATGAATTGTGGCATATATTTAAGCCAACAGACATTAGCTCCCTCTGCCACCCCACAAAGGTAAAGGCCTTATAAAACCCCTTACCCACTTAAGCTTGATGTATAATACTGTGCTCAAATACACACAATCAGATCTCTGATCCTGGTCATTTAATTCTCGAGATGTAACTATTTAAACCAATAGAGAAGAGGAGATAGTACCCCCAACAGTACAAGGCAAAGGCCTAAAGGCCACTTTACACACTGCAATATCGGTACCGATATCGCCAGCGTGCGCACCCGCCCCCATCGGTTGTGCGACACGGGCAAATCTCTGCCCGTGTCACACAACATCGCCCGGACCCGTCACTCGGACTTACCTTCCCTGCGACGTCGCTGTGACCGGCGAACCGCCTCCTTTCTAAGGGGGCGGTTCATTCAGCGTCACAGCGACGTCACAGCAGCGTCACTGAACCGCCGCCCAATAGAAGCGGAGGGGCGGAGATGAGTGGAACGTAACATCCCGCCTACCTCCTTCCTTCCGCATTGTGGCCGGGAGGCAGGTAAGGAGAGCTTCCTCGTTCCTGCGGTGTCACACGTACCGATGTGTGCTGCCGCAGGAACGAGGAACAACTTCGTTACTGCTGCAGTAACGATATTTGAGAATGGAGCCCCATGTCACCGATGAGCGATTTTGCACGTTTTTTGCGACGATGCAAAATCGCTCATAGGTGTCACACGCAACGGCATCGCTACAGCGGCCAGATGTGCGTCACAAAATCTGTGACCCCAGCGAGATCGCTGTAGCGATCTCGTAGCGTGTAAAGCCCCCTTTAGGCTAGGTTACTAAGCATGGAGTTTGAGCTCGTGCTGGAACAGCCAGGATCAGATATAACTCTGATCCCGGTCGTTTAATCCCTTAGATACTGCGGTTAACTGCAACTGTGGCAATGGCAAGTGTCACTTAATCAATGTCGGCTGAAGCCCTAATAAAAGTGCCACATTTACAACCTTTCTGCTTCTATTACATCCCTTGCAAAATAATGCCATTGAAAAATAACAACTCAAAAAAAGCCCCAAAAAACCCTTATGGACACAAAAAAGTACAAGCATCGTCTAAATGTTCAAATTTGCATTATGATTTCTTACCATTTGCTATACCTCTGCTTGCTGTTACTGAATGGAAGCAAAAAACCCCACATTTTTTCAACTATTTACTGCTGGTCCTCTTTAAGAAAGAAATTATGGATAAATTGAAATCAAATGCTAGAATGGATGGAAATAGACACCGCCATGAACCGAAATCTTCCCCCCTATGCCATCAAATCCTACGTCTGATTGTAGCCACTGATCCAGAATAAAGCATTTAAATTACGTTATCTAGAAGAGCATAGAGACGGAAAGCCGTGAATTACCTTTTGCTGGATGATTTATATCTTGGTTATTTTTCAATAGATGAAGCCATTGGCTTCGGTTTCCCTTTAGGATTTATAGACGCTGCCATCTGACAAATTGCTGGCGGGTTTCTGCAGCTTTGATGCTTGACGCTCCCTGAGAAACACAAATTAGATTGTCAGCTCCGCGGGTCAGTGCTATCCCTAGTGCTCCGCTGTTAAGTGTGGACAATAGTATATTAATCGCAGGTTTGTGAAATTACCAGCCCTTAATAAGGAGGACTTACTCCTTCCTGGAGACCATTAAAGGTTGTCAGTGAGAGGAAATGGTAAAGGTGCCTGATCGCGTACAAAAATAATTTTTATTTCCTCACTCATCTATGATCTATTTCTATACTATAATATTATAGAGTATTGATGAGCTTGAGGAACTACAACTCCCAGAGTGGATTTTCCGGTTTCTGCCATTTTTTGCCCGTTTCGATATCGGGATAAGTCAAAGACATCTGATCAATGGCGGTTTGACTGTCTGCTATCTCCTTTAAGGTGGCCTTAACCCTTTCAATTTTCCGTTTTTCAATTTCGTTTTTTCCTCCGCTTCTTCCGAGAGCCGTAACCTTTTTATTTTTCCATTACTCTTGCCATATGAGGGCTTGTTTTTTGCGTAACAAGTTGAACATTTAAAGCCTTTAGCTTTGAAATGTCAGTGTGATGCCTCAGGTGATAACGTGTTTGCAGATTTCAAACACGTATAGGTTTACTTTTAGCTAAGGGGTTAAAAAAACTTTGTCCAAAAAAAGAATAGCGCTTTTGTTGTCATTATCTGAGATCTGTAGCGTTCTCATTTTTTGGAATCTTGGGCTCAGTGATGGCTTATTTTTTGCGTCTTGAGCTGCCTATTTTAATCGTTCCATTTTTGTGGGATCCACCAGCGCCTGTTAACCTCACATGTCTGCTGTTCAAATCAGATGTGTAGGGATCACCACCGGCTCACCGCAGCAGCCGGCGGTGATTAACACGACATGACCAAGAACGTACAGGTACGTCCTTGGTCATAAAGGAGTTAAAGGAATATTCCCATTTTCAAAATCCTATCCCCATATTTAGTAGATATATTTGCAAATACCACCAATTAGAAATGTTAATAGTTCCTAGCTCCTCATGTGCAGGGCATTGCAGTAGCTTATGTATCCACGGTTATGACCATGCATATGGTGACAGTTTCTAGTGGTCATAACCATGGATACCTAAGCTACTGTGCAATGCCCTGCACATGAGGTAAGTGACATAGCTTATCAGAAGAACTGTACTACATTTCTAATTCGAGGTATTTCCTAATACTATTATTATTACACCTAGTACACATTAGGATAGGAACTTGGAGATGGGAATACCCCTTTAACAGTAGAAGTCCCAGAGAGGGGTCATTTGACATTTCTACCATTGGAACCCTATGGAGCTGGAAATTCCTGGGACTTCTAGTGTTAATAGCCATCAGCTGGACACTCGTCAGCTATTTCCGCCCTCTGCACTCATTTGATAGATGCCTATGTCGACCCCCCTATATATATTTGCAGGTGACATTAGGACTCCAGGTACCATGAAAACGTATCGATGCTGACCGGAGTCAGAGTTATCTCTGATCCCTGCCATTACAGCTTTAACCCCTTCACCCCTGAGCAATTTTTCACTTTGTAGTTTTTTCTCCTCTTCTTCCAAGAGCCATAACTTTTTAATTTTTCAGTATAGCCATATGAGGCCTTTTGTTTTTTACGGGATGAGTTGTTCTTTTGAATGACATCATTCATTTCGCCTCATATTGTACTGGAAAACGGTAAAAAAAATTCCAAGTGTGGTAAAATTGCAAAAAAAATGCAATTCCACTATTGTTTTTCATTTACAATGTTCACTATATGGTAAAACTGATGTGTCCGTATGATTGCCCAGGTTGGTGCAAGTTCAAAGATACAAAACATGTGTATGTCGCGCCCCGGGGCAGCTGAGTTGCTCGGATCTGGGCGGTCCGTGGCTCGAGGGGTCCCGGACCCTGGGGCACCGTCGAACAGTTTTTAAATGAAAAAATAAAAATAAAATAAAAGTCCAACTACGCCACTCGCGGTTTGCGGCCAGGGATGATAGGGCTGCCGCTGCGGGTTCCCACTGGGGATGATGGAGGGGGGCAACGTGGATGGTGGAGCCCTCCGCGACCAGGGCTTTTCCCCAGGGGTAGGTGAAGGGTTAACGTGGAGGCGTGTGGCAATGAAGCAGTACAGGCAAGGAGAGCAGTTTGATGGTGTTTACTCACTGGTTCGATGCCCTGAGACGTTCTGGATTCCAGGTGCGCTCTTGTCCTGATGGCTGTGCTGCCAACCTGGTGCCACTCTCCACCTGTGCAGTCCTGTGTATGTGGGTCCTCCCTAGCGTGGAGCACTTGGAGGTCCTCCTGGTGTCTGGGTCCTGCCGCAGGCAGTTTGGACTATTTAAGGGAATATGTCCCGGTCCCCACTTTGCTGCTGATGCCTTGGACGCTAGTGGTGGCAGATGAGTCCTGGAAACCCACCCGCCTGGCAGAGTTAACACAGGGCTTGAAGTCCGTGTCTTTTCTGGGGATCTGCACCCCTGTGTGCAAAGTACTGTGAGCCCTGGATGTCCACCCCACAGGATCCCTCTGCCCTTGGGGCTTGCTCTCTCGCTCTGCAGCTACTTTCCTCCTCTGAGTGGCAGATCTTACTACTCAGGTCTTTGCAGTTTCTTCTACTACCACTCCGCCGACTTTCTTAGGCTACATGCGCTCGCTGCAGCTTTTTGTGCTCACACACTGCAACCAAAACTGCACGTTGTCAGAGAGAGCCTGGAAATGTAAAAACAAAAACGCTTGTAATGTAGGTGCATTTTTGGTGCGTTTTTGACAGCATGCGTTTTTGTGACAAATGTTGACAAAAACGCTAGAAGAATGAATATGCTGCATCTTTTTTGTCACAAACTTTTGACAAAAAAAACGCTGACAAATAAACTGCAAGGTGCACATTGCAAATCTGATTTCTCATAGACTTTGCTGGGAAGTCAGATGTCGGAAAGTTCTGATAACAAAACTGCACCAAAAACGCAGCGTGCGCATGTAGCCTAACTCCTCACTTTCCTTTCTGTGTCTCAAGAGTCTCTGGTCTGTCTTGACACGCTTCCTCTTCCACTGGCTACTCCAGACTGATTGCAATGCTCACTAACACTTCCCAGGTCACTGTCTCCTCCCCCAGGTCTGGACTCTTCTTCCCCAGTTGGCTGCCTGTTTTCTAACAGTGTCCAGCACTGTCATCTAGCTAGGTGAGGCTCCAAGCCAGGTACAGCGAATGTATATGTCCTGGTGTGCTAGTGTGTGTAATGACTGGCACAGTCATGTAGGACCCGAGCTGTTAAATTGTTACCTTATTTTTGTGACACCGCACAGGGGCGTCACATGTAGTTTTACTTTTACTTAGGTGGTGAAAAAAATTCAGAAATTTGTAGGAAAAAAAAAAGAATTGCGCTTTTGTCGCCATTTTCCGCGACCCGTAGCAGTCTCATTTGTCAGGATCTGGGGCTCAGTGACATCTTATTTTTTTCTTCTTGAGCTGACATTTTTAATGATACAAATTTTGGATAGATGCGATGTTTTGATTCCCTGTTATTACATTTTAATACAATATTATGGAGACCAAAAAACGTAATTTGGATTTTGAATTTTTTTTTCTCGCTACGCCGTCTACTGATCAGATTAATTGATTTTATATTTTGATAGATCGGGCATTTCTGATACCAAATATGTGTATTTATTTTTTTATTAATGTTTTATTTTCAGTGGGACAAAAGGGGGTGATTTGTATGATTAGGATTTAAGGGGGATTCATATTTTTGAAAACTTTTTTTTTTTTTACAATTTTTACTGATATTACTAGTCCCTCTAGGGACCTTATGCCTGCATTGTCCAATCACTTTTGCTGATCTCCTGTGTGTGTCAGCGCTCTGCCAGCATTCACAGGAAACAGGTCATGGCAGCGACAGGGGTCATCATCTGACCCGATGCTGTCGTGGCTATCCATTCGTGCCTCGTGGTGGCATCACTGGGCCGACAATAACTGTGGGGAACAGTGAGATCACTGCCAATGCGTGTTAAAACGCGAGGGTTAGATAGGCTCATTAAGCTGGTGCATGTTAGATTGCGTAAACCCACATTAAAGAAAGAGACAGAGCCAAGGACGTATATATTGTGACGCCCCTGGACTATCAGGTCGTCACAGGATATTGCACGCTCTTTCCTCTAAGTGCAGTATCCAAGTCCCTCATGGTTCTGGGTCCCTACCAAGCAGTGTTGCCTCCAGCAGCAAATCAAATTTTATGAACACCCTGCACCACACCCACCAGACACACCAGTGGGCGGCTTGAGCGTAATAGGGTCACCCACCTGGATGGGTCAGGATGGGAGGGTCAGGAGAGTGTCAGTGAAGTGACGTGAAGGAAGTAAAGTGGAGAGGAGTGAAGTGGAGGAAGCAGGGAGTGGTGGCTCCGGAAAGTAGCTGTCTAGGTTGCAGGCGATGTCTGGGCCTAGAGGAGTCGGACCCCCGGTCACAGGGGATTGAGGTTAGGTGCGTGGTCCCATCACTGGTCCAGGGCCGAAGGCACGGCGGGGTACACGGACCCTAGGTCGGGGAGAAGCTTTAGGCAACCCGGCAATTCACCTGAGGAGAGCGGTGCCCTTATGGACTGTTCCCACTAGCTCCAGAATCAGGGAACTAGTGTAGCGCCCTGGAAAACAAGGTAGTTGTACATGTAGGCCCCCGCATAACACCCATCCCACGAAGGGTTAAATCAGCTGACCTGAAACCCTAGTCACCCCCTTCAGGGAAGGATGGACACACCAGTGGGCGGGACCAGGTGGATAGGGAACGCCCACCTAGGGGTCTGGAGAGCCCGGGGCGGGAAAAAAGAGTCAGATTAGTTGAAGGTGAAGTTTGGAGTGGAGGTGCCAGCTGACAGGTGCCAGGGTCGGAACCCTGACACCTTGGCTAGGTGGCAGACGGTAGCCAGAGTCTGCAGGAGATGGGAAGACGGCTGCCAGAGATCCGAGGTGGACCGGGACAGGGTTGGAGCCCGCCAGTACCGACACCGGAGAACCGACCCGGAAACCGTGTGCACACAGGGGGTACTTGGACCTTGAAGCCAGGACCGGCACCGACGGCCTAGCTAATTAACCAATTGAGGGCAGGATTTTAGGTCCTGTCCCAACCTAAGTCCCGAAAAGTAGACAACCACCCACAGAGAGGGATAGGGCCACCGCCAAGGCCCGTAGATCCCAAGGGTCAGCGTCAGACGGGCACGGCTTCCAACCAAAGGACCGGGAGTGGACTCCCGTGTTTCAAACCGGGAAGTCCTACCTACAACAAACTGAGTGCAGAGGAGAGAGACTTTCGTTATGTGCGCACGTTGCGTACAGTCACTGCAGAAATTTCTGCAGCGATCTGAAGAGCACATGTGCGCTTTAAATCGCTGCAGAAATGTCCGTAGTGAAAAAAAAAAAAAGCCGATTCCATGCGCTCTGCTTGCAGCTCCTGCCATAGACAGAGCAGGAGCTGCCGGCAAAGCGCACGGAAGAAGTGACATGTCACTTCCTAGAACGCAGCGCTTCGGCAGTAGCCGAAGCGCTGCGCTCTAAAACGCCACGTGCGCACGGCCCCTGCACAATCTCCATAGACTGTGCAGGGGACGCAGGACGCATGCCGTTACGCTGCGCTACAAAGCGCAGCGTAAGTGCATGTATTTACGCAACGTGCGCACATAGCCTTTGACTACCAACCCGGTTGTGGGATCAGATACACCCGTCTGCGGCAGCCAGCCACCATCACCTTGGTTTACCACAGGACTTGTGTGCTTTATTTGACCGTGAGTAACATCCCTGGCATGGCCGGGTGCGCCGGGCCCTGCACTCACCATCCTCAACATAGAGACACTGGGCCCCGGGACATCCATCCCTGCCCACAGAGGGGTTAACATCCAGCTGCCAGCCCAACGTCCCCGGGACCCCTGCAACGGCAGCGGTGGTGCTACATCTCACCACACACCATGGGTGGCGTCACAGACATTTTACAACCAATCCCGTATAAATACGTCCCCTTTTCATTCGACGTGTCCGCGCGAGCCATACCGTAGATCCTGATCTGAGCAGCACCGGCTGCTGGCACGGGGGCGGCACACTAGCGCAATGAGGGGGATAGGGCCTTCCACATATGCAGCCCACAAGATCCCAAGCGTGAGCCCTGAGAGCAGGTTCCCACACTTAGCCATAATGGGGAGCGGGGCCCGACAAGTTCCAAACTACTGGGCCACTTCAGTAAATCTCAACTTTGTGCCAGGAGGCAGGTCACAGTACACCAGGCAGCACTGCAAGTGATGGGACCCGGAGCTCCCCGAGAGAGGCAGAGGCACCAGAGACTTGGTTTACCCGGTTGTCAGCGTCTGCTTATTGGCTGAGTGAGTACATGAGTGGTCTCCCCGTCCTGGCACCCAGTACAACCTTCCAGAGCCCTGGGATCTACCCCTACCCCTGGAGGGGAACAACACCTGGCTGCCCCATTCCATCACTCCGGATACTCCCAATAACGGCAGCAGCAGTGCCTCAATTACCGCATACCACGGGTAGCGTCACGAACTACCATTCCCTTGTGTCAGGTTTCCGGGTTTTCCAGTCCTCTTTTGAAAGAGCTTGCCCTTGGTTAACATGGAGTTTTATGTTCTGTTGCCCTACTTCCTGTCCAGCTGCTTAAAAGGCCGCCTCTAAGCCTAGTCCAGTGCCTGAGTATACTGCTTGCTGTGTGCTCCTGCTTTGCTGCTGCTGCTGCTGCTGCTGCTGCTGCTGCTGCTGCTGCTGCTGCTGCTGCTGCTGCTGCTGCTGCTGCTGCTGCTGCTTGATTACCTTTGGATCCTCCTGAAAATCGACCGACTCTGGACCATACCCGGTTTCTTCAAACTGTGCCCGGACTCCGTCTGCCGTCTTTGGTCAGCACGTCTGCCCGGTTTCTTCCGGTTCATAACCATTCTGGACTTTCATCCCGTACGGACACTTCTGGACTTTACCGCTTGCCCCTTGTGTCCCGGCTGCGGCGCATTTAGGCCTTCCGGGGTTGATTGCCGGACAGTCCCTGTATAGGGGTTCGCTCTGGTGGTCTCCCTGGGGGAGTCCGGTGCGTGGCCCCGGGAATCCCCTTCGCTCCGTTTCGGAAAGGTATTTTCATGTGTTTGTTATACTGTGTATTTCCGTTGTGTATCTACCGTGGTTACATATCATAAACATCTTGTACCACAAACTCGTCTCTGGCTGTCATTGCCCTAACGCTATCGAAATCCTCAAAACATACAATAGTATTACACCTTGTAAATATCCCCCTTTAACTTTAGAGTGTGGCCCCTGAGCCCCCGGGTTCGGAGACCCTCGAGCCACGAACGGACATTGCTCACGGATCCGAGCGGTTCGATCCGCTGTTGGGGCGGCACACCCTACACGTCATTGGACGTAAAAAGGTCAAGACAGTGTCCTTAAAATGGCACCAAGGGGTATGAATCAAAAATGTCCTCCAATTCCACCCTGGTTTGCCTACTTTTGGGAGGCATGCATAAAACCCACTCTGCATATCCCCAAATTCCAAAAAATTGGGACAGCCTTAGCAAATTTCGGACTATGAAGTTAGCCCAAAAAAATGGGGTCTTAAAGGGGTCTCAGCCTCATCTAAATTGAATGGAGCACACATGACTGCTGCCCCCCATTAAACTAATTTGCCATCATTATTCAAGCTTTCTGCTTGCTGTCAGTGATTTGGAACATTTTTGTATATTATCAAAAGTTTAAAGCCGGCACATGAGGTGAATCATAATAGCACTGGGACTGGGTAGAAAGCTGTCTTGTAACAACACACTGTGCTGGGACTTGCAGTTCTCTCATGAATGGGAAATAGAGAAGAGTTTCTGTAGCTTTGGTAAATACATTATTTTTCTAGCTGTTTCAATGGTCTACTATACAGTGTAGGAATGTGGTAAAATGTGGTAAAACCTACAGTGCCATACAGTTGGATACTTGGATAAAATATGGTGGATACTCTAGGCCCTGTTGCATAGCACTCAGTCAGCTTACATGTTTTTGTTACCATTGTGGTAAAGAGAAAGTTAAATGCGGATTGGTTTGACTGCTGTGGTAAAATGAATGCTGAATGTTGATTGGTTTGACTGCTGTGGTAAAATGAATGCTGATTGGGTTTACTGCTGTGGTAAAATGAATGCTGATTGGTTTGACTGCTGTGGTAAAATAAAAGCTGAATTGTGATTGGTTTAGCTGCTGTGGTAACATTAATGATGATTCGTTTGACTGCTGTGGTGAAAAGAAAGCTGATTGGTTGCTATGAGTACCACACAGGCCCCTTTCTCTGAGGCAGTGCTTGTGTCACACTTGATTCAATGGCTTCTTGTGTGTTTCTCAGTACAGTCTGACTCATATATAGATAAATATGAAGCCCATTGTGCCAGGCCACTGTTAGTGTGGCTATGGCTAATGTCATTGAATGTAATGATGGGCGCAATGGTCGTTTGCTGCACAAAATGGCGGACGGTGCGTAAATGTGACCTCACGTATACCTGTACCAATAAGCAACAACAAAAAAAAACAACTCAACAGTATAATTGCCACCATAGCTTATATAGTAATGGCTAAGAAGCAGCAAGCAGAGCTAAAGGGGTCTCCACCCAAATCTAAGCCCCTAAATACCAGCTGTTAACCATTTAAATGCCGCTGTAAATGTCGTAGATGGCGACGGGCTCCCATCGACCCCCTGTGGCACGATGGTGGGGCATCAATGGGTTATCATAACAGCTAGGAACTTGCTAAATTATTAAGCCTCCGCCATCTTAGTACTTCTATGGAGCTCAGACCTCGAATTCGCAATATACTGTATTAAACTGTCTACATCCATTTAATTCAGAAAACGAAAAATCTAGCACATTCATTACCCATCTTATTAACATTTGTTTGCGCTAAAACTAAATTTATGATTGCGACTATTCACGATTTACGCATTGTGGTCGCCAACATTATGAAATCCATTCCAAGGACCATGTACTGGTCGTATCTAAGCCTAGGATGTGTGATACTGTCTGTGTAGGCAGCATACTTAATCCTACGAGTTGTAATACTGTCTGTGTAAGCAGTGTATCTAATCCTATCCAGTGTGATACTGTCCGTGTAGGCTGTGTATCTAATCCTATCAGGTGTGCTACTGTCTGTGTAGGCTGTGTATCTAATCCTACCAGGTGTGCTACTGTCTGTGTAGGCTGTGTATCTAATCCTACCAGGTGTAATACTGTCCGTGTAAGCAGTGTATCTAATCCTACCAGGTATGATACTGTCCATGTAGGCTGTGTATCTGTCGCGGGCGGGGAGGACGCCGTCGCTGCTGCGCTCTTGCTAACGCTCGGGTCCGCGGCTGCTCGGTGGCTCGAGCGGTGGGCCGGATCCGGGGACTCGAGCGGCGCTCCCCGCCCGTGAGTGAAAGGGGTGGTTGGTTTGGGGGATTTAGTCCGTGACGCCACCCACTGGTCGTGGTGAAGATGGGCACCACCGCTGCTGGTGACGGGGATCCCGGGAGCGATGGTAGGGAGCAGCAGAGATGTTGTTTTCCCCCTCCATGGGTAGGGGTCGGTGGTCCCGGAGCCCGGGGATGTGACGGGGAGGCAGGGTTGGTGAGGTGCAGGGACAGCGCGGCGCGGTGCCGGATGGCACGGATGTACTCACTCAGCAAGAAAGGTACAAAGTCCTCGGTAAACCAAACGGCTGGATGGACGGGTCCCGCAGCCAGCTGCAGTGTCTCTCCCCAGACAGGTGATGGCGGCTGTCTTTCCCTGCACCTTGATGTTCTTCTGCTGACTACTATGGATTCCCACCGGTAGTCCGCTCCCCGGTGTATGGGTACCGGAGGAGCCCGTTTGCCCGCAGACGCTGGCCCTTGGGTCTCTAGCCTTAGGCGGTAGCTGTATACCCTCACGGTGTTGGCGGTTGCCTTCAATCGGGACTTTTGCTGTTGTGAAACCCCTGGGGTTCCAGTCACATTCGGATCTGACTATTGTCTGCGGCTCCAAACCTGGTCGGGGTCCGATGGCCCTGCCTGTGTGTGCTGGCTTCACTTCGCTCCCCGGTCGGTACCGGCGGGCCGTCACCCGTCCCCGATCCTACGGTTCCGCGTTGCTCCACCACTCCTGCAGACGGCCACTACCGTCTGCCAACCTTGCTGTCCGTGCCCGGGCCACAACCCAGGCACCCAAGTGCTCACTCCTCACTCCTCAACTGTTCTCCTAAACTTTACTTGCACTGTTCCCGCCTCCAGGACTGTGAACTCCTCGGTGGGTGGAGCCAACCGCTTAGCCCCGCCCCACCTGGTGTGGACATCAGACACTGGAGAGAGGCAACAAGGGTTTTTGTTTAGCTGTTGTCCCTGTCTGATGGGGGGTGGGGTGTTTGTATGTTATCTGTGACGACCTGGCTAGGCCAGGGCGCCACATATCTAATCCTACCAGGTGTAATACTGTCCATGTAAGCAGTGTATCTAATCCTATCCAGTGTGATACTGTCCGTGTAGGCTGTGTATCTAAACCTACCAGGTGTGATACTGTCCATGTAGGCAGCGTATCTAATCCTACAAGGTGTGATACTGTCCGTGTAGGTAGTGTATCCAATCCCACCAGGTGTAATACTGTCCAGGTAGGCAGTGCATCTAATCCTACCAGGTGTGATACTGTCAGCCATCAATCCTGTGCGTTTTTGTTAAGGTTTTTTTTGCATTGTCTTTTTTTTTTCTCTTCCTTTTTTCCAAGAGCCATAACTTCTTTATACTTCCATGCCCATGAGGAATTGTTATTCACAGGACGACTTTTAGTTTTGAATGACAAAATAATGTCCTGAAATACATCCAAAACAGGTAAAAAAAAAATGCAATTAGACATTGTTTTTTTTGTGGTGGGGGTGTTTTTTACTGCATTTTTTGCTTTAAAAAATGAACTAGTAATCTGATTTACCATGTCAATCCAATTTTAGTGATACCCAACATTTAGAGTTTTTTTTAAAAACAAAATATTTTAGTGGCTTAATAAAAAAATATATACACCATATTTTTTTTACTTTTTGGAGCTGTGTGTGGGTTTATTTCTTTTCGTTTTTTTTCATGTCAAGTTGTAGTTTTTATTGCCATCCTTATGGCAAAAATTTGACATTTTAATAGCTTTATACAAGAGGAGCCGCAACCGAAAAAAGTTTTGATTTTTGTTTTTTCTTCACGCTTTTTACCTTATGGGTTTAATAATGTAATATCGGACTTTTACAGATGTAGAGATACTGAATATGCAAACAAAAATGTCACATTTTTTGATGGGGAAATAAGGGACGAATATTTTTTTTTTAGTACTTTTCACCTTATTTTTTTAGTTTGCAGCTGCTACTATATAAAATATAGCGAAGTCAGTGAAGCTCCAGAATGGTAGCGACCTGGCAAAACCAAAATTAAATTGCAGGGGGCCGCGGTGGACACCACACCAGGAATCGCGTGACTTAAAATCCGCTGTCGGACATTTAAGTGACTGTATTGCATTGAAAAGAGGGTTCAATACAACTCTATGGGGTGAAAAATGACAGAAAATCCGAAATCTCCTACTCACGATGACGTTGTACTCATGCTTGATATCATATGCAATCCCGTAGACTTACATCACGCACGATACGGCACTGCGTTCCGTAATAACTTATTATTTTCGGCCATGATACATGGACCTTGAGCAATACAAAGCTTACTACCGTATCTCACCTAGTTGCAGTATGATGTCCAGGACTCGGCCATTAGTCAAACTAACCCAAACTGCACCATTTTTTTTATGTCACACCATCAAAATAAAGTGATATATTTTTGTTTTTCTTTAAAGTGTATCTAAGCATCTCATAGCGTTATGTGTAATACACTATTCTGTGTCCCTTCCTGACTGATCGTGCGGGGTTGTCCACCTAGATCCATCAAGGTTGAACTTTTTTTTTCTTCAATGTATGTATGCATGATTAAAAACATATTCCTTTCAGAAACAGCGCCACCCCTGATCATAGATTTTGTGCGGTATTGCAGCTAAGCTCCTTTCACTTTCAGCAGCTGAGTTGCAATGCCAGATAGAACCTTTGGTCAGGAGTGGCGCTGTTTATGAAATAAAGAAGCCATGTTTTTCTAATCCATTATAACTAACACCTTTCCAATTTTTGTTGTTTGTCCCATTCCCTTCAACCAAAATTATGAAAATTGATTTGTGTTGCCAGTAATTTTTTACTTTTCTGTCCATGGAGGTGCATGAGAGCTAGAAATTTTAAAAGAGACGCCTTTTTGATCGAAAACATTAAATTCTGGTTACAACTCCATAGTGGCCATTCACAGGAACTGCAGCTCAGCTCCCAATTAAGTAAATGGAAACCTTGTACATTAGGGTACATTTAGCATACATGCTATAAAAAAAATAAAAAATGGTAAAAAAAACCACATCAAAACACACAATCGTATGTCAGCAATTTTATTTTTTGGGGGTGGGGAGCAATAATGACAGGACCACCTGCAGCCAGTCATATTTATTCTAACTTACATTGGAAGTAGGCAGAAATTATAGGGTAAATTTATGCTTGCTCCTGTTTCAGACAAGTGTAGTCATACTGTATCTAAGCTAGTCATGTGATAATGTCTCAGCAAACCACACAGCCCTATACTTCCCAGTCACTGAATACGGTAATAAACTGTGCATTGTGAGGAGTATCTAAACTTGAACACTTTCCACTAAGTGGCACTTAAAGAAAACATGCCACCAGGTGAAAAGTGTCCAAATTTGGCACTAATTTTATTCTCTCTCTCCTTCCCTGAATATTCAGGTTTTTGAATTTTTAAAATCCGCCCTATAGTTCAAGAAATATGGGCTTTTTTGGGTTAGCACTCCTTTTATGGTTGTTACTATTGGGTGTGGCCTACAGACACACCCCAGAGGATCATGTAAGCCACACCCCTTTGTGAAGGTCATACAAAGTAGTTCAAAATAAAAAGGTCCATATCTCTGGAACCATATGATAAATTAAAAAAAAATAAAATGCAGAATACTCAGAGTAACTGTGAGAAAATTATAAGACCAAAAACTGGCCACTTTAGATCTAGAGATAGGTCCCCTTTAAATGACACATTCTGATGCTACATATAAATCAACAATCTTTTTTTTTTTCTCTCTTGCTCAGTGTTGAGTTTTTTTAATTAACTACTTGCTTCTCTTTATCCACAGTGAATTAGAATATTCTTGGTGCAGTTTTTTAAAGTACGTGTCCACATGAGCCCATGACACATTGGAATGAGTCAGGCCCGGGAAGTATTCATTGTTGTGTTCGCTCATATTCCCGCAGGCCTGGAATATGATCAGGAAGGTCATTTCCTGCAATGCTGCGTTCACCCAGGATAACAAATCTGTGTAAACCAAAGTCATCAGGATTTACTGGCCTGTTGTAAATTAATGCTGCCATTCATAGCTCCTCATCCTTGTGTAATAGGTCCATAACACCGCTGATTACGAGAAATTGGTTCCCTTCGTGCCAAAACCAATTTTTTGTTTTTGCACTTTCGTTTTTATGTCCCCTTTTCCAGGGGTTTGCAATATGAGGGCTCGCTTTTTGC
This sequence comes from Anomaloglossus baeobatrachus, assembly GCF_048569485.1. NCBI lineage: Eukaryota > Metazoa > Chordata > Amphibia > Anura > Aromobatidae > Anomaloglossus > Anomaloglossus baeobatrachus. Next base: position 96,829,842 of record NC_134364.1, on the reverse strand, counting down.
AGAACAAATTGTAGTTTTCAATGATACCATTCAAGTTACCATAAAATTTACTGAATAAAGTGAAAACAATATACAAGTGGGGTGAAATGTTGCTTAAAAAAACCCTCTATTCCACCATTGTATTTTTTGGGTTAGTTAACAAAAAAAATAAAAAATAAAACTTTGAGGAGCCATTTTCAAAGACCTATATTCATTTTTTTTTATTTGCATGTCTATGGAGCTACGCAATTTTTTTTGTGTGTTTAATACTATGTTGCAACAGTTGAATCATTTTTAACAGAGGTATGGCTACTGAAAAAAACAATAATTTAGTTTTTTTTCTTTTTTTATGTTTATGACACGCCCACCAGGGCCGTGGGGCACTCGGAACCGAGCCGGTTCTGTTGGGAGGTCAAGGCTGCAGGGCCTGACTCCATGACCCTGGCGATGTCGTCTAAATGAGGGATAATTACAGGGGATGAGTCGTGACGCCACCTGTGGTATTCGGCAATGTATAGCCGACACTGCTGGGTGGGACCGCTGGCCAACACTGCTGGGTGGGACCGCTGGGGCAGATGGTGATGCAGCAATGATGGTACAACTCCCCACAGGTGGAGGGGGCCCCAGGGCAACCATTATATTCTATGATGGAGGAATTAAAGGGAACCTGTCATCAGAAATTTCGCCCAAAAGCTAAAAGATTCCCCCTCTGCAGCTCCTGGGCTGCATTCTAGGAAGGTCCCTGTTATTATTGTGCCCCATGTGAGACCAAAATAAAGCCTTTATAAAGTTCTACCTTTTTGTATGCAGCTTCTGTAAATCCGTCACGGGGGCGGGCTCTCTGCCGTCCGTTATTCTGCCTCCTGGTCCTGTATGCCGCCCCCCATCGCTCCTTTCCATATCTGATGCACCGCCCACTGCTCCAGCCATCCCCGCGCATGCCCAGTGCCAGTCTCACAGGACTGAGCAGTTTGACCGCTGGTGACGTGTGCGCAGGCAAGTGATTATGGACGGGACTGTGACTGTTATCAGCAAGTACCCGGCCATAATCTCGTGAGCGCGCAAACCTAACCAGCGGTCACACTGTGCTCAGGATTTATGCTAGACTGTATGGGCTGCTTCCAGGTATGACGTCCCTTTGTCATGTGATAGTATTTCGAACACGCCCCTATCACATGACAAAGGGACGTCATACCTGGAAGCAGCCCATACAGTCTAGCATAAATCCTGAGCACAGTGTGAATGCTGGTGAGGTTTGCGCGCTCAAGAGATTATGGCCGGGTACTTGCTGATAACAGTCACAGTCCCGTCCATAATCACTTGCCTGCGCACACGTCACCAGCGGTCAAACTGCTCAGTCCTGTGAGACTGGCACTGGGCATGCGCGGGGATGGCTGGAGCAGTGGGCGGTGAATCAGATATGGAAAGGAGCGATGGGGGGCGGCATACAGGACCAGGAGGCAGAATAACGGACGGCAGAGAGCCCGCCCCCGTGACGGATTTACAGAAGCTGCATACAAAAAGGTAGCACTTTATAAAGGCTTTATTTTGGTCTCACATGGGGCACAATAATAACAGGGACCTTCCTAGAATGCAGCCCAGGAGCTGCAGAGGGGGAATCTTTTAGCTTTTGGGCGAAATTTCTGATGACAGGTTCCCTTTAATGTTGGGGTGCAGGACCGAAGATGCAGCTAATAACTGGACAACACAGGGACTGTAGTTTCCTTTACCTTTTTACTTGGTAGTGGATGGTGCAGGCCAGGGAAACTAGTTCAGATGGCAACAGAGGTCCAGGCAGCCTGGAGGCAATTGGGGATCCACCCAGCCAGGTGGGTTCAGAGGCCTTCCTTCTGCGCTGTCCTGTGTAGGTCCCTGCTGCTTAAAGCTATGCTGTGGCCCTCTTCCTGGTATTGGTACTGTTTCTCACTCGTATGGCAGGTGGCGCGAGCCTTTTACGTGTGCCGCTCTTCTGGTAGCGACTCCGGGCTCTACTATGCTGCTGTGCCCCGGTCGTTTTGTGTGGCCAGAAGACATGCAGTTTCCTGCCCTCCGGGTTCAGCTGCCGGGCCTTCAGTACCTGGACAACCAAGGACTCCGGCGTCCTGTTCCTAGCGCTCTGCTCTGGGGCGAGCTCTGTTCCTGCTCCCCAGGCTCTTTCTCCTGAGACTGTCTGCTTGATTCTGCTCTGCTCTCCTCTTCCCTGTTTCTGACCCATCCCCCCAGGCCAGAATATATAGGGAAGCTCCCCTTAAATGGGTTCTTGAGCTCCCCCTTCTGGTCTGGAGTCAGGAAAGTGTGGACTGCTGGTGCTTCCTTGCGTGGGGGATCCGCTTCTTGCTTCCAGTTATAACAATACCCCCTTTGAGGAGGGCAACGCTACTGTGGCAACCACACCACTGGGGTGCCACATTTATTTAATGGCTTGCTTTTTATATGTTTATTTTATTTAACTTGGATATATGACTTTTTTTTTACTGGTTTTTTTAGTCCTCATTTAGGGACTTGAGATTGAGTTTGTACACCTGTACTATATACTTATATACTTTGGCACTGTAGTATATATATACTGTATATATAGACTATTTATATTATTTATATACTATATAGACTATCTTGTAAATATACCACAGTCTCCTGATGGCAGTCGTACAATAGGGTTATGGGTGCCCAGGCACGATGTCATCACTTAAATGCCACTGTCAGAGATTGATAGCAGCGATCGGAGTTAACTCAGGTTTCTGCTGTTAGCAGCAGATGCCGTCTGTATAATGCAGCCAGCACCAGCCAGTTTGCAACAGGACCACATTTTCCAGATATATATGTGTTCTGGAGGTGGGATCTACATCCATTACACATTTTCGGGGGCATATCTTTTGGGTATACCATAAATGCTGAAGATGGGAATAGCCCTTTATAGTAATACCATATAAAAGATGCCACATGTGGCTTTAACACTGACCCAAATGGTCTTAATTATCATGCTATACACAACTCCAAAACAGACATCTGATCCTTCCTAACTCAATTCCAGGAATCATTACAAGCTCCGAAAGTATCATTTTAACCCGTTATCATCTTTCATTCTTAATTTAAGATACTTTTTAAAAAAAACAAACAACAAATATACACTTATTGGGGACCTCTGCTGTTCCCAACCCTGGCAAATGTTGATGAGGGCAAGACTTTGGCACAGGAAGTCTTGTTTAAAAGAGTATTTCAGGATTTTTAATTGATGGATTATTCTTACAATCTGCGAAGGTCCAACCTCTAGGACACTTCACAGTTTGTCCAGTCACATTGGTACAGCTCAGCTGGTAAGATGGATTTTCTAACTTGTAGGTCAGAGTGAGCAGCACGGAACCAAAGCGATGCAGCAGATCAGGGCTTGCTGGACTGCACATGGATCAACAAAAAGCAGTACAGCAAAGTTGGCAGAAAAGCAGCTGCATGAGCCAAGCTAAAAGCAGTAGATGCAGCTAAATCCAGCTGTGTGGATAATACAGGAACTGCAGAGATGTATATGCAATTGCTATTTTTCTAGCTAAGTGTGGGTACACACATGACCCTGGAAGTGTAGATTCCGGCCAAAATTAGGCACACACCCCTTTTCCAATTCCCCCTTATCTGCTAATAACCACTCAGACACCAATTTATCTTTGGATAATTTTGGCCATAGCAGCCATTTATTAAACAAATACATAACATGTAAAATTTTGCATTGTGGTAAGGTCCTTGAAGCTAAAACCCTGGTGATTCCCATAACCAAGCCATATAACCAAATTGCTCCCAGCCGTTACCCACACTGGCTCAGGAGCACCAAAGTGTAAGGGTTATTCCTTCATTAACCACCAAAAACACCCACGGGGGCCCCGACATACCCCGTCGGGATCCCCCAAAAATCACCAGGTGACCAACCATTCTGCCAATGAGGGGATCCATACCCGGATGGGTTCCCCGAACCAATTTAGAACCAACTTCAAGGACCCACCAAAAACCTGCCACCAGGCCACTACGACCCGATAAACTTCCATATCGCCTCCCACAAAACTTGCAGCCCATTGCGAACTCAAAGTCTTTAGGGAGGGCGGGTGGGACTCTCACTGGTGTCCCAGAGCGGGAAAAGTGCCGCTCCTCCCCCAGCTTCACCTTTTTACTATACCCTGACTTACTCCCCCTCCCCTACCCGTGACATCATGACCTCCACTCCAATCAGTGTCATGCTGGCCTCCACACATGCCCGGGGGGAGGGGGGGGTCAGTGCTCCGGCCATTCTTGACACTGGAATTGTAGATTCCGGCCAAAATTAGGCACACACCCCTTTTCCAATTCCCCCTTATCTGCTAATAACCACTCAGACACCAATTTATCTTTGGATAATTTTGGCCATAGCAGCCATTTATTAAACAAATACATAACATGTAAAATTTTGCATTGTGGTAAGGTCCTTGAAGCTAAAACCCTGGTGATTCCCATAACCAAGCCATATAACCAAATTGCTCCCAGCCGTTACCCACACTGGCTCAGGAGCACCAAAGTGTAAGGGTTATTCCTTCATTAACCACCAAAAACACCCACGGGGGCCCCGACATACCCCGTCGGGATCCCCCAAAAATCACCAGGTGACCAACCATTCTGCCAATGAGGGGATCCATACCCGGATGGGTTCCCCGAACCAATTTAGAACCAACTTCAAGGACCCACCAAAAACCTGCCACAACGAGGGCACCTTGATAACCTTCAAGTGCCTGAGACCCCCCCTCAATAGCAAAGCTCGCTCAATACCTCCCTGCAATCCAAGTGCCCACAATCAATCCGTACTGCATTCAAATGCACCCCATCCGCCTACCAAAATTCGTCATCCTCTCGCTCCAGCTCAAAAAGCCGAGCTGCGACTCCCACGTTGCAGCCCCCAAATTTTTTGATATAACCCTATTAACTTTCACCCGCACCTTATTCAGCTTCTCCACAGACCATGCTTTCCGCCCAAACCCTTCTTGGAACAATGTCCCACCACACAATTATCACGCCTGGAAAAGACACCCATAACCGCAACAAGTCATGCTTAGTATCTTTATCAAAGTCCGAGAAAGCCGCTCACCCAAATAGGTCCCTCGACGCGTAAAACCAAAATGTCAGGGGGCCTGCCCAAATGAGCATAGTTATGCACCCCCTGCCACACCGTATTCCACCCCATACCCCTGATTCCAACCCATCCGACAGGAGCCCTATCCCTCCGACAAAATTTAGCTGTCTCCTGTTCCTTCTCGTATCCGCTCTCTGTGTTCCCCAGCACACATTAGAATGGCCCAAGATCCAGACCAGGCTGGAAAAACGGGGGGGGGGGGGGTGTCTGAAAAACAAAGCACTAACAAAATTACCAAGTAGCTCCAATACCACCCCAAAGAATGACACCCCCCCCCACCATCAGAACCAGTCTTCCGATCAATTGCCCCTGAAACATTGCGAACCCACGACTTACAACGCTGAGACTTCCATCAACCAATCTGTTTAACTGTCTTAGCAGGGAGACCTCACCCAGAGGTTTCCACTGCCGTCCCAAGACGAAAAGAATGCAACGCAAACCTCGCCCACCAGACCCAATGATTTCAAACATGCCCACAAAACACTAATGAACTAATATCTGGACAAAAAGACCCGTCCTCGAGACATAACAATGGGCCATCCTGACTCGGGTGGACCTTTGCAAAGCTCAAAACGCACTGCCAATGGCACATACCTGATGCCATAACCTTCCCTAAACGAACCCGCCTGCCCCCACTTTATCCATTTTTGATTTCTGGATCCAAAATTCGATCCCCATGCTCCAAAAATAGGACGTCACTATTACCCAAGCCCCCGGGGCACGTCACCCTGGGAAATACCAATTCGCCAATACACCAAGCCCCGAAAAACCGCCAACGAAAAGCCAACCGCAACAATGATACCTTAATTCCCTACCCAAACATTCCAATAAGCTAAATCACACAGGCCGTCTACCTATGGCCCCTATGCACACCCTTCCACGCCTGAACTACCCAAAAATTTGTTCCCAATCCTGTACACCTCGCAACCAGAAACCAAATGCCAACCCTGTAATCAAATGACTCAACTTCGTGGAAGACCAACCTGTTATCGCCACTCCCCCGATTTCCCAGGAACAGTCCTAACTGGGAATCCTCATTCATCATGCCACCACCCAACCACCACTCCCAGGAACCCATGTGGCCTAATACGCCGCCCACGTGGTACCAGTCAAACTGCCTGAATCCGTGGTCTTGCTGCTTGAAGACCATGCTCCAAAGCTGCGCAGGGGACTACAAGCTGCTGCCGTCCGCCACTACCGCAAAATCCCGGAAACAATCTCACTGAAACAGGAAAGGAAATCCGCTATTAGGTCCTCTATACCTGGTACCTGAGCTGCTGTGACCCGTATTAATTTCCCAACAAATAAAAACCAACCGCCGCAACACCCGAACAACTTGGGTAAAATATGCCGAGCCGTTATTAATCACTAGCACCACCCCCATATTGTCCCAGTTGAACCGGATCTACTTATTCCACAACTGGTCACTCCCCAAATGGAGTGCGACCATCATCGGAAAAAATTTCCAATAGCGACACATTCCTTGTCAACCCCTCCGCCATCCAACTTTCTGGTCACCAATCCGCACATCACTGACCCTGAAAAAAGGCCCCGAAACCTGAGTCACCCGCAGCATCCGTAAACAATTCCAATTTGAAATTAACCACTACCTCATCCTTAAGCAACGAACCACCATTGTCCTGCTCCCCAAAAAATTCTCCCCAAACCAACAAGGCCGCTCAATGTTCCTCCGACAAACTTATGTAGGGGTGAAGAGCAAGCACTCCAGCTGTCACGCAAGCTAGCCGACGTGAAAACTCGGCCCATTGACCTTACCCGACACGCAAAATTAAGTTTCCCCCAATAGCGATTGAACCTCCTTTAATTGTAACTTCCTCACCCGGCATGCCCTTGCTACCTCAACCTTAAGCGTGGCAACCTGTCGTCAGGAAGCCGAACCTCCCAAATCACTGAGTCAATTACAATGGCCATAAACTAAATACAGGTATTTGGCCGAACAGTTCTTCCCCAGTTGCCAAAGGCACCCCAAAGCCTCTCGCTATCCATTCCATTGCTGCTAGAATTCTTGTGCCTGTGCCGAAACAGCCAATCCCACACACCGACAATTCATCCCTGTAAGGTACCAGTGATGCCAAACCAGAAACATCACGCCCCCCCCCATTCTAAAAAAGAACAAAAGGTTTCAACACATGTGCACGATACTGCACTACCCATTGGCAAGCAGGGGTCTCCAAAACAATTTCCCTTCCAAAAACAAACTAATAACGAACACAATTTTGGATGAACTGGTAAGAGCCGGACAGCTGCCTCAATATCCATCTATTGCCATCAACATACCCCTCCCACAACTCTTTACCTACTTTGTAGCCTCATCAAACGACGTATACAACACCTAACGAAGCTCAGCCAGTATACCATCATTCGCTGACCTACCCCTGGGATGAGACAAATGGTGGATTAGCCGAACTTTACCTGGCTCCTCCTTGGGCCCCCCCCCCCGAATGACGAAACCACAAAATAAGAAAAGGTAGGGGGGTGACTAACTGTGCCCCCCATTCTCCCCAACGCCACCTCCTTTCCTAACTTTCCACCTACCAGCGCCAAATGCTGATACACCGAGGGAGATTCCTGGTTGTCCCTGGAACTTCAAAAACAGGGGAAGGAATCCTGAAACCCTCCCCAAAACCCAACCTCAAACCTCAGCTTTGGCCCTAACAGGATCCCTATTTAGGTACGGCAGCATCGCAACTAAGCTCACCGGTGTCTGACCCTTGGACATCCCATGGGATGCTCCGTTACAATAGGTGCGGAGATGTCCAAACAACGACAAGTGGCACTGACTTGCCTTCCCCCTCATTAACTTACCAACACGAACTTGACTTCCAGGACCCTGTCTGTCCGTACTGACCACCGGCACCCCAGCTTCCTGACCGGCCGGGGAACCCTGCCCCGCCCTGAAATGACTGCCCATATCTGGCTGCCGCCATCACCCGCAACCACAAGCCTATATCCTTCTGATCCCATCTTATGGATGGACGGTCGCCATCCTCTGATGACACTGCTCCTCATAACGGATCCAGGTCTACCCCCCATAAATCCTATAGGCCTCACCAATCGAGCCCATATAGCAAAACCACTGAAAACTATTCTCTGGCGCCTGTCGCCAATTACTCTTGCCCAAACTGCAACGCCTTAAACCTATTAGCATAAGTCTGAGGAATCAAGCGCCATCGCCACTTCTCCACATTTTCCTTCTTGCTATCGTCTTTTCCCCCTTTGTCAAAATAAATTTTTGCCACCTCCTTACTCCTTTCAGTCTGAACTGCCACTAATGCTGGGGAAGAGACACTCCCAACTGGACTCACTAGCCGCAATGACGGACAAATTAACCCAAGCCGCCACTGGCGCCGGGGTTTTCCTGGCCCCTAATCCGGGCCCGCAACTGGCGAACGCAACTTCAATTCTGACAACTCCCCACTCAACGCATTCCCCCTAACACCCGCTGGCACCCCCAAACCGAACCCCAGCTGACCCGTCACCCCCCCTTCACTGTGTACCTAAACAGCATGAGAAGACAAACAAAACATGTAATCATACTCACCAGGCTGCACAAAGGTATAACCTCGCCAGCCGGACCACCTGTATCCTGACGTCCCTCCTGCCGATCTAGCATGACTTGGCTCCTCCCATCCGACTCTGCTCCATTGCTGTTTTAGCCGCGCGGCCCGAGGCCCCGCCGGCCGCATATCCTGGACATGACGATCAGTAGCGCCGACCAACAGGGGGAGCTGCATAGTATCCTCAGGGCTCTCCAAGCACGGCCCCCCCTGCTCCGCTCCATGTGGCCCCTCTCCCAGACAGGGCCTCTGTAGCCGCAGGCCCTGAATGCCAGGCCCGATGTAGTTCCGACCGCAGCCGCCTGGCTCCGCCCACCTCACAGGGATCCATCCGGGATACTATCGCTGCAGGGAGGAGAGGCTCAGGGCGCTCGGCCGGTACATCACCAGAGCGCCCCGCCGCACCGCTGACGTCACTCGCCGACAAGGCAGCAGCAGGCCCCGCCCCCAACTCCAGCGTAGGCCTGCCGACTGCCGCCGGGCCCAGCCGCCCGTCTGAATTCCTCCCAGGCCGGGGCCTGCCGGACCTCGCAGCTCGCGGCGTCCGGCCTGGAGGGTCCCCGGAGGGGGCTTCTGTGGCGACGCTGGGCCCTGGGAGTCAGGTCAGGTGACCGCCTCTCTGCCAGTCCAGACCTCCGGGGGCGCCGCTGTCGCAGGGGTGCCGTCCCTGCCCCCCCCCCCCCCGGACTCCCACCGAAGATCCTTGCTATCAGGCTCTGCAGCCACCTGGGGGGATGGTCCCAGCAGCAGCTCTCAGCCGCTCCAGGAGCTGATCCCCGGCGTCCATAGCAGGTACAGGGATGGGGACTCTCACTGGTGTCCCAGAGCGGGAAAAGTGCCGCTCCTCCCCCAGCTTCACCTTTTTACTATACCCTGACTTACTCCCCCTCCCCTACCCGTGACATCATGACCTCCACTCCAATCAGTGTCATGCTGGCCTCCACACATGCCCGGGGGGAGGGGGAGGTCAGTGCTCCGGCCATTCTGGAATTGCAATTATATATGGGCAAACTGGTATCTTGCTTACGGAGGTGCAGTTACACACAGGAATAGCTGAGACATGTTGAAAACTGGTATCTTGCTTACAGAGGTGCAGTTACACACAGGAATAGCTGATACATATTGAGAAACTGGTATATTGCTTACACACAGGAGTTACACACAGGAATAGAAGAGATATACAAATAAACTGGTACCTTGCCTGCAGAGGTGTGGTTACTCACAGAAATAAGACATATAAGCAATCTGGTATCTTACTTACAGGGGTGCAGTTACATACAGGAATTAGAGATTCATAGGCATACTGGTATCTTGCTTGCAAGCTGCAGTTAGACACATGAATACCAAATATATATATTGGCAAATTTGTATCTTGCTTACATAGGTGTGGTTAAACACAAGAATTCCAGAACTACAGTATATAGTCAAATCATTATCTTGCTTACCAGTTGCAGTTACACACAGGAATACCAGTGATATATAGTAAAAATTGTATCTTGCTTACAGGGATGTAGTTACACACAGGGATAGAAGCGATATACAGACAAACTGGTATCTTGCCTGCAGAGGTGTGGTCACTCACAAGAATAGCTGAGTCATATAGGCAAACTGGTATCTTGCTTATAGAGGTGAAGTTACACACAGCAGTGGCAGAGTTATGTAGCCAAAATGGTATCTTGCTTACAGGAATGTAGTTACACACAGGGATAACTGCAATATACAGAGAATATGGGGAAACTGGTATCTTGCTTACAGAGGCGCAGCTACACACAGGAATAGCAGAGACATATAGGCAAAATTGTATCTTGCTTACAGGGATGCAGATACACACAGGGATAGCAGTGATATACAGACAAACTTGTATCTTGCCTGAGGAGGTGTGGTCATTCACAAGAATAGTAGAGATGTATAGGCAAACTGATATCTTGCTTACAGAGGTGCAGTTACACATAGAAATGGCAAAGATATTTATGCAAACTGGTATTTTTCCTGCAGAAATGTGGTTACATATTGGAACATCAGAGTAGCAGATGTGGACAGCATGAGGATATTTGGGGCCTACGTAAACATTATTACTTTTCAGTCCGAGATTGTATCTGGAAAATCGGGACACTCCTGAAAAATTCAGGACTCCTTGAAGCTTTTAATATTGTGGACATCCTTGGTACTGCTGCTCAGTACTAGAGTTGAGCGCGGTTCGTGGTTCGTGGTTCTCCAGTTCGCGGCTCGAGTGATTTTGGGGCATGTTCTAGATCGAACTAGAACTCGAGCTTTTTGCAAAAGCTCGACAGTTCTAGAAACGTTCGAGAACGGTTCTAGCAGCCAAAAAACAGCTAAATCCTAGCTTGGTTTCTGCTGTAATAGTGTAAGTCACTCTGTGAATCAAACTACTATCACATTTCAGTGTATAGTGTGCGTGAACAGCGCCTTCAGATCACTGCTGTTTCTATAATGGCGATCGCCATTTTTTTTTTTTTTTTCTTGTCTTCCTTCCCTAAGCGCGCGCGTCTTGTGGGGCGGGCCAGCATGTCAGCCAATCACAGACACACACACACCTAAGTGGACTTTGAGCCAGAGAAGCAACGGCATGTGTGATAGGATCTGCATGTCACATGTCCCTGCATTATAAAACCGGACATTTTCTTCACGAACGCCATTATCTGCCTTCTGCGTCTTTGGTGTCAGACATCAGTGTCGCAGCTCCGTCCTCCTGACTCCTATAGCCGATACAGCTGTATGCGCTGCATACACAGCGTTAGACAGCTTAGGGAGAGCACATTCTAGCAGTCCTTTTAAGGGCTCAAAGCGGCAGGGTCAGAGAGCCATAAGTGACAGGTCCTGCAAACAGCAACAGCGTCTGTGTAGCCCAGGTCAGGGATTTCCTACCTGCATTTCACCATTAGGAGGGAATAGAAAGGCAGGCTTCCATTCCTCTACCCAGAGCACCACAATCCTGCCACTGTACCCTCTTGTCCTCTGCACACTCCAACTCATTCTAAGTAAGCCATTATACTAGCAAACATTCAGTGTACCTAGTGGCATCCTAAACGTGGCTATTGTACTTTGCTATAGTCCCACTAGTGCAAAGACATTAGCAGAGCACATCTGCCTGCATTGCACACTCCAAGTTTTTTAAACTAAGCAATTTTACTAGCAAACACTCAGTGTACCTAGTGGCATCCTATACGTGGCTATTGGACTTTGCTATAGTCCCACTAGTGCAAAGACATTTGCAGAGCACGTCTGCCTGCATTGCACACTACAACTTTTTTAAACTAAGCAATTTTACTAGCAAACACTCAGTGTACCTAGTGGCATCCTATACGTGGCTATTGGACTTTGCTATAGTCCCACTAGTGCAAAGACATTTGCAGAGCACGTCTGCCTGCATTGCACACTACAACTTTTTTAAACTAAGCAATTTTACTAGCAAACACTCAGTGTACCTAGTGGCATCCTATACGTGGCTATTGGACTTTGCTATAGTCCCACTAGTGCCAAGACATTTGCAGAGCGCATCTGCCTGCGTTGCACACTCCAACTAATTATAACGAAGCCATTATACTAGCAAACACTCAGTGTACCTAGTGGCATCCTATACGTGGCTATTGGACTTTGCTATAGTCCCACTAGTGCAAAGACATTAGCAGAGCACATCTGCCTGCATTGCACACTCCAAGTTTTTTAAACTAAGCAATTTTACTAGCAAACACTCAGTGTACCTAGTGGCATCCTATACGTGGCTATTGGACTTTGCTATAGTCCCACTAGTGCAAAGACATTTGCAGAGCACGTCTGCCTGCATTGCACACTACAACTTTTTTAAACTAAGCAATTTTACTAGCAAACACTCAGTGTACCTAGTGGCATCCTATACGTGGCTATTGGACTTTGCTATAGTCCCACTAGTGCCAAGACATTTGCAGAGCGCATCTGCCTGCGTTGCACACTCCAACTAATTATAACGAAGCCATTATACTAGCAAACACTCAGTGTACCTAGTGGCATCCTATACGTGGCTATTGTACTTTTGTCAATTCACAGTATTGGAACGTTATTTGCAGGACATCTGCCTGCCTTGCACACTCAAACTTTTTTAAACTCAGCCATTATACTAGCAAACACTCACTGTACCTAGTTGTATCCTAAACATGGCTATTGTACTTTTGTCAATTCACAGTATTGGAACGTTATTTGCAGGACATCTGCCTGCCTTGCACACTCAAACTTTTTTAAACTCAGCCATTATACTAGCAAACACTCACTGTACCTAGTTGTATCCTAAACGTGGCTATTGTACTTTTGTCAATTCACACTACTGCAAATCTATGTGCAGCACCTCTGCATGACAACCTCGTGCTCTGTTTTTAATAAGCTATAATGATAGCACAAAATACTGCCATTTTGTGGCATCATAGAACTGGCTGTTGTATTCCATTAGTGCCCCACTGGTGACAAGCTATTTCTAGCACCTCTACATCACACCCTCATGCACATTTTGCTACGCTAATGTTATATCAAACTCATGGAATTCATTGCTGCATTTCATAATTCGGAGGCATAGAAAGTCAGGCTTCCTTTAGCTTTTCCTTCTGTTCATAGACAGCATCTCCAAGACAAATTTCCCCTCCACGTCTAAGTGTGGAGAGGCAGCTAGTGCGCATGCGTGTGCCGATGTACCCCAGCTGCAGCATAATTACAGTGTTTCGCCTAGTGAGTATGCTCAGCCTGACTGTGCCATTCCTGACGCTAAGTTTTCATTTCGGGATACAGCGCATGCTCCCACACTAAGTGTGAAAAGCCTCTTTGCACAGGTGCTTGCATTCCGTGCCAGGTATAAGTCCTGTTTTGGGCATAGACACCATGCTAAAGCTGATAGTCTTTTTTCAGAGACTGTATTTCATGCTACTGAGCATGCTCAGGCACTTCCTGCATCAGAGACTAGGTCCGGTAATGAACTCTTTGGCCCTGGCCCTGATGTGGGGGTCCCATATAGACCACAGGGCATCAGGTGTCCTCCCAAATGGCTTGCAGAGGCCCACACCTATGACTTGTCACCGCATTATTGATGCTCAGACGATGACTGGTGAGGTGTTTGGGTCATGGCAGCCATGAGGTCATCATTGAAGTTGCGTTTCCAAATAGGACGCTAGTTATGCCACTCATGACGTGTCACTCTACTTTTGTCTCCAGGAGGTGCATTGTGGTTCACCCTGGTTTGGGGCGGACCCAGGTTATAAAAGGGGCTGGAGCCAACAAGGAGGTGCGCAGTCTTCTATTATGCTCCGAAAGAGCACACCTCCATGTGTTGAACCCATTGCGGCTTTAGGCCAGAGGTAGGCAGGGATCGGGTGGTGGATGCAGGCCACCACCACAGTTGGTAACGCAGAACGGTTAAGACCAGCTCCTGTCCTAACAGTCCTGCTTGTGCAGCCCAGTGGCATTAACAGGCCTGCTGCTGCTGATGCGCCTGCTGTCCACAGGTGTGGCCCCTACGCACACAGTCAGCGTACTCAATGGCCCCTGTGTTGTTAACAGGGAGTTCCTGGGCTGGGTGGGCATGTGGACCCTGTGACGCTAACAGGGCTCACAGTCTCCAGATCCGAATGGCGTCTAACTCGGTTCAGGCTACTATTAGTTTCATAGCCACACAGCTCTGTATCCTCCACCAAACCTTCAAGTTGCCAACCTCTCCTTTTCCAACTGGGAGCACGGTGGACACTGACTGCTGATGGGGATATATACCTTTCTCTTTCTTTTCTTATTAATTTTCGTTATATAGCGGTCACAGATTATATACCACGTTATCCAAATCTGCCAGTCCCACTGTAACAGATGTTGTTTCTTCAGCAAATGTTACAGTTGCTTAACCACCAAATCCACGGACCAAAACTTTTTTCCCCTTTCCAACACACCTGTTCCCCTTTCCAACAGCATCTGTCCTTTTTCAACTCATTTTGGGATATGACCAAAAGTGCAACTGTGCAGGGACACCGTACTCAACGCCATCTCAGCACAGCAGCCATCCCTCGGTCCCTCCGATGTGGACAAGTAAAAGACCATTTCCTCCTATCCATGACAAAGCGTTGAGATTCACTCTGTGCAGCACTGGTGTTTAGTGGACAAGTAGATCTAAGATTGCGTACCACATTCTGCAGATACTCCTGTATACGTGCGTCTATTTCTATGGCAGGAATTAGTTCGCCAAATTTTGTCTTGTACCGGGGATCTAACAGTGTGGCAACCCAGTATTCAGGATTAGTTCAAATTCATACAATCCGAGGGTCATGTAGGTAGTGCAGCAAGAAGGCGCTCATGTGTCTTGTGCATCCAGGAGGACCAAGTCCTTGGTGTGTTGGTGGCAGAGAGGTGAGAATCGTGCATCCTTCCTCTGCCCTCTCCCCCCAACCTCGCACAACCGAAATGTGAGCAAGCTCTCACTCATCTGCTGAGTCTTCCATGCCCATCGCCAGTTCGTCCTCCATTTCTTCATGGGCTCCTGCACTTTCATCAACACTTTTTGCTGATACTATGCGCCCTTGTTAATCCCTCTCCCTCACCATGACTGCCGCATAGGTGCCGCTGACCATCTGGAACTCGTAGATCTTGTTATCCCTTCCGCATATGACTCCTCCTGTACTTCCTCCCCTTCCTCTTGTCCCAACACCTGACTCCGAATAATAATTACAGTGTGCTCCATCATGTAGATGACCAGAATTGTCACGCTGAGAATGACATTGCCAGTGCTAAACATCTTCGTCGACATTTCAAAACTGTGTAGCAGGGTGCATAGGTCCTTGATCTGACACCACTCCAGCAGCGTGATCTGCACCACCTCTGGATCAAGTTATCCCAGGCTATATGTCTTACCGTATTTCAGCAGGGCTCTGCGGTGCTGCCACACACGCTGCAACATGTGCAGATTCCAATTCCTGCGTGTCGAAACATCGCATTTACGGCGTTTAACTGCCAGACCCTAAGACTTCCGGAGTGATGAAAGTTGTTGAGCTGCTGTGTGCGCACGATGGAAGTGAGCACATAGCGAGCGTGCCCACTGCACAAGGCCATGTAGGCCGTGATGGTGTTTTAAAAATTGCTGGCGAATTCGGTTCAACACGTGAGCCCTAAAAGGCACGTGTGTCACATTGCCCTGAGGATGGCCCGCAGCCAGGTTTGCATCATTGCCGCACACGGCTGTTAAGTCACCAACGGAGTCCGCTCCGTCAATTTGTACTCCGGTCGCCAGGTGACAACGTGTTCCTTTCATGAATAGTGCTGATGATGGGAGAGTAGTCGATGCCAGCGGCGCAGGTGGACGCAGGTTATGCTCACCCACTGGGCTGCATTACCTTGACAGATGCAGAATCTCTGGCTGAATGTAGCTGGTGGGTATCTCACAGATGAAATACCATCATTCAGCTACAACCAATGGGAAGACACCACACCCTTTTTTATGCCCATCCTGTCTGCAGACCACTGCCAGACATAGCTATGAACCTCTGGTTAATTTTACCCCCAGTTCAGTTTTATGATTTTGTGTGCTTGTTACCTGACTACTTTTCCTGCTTGCTGTTTATGTACCTTGTTGGCCGATACGCATTTCACCTCTGCTTGTTTTCTGATTCTTTCCTGGCCGTCCCATTCTGTTCCTGTTCCTCAATTAATGTTTTGACCCTGCCTGACTACTATTCTCTGTAATAGCGGTGTGACTCACATTTCCCATACATTTCAAAGTAAAACTTTGACCGCCTGATGGCATTGAGCTCTGCTGCCAGCATAGTAAGGAGGTGTGTGGTAGTCCTTGTGCGCAGTTGCAATGAAGGGTGGCCTGACCACACAGGGTTTGCGCCAAGGTGGAGGACCCACACGAGGTTGAAGAGGCAGAAGCAGTGTATTAACTTCTACATACAGAACAAGGATTGAAACAACTCGTGGGGACGGCAAGACTTGTACAGCAGACCCTTCTCCATCTCTCACCATAGTTTGCCAGTGCCCAGTCAGTGACATGTAATGACCCTGTCTATGCTTACTGGTCCAAGTATCTGTGTTGAAATGCACCCTGTCGCACACAGATTTTCTCAAGGAAGTGGTGATGTTGTGTGCGACATGCTGGTGTAGCGCGGGCATGCTTTTCTTGGAGAAGCAGTGGTGATTGGGCATCTGGTACTGGGGCACAGCGACAGACATAAGGTCTGTAAAATCCTGTGTGTCCACTACGCGTAAAGGCAGCATTTCGGTAGCCAACAGCTTACAGAGGGATAGAGTCAACCACTTAGCTTTGTCATGGGTCGCAGTAAGTGGCCTTTTATTTGACCACATCTGAGGGACAGAGATCTGGCTGCTGTCTGTAGACGGTGTTGAGTAGGGTGTCCCTGGAAAAATGCAGGTTTGTGAAAAAAGTGCAGGCGGACACATGATGTTGCCTTCATCTTGCCTTCAGATCTGTTCATCTTGTATCATTTTTAAAAAACACAGCAAGCAAGGGTTACTCCAAGCGGAGTCTACCTTTTTTCCCCAAATTGGGCACACAGACACCCCATCAGTGGCAGGACTTGTGCCCTAGTTGCAAACAGGATGTTTTGATTTGCATCAAGCACATTCCAAATCCACAAGCATTTTCTCTCCCCAGGATGACACAGGGGTAGTAAATTCCTTCTGGATCCATGACTTGTTCATTTTGATGAACGTCAGTCTGTCCACATTGTCACTGGACAGACGCGTGCGCTTATCTGTCAGCACACACCCAGCAGCACTGAAGACACGTTCAGAGACAACGCTGGCAGCTGGACACGACAAAATCTTCAAGGTGTAACTGGAGAGCTCTTGACATTTTTCTAGATTTGAAGCACAAAAGGAGCAAGGCTCCATTTGCAAAGTCATTGCATCGATGTTCATTTGGAGATACTCCTGTATCATCCTCTCCAGCCGTTGACTATGTGACACACTTGATGTCTCTGGTGGCCTTGCAAAGGAGGGTCTAAAAAAATTATGAAAAGATTCCATAAAATTGCTGTTACCAGCACCAGATACGGTCCTACTGGTACGGGTAGACTGTTGAAGATGACGAGGCCGTCCCATGTTTGTCAAGTTACAACTGGGAGAATCACTCCCTTCACCTGCACGGTTGTTTGGTGGAAAAGCCGAGCTAAGATCGAGTAACAGCTTCTGCTGATACTCCTGCATACGTGCGTCCCTTTCTATGGGTGGAATTATGTCACAAAATTTGGACTTGTCCCGGGGATCTAATAGTGTGGCAAGCCAGTAGTCATCATCACTTCTAATTTTGACAATACGAGGGTCATGTTGGAGGTAGTGCAACAAGAAGGCACTCATGTGTCTTGCGCAGCCATGCGGACCAAGTCCACGCTGTGTTTGTGGCATAGAGGTGCTAACCGTTCTTTCTTCCTCTGTCATCTCCCCCCAACCTCTTTCAACTTAAATTTGACCAAGGTCCCCCTCATCAGCTGAGTCTTCCATGTCCATGGACAGTTCGTCCTCCATATCTTCATGTCCTCCTGCACCTTCCTCAACATCTCGCCTGCTACCATGCGCCCTTGTTGATCCCTGTCCCCCATGGTCCCATGCCTGCCGCGTTGGTGATGATGAACGTCTGGACCTTGGTGATGTTGTTGTGTCTTGCGCATATGAATCCTCCTGTAGTTCCTCCCCTTCCTGTTGTCCCACCCCCTGACTCCGAATAGTGTTTAGCGTGTGCTCCAGCATGTAAATGACTGTAATCGTCATGCTGATAATGGCATTGTCAGCGCTAAACATATTCGTCGCCATGTCGAAACTGTGCAGAAGGGTGCATAGGTCCGTGATCTGAGATCACTCCATCAGGGTGATCTGCCCCACCTCTGCATCTCGTTGGCCCAGGCTATACGTCATGACATATTGCACCAGGGCTCTGCGGTGCTGCCACAGTCGCTGTAACATGTGGAGAGTTGAATTCCAGCGTGTCGCCACATCGCATTTCAGGCGATGAACCGGCAGGCCGAAAGACTTCTGGAGCGATGCAAGTCGCTCAGCTGCGGCGCTTGAACGGCGGAAGTGAGCACTGCAGACAGTTTCCGTGCCCTGGTCAGAAGGCCATCTAGGCCGGGATAGTGTGTTAAAAATTGCTGGACAACAAGGTTCAACACGTGAGCCATACAAGGCACGTGTGTCACCTTGCCCAGGCGAAGGGCCGCACCCAGGTTTGCAGCATTGTCGCACACGGCCTTACCAGGCTGCAGGTTGAGTGGAGACAACCATTTATTAAACTCGGACCGCAGAGCTGACCACAACTCCTCAGCTGTGTGACTCTTATTCCCAAGACATGTCAAGCTAAAGACTGCCTGATGCCGTTGCGCTCTGCTGCCAGCATAGTAATGAGGGGTGCGTGATTCCTTCTGCGCAGTGAGAACGCTGGTGGCCTGACCAGGCAGGCTTGGGGCGGAGGTGGAGGACCCAGATGAGGTGGAGGATGCAGAAGCAGTGGCGGAACTTGGACAGACAGAGGATTGACACACAAGTCGTGGGGACGGCAAGACTTGTGCAGCAGACCCTTCACCATCTATCACCATAGTTACCCAGTGCCCAGTCAGCGACATGTAACGTCCCTGTCCATGCTTACTGGTCCAAGTATCGGTGCTGAAATTCACCCGTTCACACACAGAGTTTCTCAAGGAAGCGGTGATATTGTGTGCGACATGCTGGTGTAGCGCGGGCACACCTTTCTTAGAGAAGTAGTGGCGACTAGGCATCTGGTACTGGGGCACAGCGACAGATATAAGGTCTCTAAAATCCTGTGTGTCCACTAGGCGGAAAGGCAGCATTTCTGTAGCCAACAGCTTACAGAGGGATAGAGTCAACCTCTTCGCTTTGTCATGGGTCGAAGGAAGTGGCCTTTTATTTGACCACATCTGAGGGACAGAGATCTGGCTGCTGTGTGTAGACGGTGTTGAGTAGGGTGTCCCTGGAAAAATGCAGCTTTGGGAGGAAAGTGCAGGCGGAGACATGATGTTGCCTTCATCCAAAGTTGGTGCTATCGATGTCTGAGAGAGCTGTACACACTCACTTGTTTCCCCTTCCAAACCAACTGACGACCTACCAAGCAAACTGCCTGTTGCGGTTACAGTGGTGGAAGTTGTGGGTGGAAAAACAGGTGTGACAGCTGTCCCCACAGTCCTAGAAGATGACGAGCGCGCGGATGCCCTGGAAGGGGCAGGCGGTGGATGGTTGGCTCCGCTAGGCCGCATTGCAGCACGGTGAGCTTCCCACCAGGCCATATGATATTTATTCATGTGACGATTCATGGAAGAAGTTGTCAAACTGCTGAGGTTTTGACCTCTACTAAGATAACCATGGCAAATGTTACAGATCACATAATTTGGCCGATCTTTTTTTATGTCAAAAAAGGACCAGGCTAGGCAAGGCTTAGAGGCCATGCGACCTGTTGATCCACCCCGAATAATGCTCAGAGGCAGAGTGGTGGCTGAGGATGCAGTTGTAGACGTGCTACCAGTGCTCCGACTGTGTCCAGGAAGGCGCCAGGTTACTTCGACGTCGGTTGCATCCTCCTCCACCGCCTCTATTGACCTCCTCGAGTGTCTGACTGTGGGTTGACAGTAGGTGGGATCTAGAACTTCATCATCAATTGTTGTGTTTGCACTCCCCTCCCCCTCAGACCGAGTTTCTTCTTGCCCTGACCGAATATTTAAGTTGTCATCCCAATCGGGTATCTGCGTCTCATCTTCATCAGTATGTTCCTCATTGCCTATAACCACAGTTGTTGGAAAGGCAGCATTTTGGTAGCCAACAGTTTGCATTTTATGAAAGTCAACCTCCAAGCCATGTCATGCCCTTCTAAAAGCATGTATAACACAGCGAGGGGACTCCAACCACAGTCTCCCTCGTTGCCACTCACTGGGCCACACACACCCCACTTGACTGGCATCGGTTGAGCCCCCTTTTGAAAAAGAAAAAGATGCTTTGCATGAAGCACTCTCAAAAATACGCGTGCCTTTCCCGTCCCCTGGCTGACCCCGGGGAAGAAAAGTCCTCTGAGAGCCATGACTTGTTCATCTTGGTTCTTTTAGAAACACAGCGAGGGGACTCCAACCACAGTCTCCCTCGTTGCCACTCACTGGGCCACACACACCCCACTTGACTGGCATCGGTTGAGCCCCCTTTTGAAAAAGAAAAAGATGCTTTGCATGAAGCACTCTCAAAAATACGCGTGCCTTTCCCGTCCCCTGGCTGACCCCGGGGAAGAAAAGTCCTCTGAGAGCCATGACTTGTTCATCTTGGTTCTTTTAGAAACACAGCGAGGGGACTCCAACCACAGTCTCCCTCGTTGCCACTCACTGGGCCACACACACCCCACTTGACTGGCATCGGTTGAGCCCCCTTTTGAAAAAGAAAAAGATGCTTTGCATGAAGCACTCTCAAAAATACGCGTGCCTTTCCCGTCCCCTGGCTGACCCCGGGGAAGAAAAGTCCTCTGAGAGCCATGACTTGTTCATCTTGGTTCTTTTAGAAACACAGCGAGGGGACTCCAACCACAGTCTCCCTCGTTGCCACTCACTGGGCCACACACACCCCACTTGACTGGCATCGGTTGAGCCCCCTTTTGAAAAAGAAAAAGATGCTTTGCATGAAGCACTCTCAAAAATACGCGTGCCTTTCCCGTCCCCTGGCTGACCCCGGGAAAGAAAAGTCCTCTGAGAGCCATGACTTGTTCATCTTGGTTCTTTTAGAAACACAGCGAGGGGACTCCAACCACAGTCTCCCTCGTTGCCACTCACTGGGCCACACACACCCCACTTGACTGGCATCGGTTGAGCCCCCTTTTGAAAAAGAAAAAGATGCTTTGCATGAAGCACTCTCAAAAATACGCGTGCCTTTCCCGTCCCCTGGCTGACCCCGGGGAAGAAAAGTCCTCTGAGAGCCATGACTTGTTCATCTTGGTTCTTTTAGAAACACAGCGAGGGGACTCCAACCACAGTCTCCCTCGTTGCCACTCACTGGGCCACACACACCCCACTTGACTGGCATCGGTTGAGCCCCCTTTTGAAAAAGAAAAAGATGCTTTGCATGAAGCACTCTCAAAAATACGCGTGCCTTTCCCGTCCCCTGGCTGACCCCGGGGAAGAAAAGTCCTCTGAGAGCCATGACTTGTTCATCTTGGTTCTTTTAGAAACACAGCGAGGGGACTCCAACCACAGTCTCCCTCGTTGCCACTCACTGGGCCACACACACCCCACTTGACTGGCATCGGTTGAGCCCCCTTTTGAAAAAGAAAAAGATGCTTTGCATGAAGCACTCTCAAAAATACGCGTGCCTTTCCCGTCCCCTGGCTGACCCCGGGGAAGAAAAGTCCTCTGAGAGCCATGACTTGTTCATCTTGGTTCTTTTAGAAACACAGCGAGGGGACTCCAACCACAGTCTCCCTCGTTGCCACTCACTGGGCCACACACACCCCACTTGACTGGCATCGGTTGAGCCCCCTTTTGAAAAAGAAAAAGATGCTTTGCATGAAGCACTCTCAAAAATACGCGTGCCTTTCCCGTCCCCTGGCTGACCCCGGGGAAGAAAAGTCCTCTGAGAGCCATGACTTGTTCATCTTGGTTCTTTTAGAAACACAGCGAGGGGACTCCAACCACAGTCTCCCTCGTTGCCACTCACTGGGCCACACACACCCCACTTGACTGGCATCGGTTGAGCCCCCTTTTGAAAAAGAAAAAGATGCTTTGCATGAAGCACTCTCAAAAATACGCGTGCCTTTCCCGTCCCCTGGCTGACCCCGGGGAAGAAAAGTCCTCTGAGAGCCATGTCCACATTGTCAGTGGACAGACACGTGTGCTTATCTGCCAGCAGACCCACAGCAGCACTGAAGACAGGTTCCGAGAGAACGCTGGCTGCAGGACACGACAAGATCCCCAAGACGTACGTGGCGAGCTCAGGCAATTTATCAAGATTGGAAGCCAAGAATGAGCAGGGCTCAAGTTGCACAATAATGGCATGTTTCCTTGCATATACTCATATATCTGTGTGTCCTCCTCTTTTTCCTTGTCCAGCTCTTTTGTTTTCGCATGAGTATATGTCCTTGTCACTTTCCCATGTGTTGTGAGTTGTTTGTGACCTTTTGGACACCTTTGAGGGTGTTTTCTAGGTGTTTTTCTGTGTTTGTGATTGCCTGCCATTGTTTCCTATGCAGTTCGAGTTCGGTTCGTCGAACGTTCGACGAACCGAACTCGAACGGGAGGTCCGTTCGGCGAACCAACCTCGAGCCGAACCGCGACCGGTTCGCTCATCTCTACTCAGTACACGTGGACTCTTCTTGTTTCCAATGAGTCTGGAATGTCACCTTTGGAGAAATGTTTTTTTTTTACATCTATCTGCAACTATTTTGAGCTAAAAATCATTTTAGCATTTGGACTCCAATAAAAATGTTGCACTGTTTTACTTTTACAGGCTTTTTATTTTGCTGCAGATTTAACCTTAATGTGGTCTGTGCTCATAAATCAGCTGAGAGGAACTCAGAAAAAGACACATAAGAGTAAAGAAAGCAGTAAGATGGTCAAAATGAGCTCACTGATGGATTCTCAGTTAACTCATTCTGCAACGATCAGAGGCTATAGAAGAAAAACGGTAAAATATGTTTAATCAAACAATTGTAAAAATGATTTTGAGACTAAAACACATGTTTTTTGGTAAAAAAAAGAAAAGGGAACTTGTCCTCAAAGGTGAACAACCCCTTTAAGAGAAAAAAAACTGTAAATGACTATCTGCTTTAGTGACTGTCACATTCCCTAGGCAAATTTCAATTTTTTTACCTCCCATTGTTATAAATGTATTTTCCTCTTTCGCTCGCTGACTTTACCGGTTCTGTCTCATCTGGATGTTATTAGTGTGACTAATAGTAGTAATTACAGGCACATCACCTCCTATAGCCTATAGGGAAGACCATGATATTAAAATCTCTCTGCCGACAAGTCAGCTGTCTCCGAGGTGCGTATATTAAATGTAAACTTCTTAATGATTTTTCATTTATTTTATAGACGTAATTTTTCACATGAACTTAAAAAAGGCAATGATTACAATTTTCAAGCCATTTGAGTAAAGCTGAATATATTTTAATTCCGTATAGTGAATAATCATTATTGTTAGCGAATTGGACTGATTATAAAATATAGCGATATAAAACTGCTGATATAACCTGGGCATCTCCTGTATATAATTATATATGTACAGCCGGTATAACCTGGGCATCTCCTGTATATAATTATATATGTACAGCTGGTATAACCTGGGCATCTCCTGTATATAATTATATATGTACAGCCGGTATAACCTGGGCATCTCCTGTATATAATTATATATGTACAGCCGGTATAACCTGGGCATCTCCTGTATATAATTATATATGTACAGCTGGTATAACCTGGGCATCTCCTGTATATAATTATATATGTACAGCCGTTATAACCTGGGCATCTCCTGTATATAATTATATATGTACAGCTGGTATAACCTGGGTATCTCCTGTATGTAAAATAACCTGGGCATCTCCTGTATATAATTATATATGTACAGCAGGTATAACCTGGGTCTCCTGTATATAATTATATATGTACAGCTGGTATAACCTGGGCATCTCCTGTATATAATTATATATGTACAGCTGGTATAACCTGGGCATCTCCTGTATATAATTATATATGTACAGCTGGTATAACCTGGCATCTCCTGTATATAATTATATATCTACAGCTGGTATAACCTGGGCATCTCCTGTATATAATTATATATGTACAGCCGGTATAACCTGGGCATCTCCTGTATATAATTATATATGTACAGCCGCTATAACCTGGGCATCTCCTGTATATAATTATATATCTGTACAGCTGGTATAACCTGGCCATCTCCTGTATATAATTATATATGTACAGCCGGTATAACCTGGGCATCTCCTGTATATAATTATATATGTACAGCTGGTATAACCTGGCCATCTCCTGTATATAATTATATATGTACAGCTGGTATAACCTGGGCATCTCCTGTAAATAATTATATATGTACAGCTGGTATAACTTTGGCATCTCCTGTATATAATTATATATGTACAGCTGGTATAACCTGGGCATCTCCTGTATATAATTATATATGTACAGCCGGTATAACCTGGGTATCTCCTGTATATAATTATATATGTACAGATGGTATAACCTGGGCATCTCCTGTAAATAATTATATATGTACAGCTGGTATAACTTGGGCATCTCCTGTATATAATTATATATGTACAGCTGGTATAACCTGGGCATCTCCTGTATATAATTATATATGTACAGCCGGTATAACCTGGGTATCTCCTGTATATAATTATATATGTACAGCTGGTATAACCTGGACATCTCCTGTATATAATTATATATGTACAGCCGCTATAACCTGGGCATCTCCTGTATATAATTATATATCTGTACAGCTGGTATAACCTGGGCATCTCCTGTATATAATTATATATGTACAGCTGGTATAACCTGGCCATCTCCTGTATATAATTATATATGTACAGCCGATATAACCTGGCCATCTCCTGTATATAATTATATATGTACAGCTGGTATAACCTGGGCATCTCCTGTATATAATTATATATGTACAGCTGGTATAACCTGGGTATCTCCTGTATATAATTATATGTGTACAGCTGGTATAACCTGGACATCTCCTGTATATAATTATATATGTACAGCTGGTATAACCTGGGCATCTCCTGTATATAATTATATATGTACAGCTGGTATAACCTGGACATCTCCTGTATATAATTATATATGTACAGCTGGTATAACCTGGGTATCTTCTGTATATAATTATATATGCACAGCTGGTATAACCTGGGCATCTCCTGTATATAATTATATATGTACAGCTGGTATAACCTGGGCATCTCCTGTATATAATTATACATGTACAGCTGGTATAACCTGGACATCTCCTGTATATAGTTATATATGTACAGCTGGTATAACCTGGGCATCTCCTGTATATAATTATATATGTACAGCTGGTATAACCTGGGCATCTCCTGTATATAATTATATATGTACAGCTGATATAACCTGGGCATCTCCTGTATATAATTATAATGTACAGCTGATATAACCTGGGCATCTCCTGTATATAATTATAATGTACAGCTGGTATAACCTGGGCATCTCTTGTATATAATTATATATGTACAGCTGATATAACCTGGGCATCTCCTGTATATATTTATATATGTACAGCTGGTATAACCTGGGTATCTCCTGTATATAATTATATATGTACAGCTGGTATAACCTGGGCATCTCCTGTATATAATTATATATGTACAGCCGATATAACCTGGATATCTCCTGTATATAATTATATATGTATAGCTGGTATAACCTGGGCATCTCCTGTATATAATTATATATGTACAGCTGGTATAACCTGGGCATCTCCTGTATATAATTATAATGTACAGCTGGTATAACCTGGGCATCTCTTGTATATAATTATATATGTACAGCTGATATAACCTGGGCATCTCCTGTATATATTTATATATGTACAGCTGGTATAACCTGGGCATCTCCTGTATATAATTATATATGTACAGCTGGTATAACCTGGGCATCTCCTGTATATAATTATATATGTACAGCTGATATAACCTGGGCATCTCCTGTATATATTTATGTATGTACAGCTGGTATAACCTGGGTATCTCCTGTATATAATTATATATGTACAGCTGGTATAACCTGGGCATCTCCTGTATATAATTATATATGTACAGCCGATATAACCTGGATATCTCCTGTATATAATTATATATGTATAGCTGGTATAACCTGGGCATCTCCTGTATATAATTATATATGTACAGCTGGTATAACCTGGGCATCTCCTGTATATAATTATATATGTACAGCTGATATAACCTGGGCATCTCCTGTATATAATTATAATGTACAGCTGATATAACCTGGGCATCTCCTGTATATAATTATAATGTACAGCTGGTATAACCTGGGCATCTCTTGTATATAATTATATATGTACAGCTGATATAACCTGGGCATCTCCTGTATATATTTATATATGTACAGCTGGTATAACCTGGGTATCTCCTGTATATAATTATATATGTACAGCTGGTATAACCTGGGCATCTCCTGTATATAATTATATATGTACAGCCGATATAACCTGGATATCTCCTGTATATAATTATATATGTATAGCTGGTATAACCTGGGCATCTCCTGTATATAATTATATATGTACAGCTGGTATAACCTGGGCATCTCCTGTATATAATTATAATGTACAGCTGGTATAACCTGGGCATCTCTTGTATATAATTATATATGTACAGCTGATATAACCTGGGCATCTCCTGTATATATTTATATATGTACAGCTGGTATAACCTGGGCATCTCCTGTATATAATTATATATGTACAGCTGGTATAATCTGGGCATCTCCTGTATATAATTATATATGTACAGCCGATATAACCTGGATATCTCCTGTATATAATTATATATGTATAGCTGGTATAACCTGGGCATCTCCTGTATATAATTATATATGTACAGCTGGTATAACCTGGGCATCTCCTGTATATAATTATAATGTACAGCTGGTATAACCTGGGCATCTCCTGTATATAATTATATATGTACAGCTGGTATAACCTGGGCATCTCCTGTATATATTTATATATGTACAGCCGGTATAACCTGGGTATCTCCTGTATATAATTATATATGTACAGCTGGTATAACCTGGGCATCCCCTGTATATCATTATATATGTACAGCTGGTATAACCTGGGCATCTCCTGTATATAATTATATATGTATAGCTGGTATATCCTGGGCATCTCCTGTATATAATTATATATGTACAGCTGGTATAACCTGGGCATCTCCTGTATATAATTATATATGTACAGCTGGTATAACCTGGGCATCTCCTGTATATAATTATAGATGTACAGCTGGTATAACCTGGGTATCTTCTGTATATAATTACCGTATATATGTACAGCCGGTATAACATGGGCTTCTTCCATACATAATTTTCCGGGACTTTTTAGTAAACTTGTCTTATGGCTTTGTGACCTCTCTGTGTAATGTATTAATGACCTGCGATATTATAAGACATCTCCTTCTCTCTTCCTTCCATAGCCTGAGGCCAGACTTGACAATGCTTCTTGCTGCCAGCGTCTCAGCCTGTACCCGGGGTCCAGCTTACGTGCTGTGTGGCAGCAGAGGTTTAGAGGACGTGGCAACACTGCCAACGCAGGCTGTAAATTCCCGCCGTGACGTGCTCACCCAGTCTTCTTCATTCATAACTCATCGGGGGCGAGAGGTAATTTACCCAAGAGAGCATTTAGATGGGAACATGAACAAGTAATTTACTGCACTCCTTAAAGATGGCACCAAATTACTTATTTATGGGATATTTCTGACGGATGGAATATTTAATAATTTATCCCGGGAAGTATTGAGCCAGGGTCACCAGTAAATAATTCACTTATTATAAACTACAAAAATCCTTTTGTTTTTCACTAAATTACCTTTTATACAAGCAGTTAGGATCACGGACTTGTGCCCATATTTCTTTTTTACTCTTTCCACATGTGACACTAGAAGTAAATTGATTCCATTTGTCTTAAAGGGAACTTGTCAGCTGCCCTGGCCCCAATAAACCGTCATCATCTCTCTACTCCACACCTATTTATGCATTCAAGACAGCCCCTTCTTGTGTTTGTGTGGTATCTGTATACTTTTAACCCTAGAACGCATACCTGGGGCCTCGCAGGCCTGCTAGGTTACTTGTTTTCTATTGTAGGTTTCTATGGTTGCGCGTTCTAGGGTTAATATCGAGTTTTATTCTGCGCATGCGTTTCAGGGCTAATCCAGCTTGGAAAAATTAATCCGGACTAGCCAGCATGGGCTTAATTGACATGGTTTTCACGTGCAAATCTCCCATATGTGTGCAACATTATGCATCCTTGAGCATGCTCAGTGTGTCGCCAAGCAGGGGAGCATACACCCGGTAAAACACCGTGCATCTGCGCATGCCCAAAGACAAATAATGTCATATACATGTTTGAAATTCACAAGGGGCCAACAGTTATGTCGATCTTGACATGATTTGTAAGAACAATATTAGCGCCGGCCACTTGTAGTGAACATCACAGTCAGTCTTTTACAAATCTTGCGTATGCTAGGAGGTAGGTAGAACACCGTACTCATCTGCACATGCCCATGGTGACAGAATGTCATGAGCATGCGCAAGATTTGCAAGGGACCAATGGTGATTTTGATTTTGCAAATCATACCAAGCCCCTTTGACACAATTTGCCAGAATGACATTACCGCAAGTCACCTTACAAATCTAGTGCAAGTGCAACACATCTTGCATCCCTAGACATGCGCACTGTGCCAATGAACAAGGGGGTGATAACCCGGTTTCACTGCATATTGCCAGGGAGGTAGACTATTGTGCACATCTGTGCATTCCCAGAGTTTTGCATGTTGTGTAAAGAGGAGCATAATATGATTTGCAAGATAGGCACTTGCAAATCTTGTACAGATGCTTGACATTCTGTCTCTCTGGCCATATGCAGATGCGCACAGTGTTCTACCACCTTGGTAATGGACAATAAAACCAAGTTTATGCTCCCCTGCTTCATGAGCGAACTGTGCATGCCGAGGGAGGCAGAAGATTGGGCGCATGCGCGAGATTAGCAAGGTAACGGCTGTGACGTCTCATTTACAAATCATGTCAATCAAGCATAGAGGGTTTTTCTTCCAGGATGGAAGGCTGCACTAGTCCAGGTTAGTCAACTCCGCACCAGACTAGTCCTGAGATTTTTGTATAATGCGATCACAGGATAAACCTTGATTTTACATTATATACCATAGATATCGTACAAACACAGGAATAAGGTTGTAAAAATGCAGAAATAGGGTGAAGTAGAGAGATTATACCTTCATGGACCTCCTGAGCTCTTTTACCTTCATCTTCCACTCCGCTTTGGACATCAAACAACCGCAGTGGGTGTGTTGGTAGAGCCCTTTTGCCCGCAGACGCTGGCCCGTGGGGTCTCGATGCCTTGGCGGTGGCTTTCTACCCCTATCGTTGGGCTGTCGTCTTCAGTCGGGTCTTAGGTAGGAAAATAACTAAAGTCTAGTCGTCCTCAATCAGTGGATTCGACTCGGTCCAGTGGTTTCTGGGCCTCGTACTGGGTCTGAGTACCCCTCCTGGTGCTCCGGTTTCCAATCGGTTCCCCGGTTCGGTACCGGCGGCCCACTACCCAGTCCTGGTCTTTTACGGTTACACCAGCTGTAATCCCAGCTCCTGCAGGCGGCCACTACCGTCTGCCTCCTTGCCATGGTACCAGGGCTACGACCCCGGCACCGGTCAGTGTTGACGCTGCAGACATGACACTTCAGGCCTACTGCACTTGTACTTGACTCCAAACTGACTCAACTCCACCCTTACACTGTTTCCTGTCTCAGGCTCTCCGGACTCCTAGGTGGGCGTGGCCAACTGCCTGACCCCGCCACCCTGGTGTGACCATTGAACACTGAGAGAGGTGACAAGGGTTTTGTAGGTTGGCTGCTGTCACCTTATTAAGGGGGGAGCTGTTTGTGTAAGGGCCTACCTGGCTAGTCCAGGGCGTCACATTCTCCCTTGGTTTAATGCAGACCGTCCGCGGGCTGCCCGTCCACCACCGGTTTATTTTTGTTGCATTTAACTGAAAGAAATAGATAAAACATATTTACAAGCATAATAAACTTTGTACAATTCAAGTATATTTTTAAATCTTCCCTTGCGGGAGGCACATTCTTTAACCGTTGCATTATAAAAACATTTTTATTAATAACGGGAACGGGACTGGGTCTTTCTGCTTGCCCACCCAAACAAACCTAGCCTTGATGCTGCCCCTAAGAAACGAGCAGCACCCCTTTTCCCCACTCCAGGAACGGGCCCAGGTTTTGCTTCACGGCATGGGTACAGTTTTCCACACTCGGTTGTCTCTCAGGGTCCCCACGTCCAGGGGACCCCCGGACCCGGAGGATCGACACCGGTTACAGTGGTGACGGGGCTTCGGCCCTCACTTTCCCGCAGGCCCATCTTCCAGTCTGCCTCTCTGGAGGTTGTGAAACGGGGTAGGTCGGTCCAGGAATTATTCACAAGCCAAAAAGTTTTTGGGTGGCCTGCAACTTCTCAGCCATGTTCATTTTAAAACGGGGCAAAACAAAGTCCCAACGGGGACGGGCAGTATGGTCCCAATGGGGACTTTTCAACTTGGTAGCCGGGATCCGCTACCTTTTTCAACAGTCCATTCTCAACCGTGGGGCTCCAGTACCACCTTCACATGTTGCACTGCTCTGGACCCCGGTGGTAGCTTGCTGCAGGTGATCTCTCTCCACATACATGCGGGCATGCACATCTGCTTTACACCTTTTTCTGGCAGCGATCTCCCTGCACAGCTGCTGTCACTGCTGCTCCCAATACAGAGCGCCAGCTTCCTGCTCCGAGTCAGCCTGTGTGGGGTACGTGCCCAGCCAGAGCCCCTCCATGCCGGCTACGACCGGCGCCTTCGTTAATGAGGGACCCCGCTGTGACGTGGCCTGCTCTGCCGCCTGGTAGCTACATCCCTGCCGTTCCTCAGCCGAGGCCGGGTGTCTGGGAGCGGTCAACGTGACTTGCGGTGCTAGCTTCTGGTCGAGGATCGCCTCCGTTGCGGCTGGGCGGACTGCCGGAGCCGTCATCATCTGGAGCGCGGCTTCCTCTGCGATCGCTGGTGCGTCCAAGTCGGGACGAGGTACTTTCTGGACGCAGGTGCGACGTGGGGCCGGTATAGGTGTCGGAGGGATGACGGGCTGACTACTGGCGTCTTCCGCAGGCGGATCTTTGCGGGCTGGTAGAACGGGCTCCACTGCCGATGTTGATGACAGCGGACCGAGCGGGGGAGCAGCAGCACCCGTTACGGGCGGCGAGGGAGGCAATATAGAGGGCAGGGGCAGACCGGGTCCCTCCGCCGCATCGGCCAGTCCCTCGGGGACATAGGGGCGTGGGTTGCTTACCTGCTCCTCCAAGGTTGCCTCCATTTCGCGTGCCCGTACGGCCGCAGCCGGTTCCTCTATCTTGGCCATCCACCGCTCCATCAGGGAATCAACCTGGGCCTGGATCCTTCGACACATCCTTCCGCGTTGGTGTTCAGGAACGGGTTTCGGCAGAGTCCTGGCGTCCCTGCACTTCTCAGCGTCAGCTACATGCCACAGATCTTCACCTGCTCCCCCTTGGTCTTTTCGGGGCACTCTGCTTTCTTTCTGCTCAGCTTCACTTCTTGGCTGCACCGCTCTGTTCTCAGGGGGCGGGGCTTCACTTTCACGCCTTTTTCCTTGGAGAAGACAGCTTGGGCGGGAAACTTCGCGCCACAGGACAGTGACAAGATAGCGGATTCTGAAATTTTTTAACGGCACTCCGCTGACGATAACTTCAAGGCGCACTTCCACAGGCAAGTGGATGGGTTCGATCCTGTTCGTGATGCCAGAAGAGTCGATGTGTACCGCCCCAGGGCTCGGCCGGCTGCCGAGCCGCTCGGATCCGTGCTCGTCGGTGGGTGGCTCGAGTTCCTCACGGACCCGGGGGTCACGTCGCTCTGAAAGGGTGCTGGCGCTACGTGAGGGGTAGTGTTCGGTTGGGATGTTCATGGCCGGGGCTGCGGTAGTTTGGGGAATTAAGTTTGTGACGCCACCCACGGGTTGTGGTGAATGGATGGACACCACCGCTGCCATTGACTAGGCTCCCGGGGACGGTGTTGCGCAGCTTGGTGTTGACCCCTCCGTGGGTAGGGGGAGGATGGTCCTGGGGGCCCGAGGGAGGTGCCGAGGCGAGGGAATGGAGGCGTGCTGGCGTGTCGGTGCGGTGCGCGGCCCAACGGCACTGTTGTACTCACTATTACAGACACGCTAGAGTCTCTGGTAAACCAAACAAGATGGTGGACGGTGCCCGCAGCTGGCTGCGCTTTTCCGCTTTTCAGGTTGGTGGTTTCCGCCTTTCTCCTGCACCTCACTTTTGGTAGAAATGATGACTCCTATGCCTGAGCAACGGTAGTCCTCTCCCCAGCCTTGTGTGTGCCGGTAGAGCCCGTTTGCCCGCAAACGCTCGCCCGTGGGGTCTCGATGCCTGGGCGGTGGCTTTCTACCCCTATTGTTGGGCTGTCGTCTTCAGTCGGGTCTTAGGTGGGAAAGGACCTAAAGTCCAGTCCTCAATCAGTGGATTCGACTCAGTCCAGTGGTTTCTGGGCCTCGTACTGGGTCTGAGTACCCCTCCTGGTGCTCTGGTTTTTAATCGGTTCCCCGGTTCAGTACCGGCGGCCCACTACCCGGTCCTGGTCCCTTACGGTTCCACTGTCTGTAATCCCAGCTCCTGCAGGCGGCCATCACCATCTGCCTCCTTGCCACGGTACCAAGGCTACGACCCCGGCACCTGACAGTGTTGACGCTGCAGACCTGACACTTCAGGCCTGCTGCACTTGAACTTGACTCCAAACTGACTCAACTCCACCCTCCCACTGTTTCCTGTCTCAGGCTCTCCGGACTCCTAGGTGGGCGTGGACAACCACCTGACCCCGCCCCCCTGGTGTGACCATTGAATACTGAGAGAGGTGACAAGGGTTTTGTAGGTTGGCTGCTTTCACCTTATTAAGGGGGGGAGGTGTTTGTGTAAGGGCCTACCTGTGACTACCTGGCTAGTCCAGGGCGTTACAGTTACACCTTTGTGAGTTTCCTGAGCTGCTATGGCTTCCTCTACTCCACCATACTTTTCAGGCTGCATTCAGTCTTCCCATAGGTAAATAATTTTTAGCTGTTGTGCCCCCTTAATGCGTTTCCCAAGCTGCTTTGGATTCCTCTCCTCCCCAGACACTTTTTTTAACTAGTGCACTGGCTACAAACATGTGAAACGCAATAGTTACAGTCTGTCTAAAATTTCTTTCTCTGGGAAGCTTCTCCAGGTATGATGCCCTCTTCCAAAAGTTACACCGTCATGGGCTTCCTGACTGAGCTTCTATGTCTTCTTCTGCTCCAACCAACCCCTTTTCCTCTGCTGTACACAACCATACTTCTCTGGGTTCTTCCAGTCTGCCCCTGAGAAATGGCTTTCCAGTTATGGTGCCCTCTCCTGTAGGTTACGGAGCTGTCTTGGGTTCTTTTCCTCCACTGTGCCAACAACACACAAGCTGTGTTTGCCAACCACAACGATCTAGATTGTTACGGTCTTCCCTAATTTTTTTTTCCCTGGGAAACTGTTTTCAGTTATGGCATGTGTTCTGTTGGTTTCACCTTTGTTGGCCTCCTCTCCTCTACTGACCTCTTTTTCTTCACTGCATCAACTACACACAAGTAGTGTGTGCCAATCATAGTTCTCTAAGTTCTTACAGTCTGACTCAAATCTCTTCCCCCGATAAATTTTTCCTCCACCAACCCATTTTCCATCACTGTATTAACCCCACACATGTGGAGTATCACGCTAGGTACGGAGAAGTGAAAAAGCGAGCGGCAAAAGGTAAGGGAAGGGGTGCCCTGTGTCTAGAGAATGGAGAGATGGGGACCTCTGACCAAGCCTACTCCTGGTCCCTGGGGTCCCTCACCACCCTAGATAGGTTCCGCACCTATGCGCCGAGTCGGATATCTGACCTTAGGTATCCCTTGTGCCGGACCCTAAATAGGGAACGGGTAGGATGAGCTCTTCGTGAACCCCACTACATACTAGAGACGACACACGAGAGAAAAATCAGGAACTAAGTATCCACACATGACTCAGGTAGAAGTTTAGCAAGCTTCAGCAATGATATTACAGATGAGAGCAAGCCATCTGCTTGCAACCAGAGTTGGAATGAACTGAATGATATCACCAGCACCAGTCCAGGGTAAAAGGGAGTATTTAAACACCAAGAGAATACTGGTGATCAGCAGCTGGGTGGAAGGCGAGCTCCTGCTGGGTCCAAAACGGGGGAGAGATGAAAATCCAGCAGGAAAGCTACCTATACCAATGAATACTGACAGCAGGAACAATAGAAAGTCAGGGAGCATTCTGCGCAGCCAAACGCTGTGACCTTCTATTGCCAGGAACATCATGACTGTGCATCAACCATGCCGATCTTGACTCTTTCTCCTCCCCAACTCTCTTCCCCTGGGAATCAGGCCTTTTTCTGTCTTTTACACCTTCACTTCTTGATTTCTTCTCTTTCACCAACACCTTTTCCTCCAATGTCTTTTCTACAAACAAGCGTATAGCCAACTTGGACGTTCTGGGCACTTCTGGTCACAGCTCTTTTGTGACTTCTTCTCACACTGTAAAATAGAAACTATCCCCTTCTTTTACTTCTCCTGTGGCCGTGGGTCAATGCCCCTTCCGGTAACATAATTTGCACCAGAGCTTTTTTTTTATAAATGCATTATATATTATAATTGCAGATCCACATGCAAAATAAATTTGCTGAGGTTACTCCCCGAAGCGAGGAGATATACATATTTTTTCCTTTCCATGTCACATTGTTATTTTCCTACAGAATTGCTCTGGATGTGTGATCCTCGGTGGCGTTGAGGCAGCCATGTGCTAAGAACCTTGCAGAAGGTAGAAATGACAAGACCAACAGCTGCCGGAACATTTATGCCTGGGAATCCTGCCTGCATTTTATGCATCTCATCCGCGCACATAATGCCTCTTGACTGCTTACATTAACGCCCATCTGCTTGCATGGCACAGTGCCACACAAAGTCCACTAGTGCCTGGTACGGTGGCACAAGACCCAGCGGGTACCAGCTTTCTGAGTGTGACAGCTAATGGGGATTACTACCTCAAACAGAGCTGATGAATGAGCCTCGTGTCAGTGTGTGTTTTCCCTCCGCGAGACGCGACGCTGGGCAACTGCTAGTCCTGGGGGCGCTAATCTATTACAAAATGGCAGATATATTAACTAGCTCCATGCTGCGGAGAAAAACAATTCCCCCTTCTGCGGTAAATTTACGTCAAGTGCAACAGGACTAATGAACCTCGGCAGCTGCCACATCTGGTCTAGGTCTCGGCAGCAAAAGGGTTCGGGTAATCTCAGATCCATTCACTTCGGAATTATCTTAAACCCCTTTTTATACGACACGGAAAAGCCATTTGGCAGGATCTAAACTCGGTGCCGAGGAAAAAAATTTGCATCTGAAGGAGCCGCACTGTCGACGTGGGCGGACGACAGCCTGTGTCGTAGGGTTCAGCACCGCCCATCCAGTCCGCAGCGACAGCTTCCAAAAAGTGACATGCTGCAAATTGTGAAATCTGTGAATAATTCTGGATGAAAGAAAAAGATAAAATGAAGATCATTTATCATCTGAAAGGATCGGGATAAATAGAAAATCCATACAATCCATAAAACACATCTCAATAGGAAAAATATTCGCAGTAACATTCCTCCGAAGACGGATTCTCAGATATTCCGCATTATTGAGCGGTCCCAGAAAAACATATAGGAGAAAGGAAAAATGTTATCAGTGCTATCCACAACTAAGAAGATATCAATGATCCCAGCTCCATACACTGCCTAGTGGCCATATTTGGGAACTGCAGCTAAGCTCCTATTGAAGGGTATGGCAGATGCAGTACCCCTAATGGCCACTACGCGGTGTACAGAGCTATGGTATCATGGTTGGAAGATGAGTTATTTGTGATCTTTGCTAGAAAAAAAAATAGAATTTAATGATCGCACTAAGCTCTTCGATAGGACTCATCTTTTTTTTCATAGAGGATAGATAACTGCAAGCCAAAAACTCACAGGCAACAGGACAAAATACGGGCCCACCGAATAAAGTGATGGTCCACAATGCAGCAGACAGTATATTTCCAGAATGAGAGCTAAATAATAGGCTGAAATTGTACCTAAAAAGGTAAAAACAAACATTTTTATTATTTTTTAGAATAATATGACCACAAGGTGGCACTGTTTTATTGATTTTTTTTCTGAAATCATCCTGTCAAGTTTGAAAAAAAAGGGGTTTGTCATTGTCACACAAAGTTTTGCACAAACTTTGCTGACTGTCAAGGCAGTGTTGCCCACTATTCAGATTGCAGATTCTCTGACACTCCAGCGGATGGTTTCTCTGTTGTCTGGGATCACCAGGGGCAGACTGGGGCGCCGACCTGCTGTGTGCTGATTCATAGGCAAGCTAGTAAGAGGTAATCTCTGCTGGTCTGCTTGCTCCTTTGGTCACATGTTGTGGGGTGGCCTATCACATCTGCTCCCCCTCCTATTTATGCTGTCTGAAACCTTCCACCCCTGACAGCTATAGTTTGTCTATGTTGAATCGTGAGGCATGGTGTCCCAAATTTACTGGTGAAAGTTGTGCTCATTCCTTTGTAAAGTTGTGGACTTTACACCTGTTGTTTTGTAGCTTCCTTCCTGCTCTTGTGTTTCCTCCTGAATCTCTTGTTGTCTTTACCCATGTGTGTGAATGTTGTGTCACAGTTTGGGTTTTCCCTTGTCTGTCTTTTTCTGTGGGTTTTATCACACTCCTGTCCCGTCCCTCCCTGGGAGTAAGGGGATGGGGACTCAGATCGCAACTGGTCAGGAGCAGGGCCAGGAAACTAACTCAGACCTCTCCACCATCAGCAGTATCCCTGAGGTTAGGGATAATATAGGGCCTCCTAGCTGGAGGGACAGTTTAGTAGCCCCGGATCCACAGAGACAGTTTAGTAGCCACAGTTCCACACTTATGCCATAGTCATCATGACAGCCATACAGAAACTACACATTAGGAGGTGTACCGCCCCCGTGCCAGCGGCCGAGCAGCTCGGATCTGGAACCGCGGTGGCTCGAGGGGTCTCTGGACCCGGGGGTTCGTGCGGACACTCGAGTTTGAAAAGGGAAGTATGTACAGGGGAGTTAGAAGTTCGTGATACCACCCACTGTGCGTGGTAAAATGGTGTACCACCGCTGCTGTTGGTGGGGGAGCCCGGTGGCGGTGGTATAGCAGCAAGGTGTTTTAACCCCTCTGTGGGTAGGGGGAATTGTGCTCCGGGGCCCATTGGAATGTTGCTGATTGGGGTGCCGTTTGGTAGAGGAAAAGGAGCTTTTCAGCATATGTACCGCCCTGAGAGGGGCCCGGACGCTCCGCAGCTCGGGCCGAGCCGCTCAAGGTCCGGGCTCGGATTATCGGTGGCACGAGCGCCTCCGGACCGGGGGCCTGGTCGCTCTGTTAAGGGGAGGCAGTGGGGTGGTGGTGTGGGACAAGGTTCGCAGCTGGGGGCCGCGTTGTCGTTGTACGGGTGGTGACGCCACCCACGGGTCGTGGTGAAGGGATGCACCACCGCTGCGGCTGGAGTGAAGGGGGCTCCCGAGATCGGTGTTGAAGGCGCAGCCTGGATGTCGGCCCCTCTGTGGGTAGGGGCGGTGTGTCCCGGGGCCCGGTGGGGACTGGCGACGGTGTTTTTGTCAGGGTGCAGGGTGCCGTGCTGCGGTGCAGTGTCGTGCCCGGATGGCACTGGTGTACTCACGATTAATTCACACTCAGAGTCACTGGTAAACCAAAGTTCGGGTCTGGTCGGGTCCCGCAGCCGGCTGCTTGTGTCCCTTGTGAGGCTGATGGTGGCCCCTTTCCCTTGCACCTCTTGTTTGACTGTTGGCTCCCCTGCCTGGACAGTGGTAGCCCGCTCCCCGGCGTTTTAGCTGCCGGAGGAGCCCTCGGTTGCCCGCAGGCGCTGGCCCGTCGGATGTTTGGCCCTTGGCGGTGACTCTCACCCGGTATCGGTGGGCTTTTGCCTTCTTTTGGGACTTTGGGTGAGGATGAACCCTTGAGGTCCAGACTACAATCAGTTAATTTGCCTAAACTCAGTGGCTTCTAAGCTAGGACGGGGTCTGAGTACCCGGTTTCTGGTGCTCCGGTCAACGGTTGACTCCCCGGTTCAGGGCCGGCGAGCTCCAACCCTGGCCCGATCCCTACGGTTCCGCCGGTTGCTGTACCGGTACTCCTGCAGGCGGCCACCACCGTCTGCCTGCCTGACGTTACGGGGCTCAAACCCGGGTCCCTCACTGCTTTACTCCTTCACTTCACTTCATCTAACCACTCACTGTCACTCTCTGACTAAAACTCCAACTGACTGTATTTCCTGCCTCAGGACAGTAGTCTCCTCGGTGGGCATGCCTTACTGGCCCTGAGGGAAGCATCAGGTCTCCCTTTCGGGTGACGGGTGTGTCCTCTCAAGGGATGGGGGTGTGTGTGTAATGTGGTAGGTGTTGTTACCTGTGACCCCTGGGGTCCAGGGCGTCACACATACTCACTCAGTCCAGGAATAATGAGACTGACAGCTTGTAAACCAGAATTCTGAGCACCACTGCAGCCTGGAGGGAGCACGCTGGGATCCGTGTCCTTGGTGTTGCTGTTAGCCTGTGGCCTTTTCCGTGGCACCTTCTCACTATTGGACCCTCAAGCTTGAAACTTTTCGGGTCCCGCTCACCCGTATGGCTAACGGAGTGAGCTTGTGTCGCGGGCGGAGGAGGGGACGCTGCGCTCTCCCACTGCTCGGGTCCGGCCGCTGCTGCCGCTGCTCGGTGGTGGCTCGAGCGGTGGGCCGGATTCCGGGGACTCGAGCGGCGTTCCTCGCCCGTGAGTGAAAAGGGGATTTGATTGGATGGTGGGGATTTGGTGATTGTCCGTGACGCCACCCACGGTTGTGGTGAAGTTAGTGACACCACCGCTGCTCTGGACGGGGATCCCGGGAGCGGTGACAGGGAGCAGCTTTGATGTTAGTTCTCCCCTCCGTGGGTAGGGGGGTTGGTTGTCCCGGGGCCCGATGATTGGGTAGGGATGGATGGCAGGCGGGTTACGGGGCCTGGTGAGGTGCAGGGTCGCAAGGGCAGCGCTGTGCCGCACGGCACGGTGGTACTCACTCAGCCAATGATGAGGACACAGTTCTCGGTAAAACACACGGCTGGATGGACGGTTCCCACAGACGGCTGCGGTGTTGTTTCTCCCGGCAGGTTGATGGTGACTGCCTTTCCCTGTACCTATGTACTGTAAACGGTTCCAATGGGTTCCCACCGGTAACCCGCTCCCCAGCTTGGATGGGAGCTGAAGGAGCCCCTTTTGCCCGCAGCCTCTGGCCCTGGGAACGGTAGCCTTGGCGGTGGCTGTGTTTCCCTCTCACGGTTGGACGGTTGCCTTCTGTCGGGACTTGGCTGCTGGGAAACCCAGGAGGTTCCCTTCGCTGACGGATTTGGCAAATTCACGGCGACTCCTAGCCTTGCCGGGGTCCGTGAGCCCCTGCCAGATGGTGCTGACTTCTCTTTGTGTACCGGTCCGGTATCGCCGGGCCACCGCCCGTCCACGGTCCTTACGGTAGACTCCGATAGGCCACTCCTGCAGACGGTCACCACCGTCTGCCAACCTTGCTGATCCGTCCGGGCCACACACCCGGACCAACTTCAGGCTTCTCTACTGCCACTTCACTCCTCTCACTTTCACTTGCAAACTGATCTCATCTCATCTGCCCTACTTTTCCCGCCTCCAGGACTGTGAACTCCTCGGTGGGCGGGGCCAACCGCCTGGCCCACCCCCCTGGTGTGGACATCAGCCCCTGGAGGAAGGCAACAAGGGTTTTGTCTGACATCGGTGTGCCTGACCGGGAGTGTGGGGTGTGTAGGTGTTGTTCTCTGTGGCCCCTGGCTTGTCCAGGGCGCCACACTTTCTCTCAGGGTTCATGTGTAGGATTTATTTGGGCTGTATTTGGGAAAGTCCTATCCCCTCGTTGCGCTAGTACCCCGATTTTGGAGTGGGTTGGGGCTGAATCTTGAAGTCTTCACCCCCGTCGTGTAAATTACTGGGACACGTGAAGCTACTTCCCGGCCTAGTGTCCACGTACCCCGTCGTGCCCTGGCCCCTGCCCGGTGATGGCTCAAGGCCGCTGGCTGCTCTTCTCGGCAGACCGTGCCCCTTGATGCTATCCCCTGCGACCGGGGTTCCAGCTCCTACCAGGCCCAGACCAACGTCTGCCACCTAGTAGACTCTAGGAGCCCAGCTCCTAACCTGAGACCTCTCCTCTTGAGAGTCACCACACCACTCTCTTCACTTTGTCACTTTCCCCTTAACAACCCCCCATCTGGGCAGCCCTATTCCCTTCAGGCCCCCCAATGGTGTGTCTGGTGGGTTTAGTGTAAAGTGTTTCTTGGATTTTGACTGGCTAAGCTGTTAGCAACACCAAAGGACCAGGATCCGTAACCAAGAAGGATGCGGTTACTGTGCAGAAGGGCAGATTGCACAATACCCTGTGACGTCCTGATAGGCCAGGGCGTCACATTTATATTAATTTGTATCGACAAATGTCAACATCTCCACCTAGAGGTAGAGGGGTAGTATGACATCTCAGATTGGCAGTGTTTTCAGCTGGACAGAATATAAAAAAATCATTGTGACCTCTTTTCATAACCCCGAAGTTCTCCCAAATCTTACTTTTATGAGTCTTCAGCATTAAATTTCCTTTTAGCCTGGACTATTAGAACTCCATCCCGTGACTGCCCTCTAGAGGAAGGGAAGTGATAGCGCAAGTGATCATTTTTTTTGCCCTCTTACTATTTCAATTAACCCACATGCATTATGAATCCTCACATTAAGGTGCAAGTTACATGAATGATTTATCACTCTCTATGACGTAATTGAGAAAATGTGAAATTGCCATAGACTACAATGCAGGTAGTACAGTTGTGGATTCAGATTATTTTATAATACGCTCATCCATCTAAAGTAAGACTCTGCACATGGCCTTAATTTAAAAAAATATACCGTTTTGTGTATAAAGCTAATATGCAGCGTTAAGGCCCTGTCACACACAGAGATAAATCTGCGGCAGATCTGTGGTTGCAGTGAAATTGTGGACAATCAGTGGCAGGTTTGTGACTGTGTACAAATGGAACAATATGTTTATGATTTCACTGCAACCACAGATCTGCCAAAGATTTATCTGTGTGTGTGACGGGGCCTTTATATGTCTCCATTGTACAAACAAATCCTGTGTGTATAGGTTGGTCCGCAGTGAGGATTCCTCCCACAATAGAAGTACTATAGTCATGGAATGATTACTCCACCCTTATGGGAGGTTGGTACACTAAGAAGAAAATGTATCCAGGCACCAAACTTTGATGTCTCCCATAAACAGCACACGTATATATGAGGGATTCCGGCTCTCCTGTCTCTACGTCACTCATCTTCCAAAGCCGCAGCAGCATGGAGGACATCAACAATACTGAGTAGTGTAGCTGTGAATCCAGCTCTGGGGTTAGATTAATAACTTACTAGACAGTAGTAGCGTGGATGTAATTACAGTAAATCCAGTACTGAACAGTGTAGCTGTGAATCCTACTCTGGGATGATATTAACCACTTCCTAGAAAGCAGCAGCATGGAGGGCATTAAACAACAGTACCATACAGTTTCTGTGAATCCTGCCTGTTTGTAGTTGTGTTCTGAAGCAGCAATAGTATGGAGTAAATCACACAGCAGTAATGTGTATTTTAGCTGTGAATCAAGCTCTGGGGTGATATTTAACACATACTAGAATTCCACAGCATGGAGTCAATCAAATGCAATATTGAGCAGTGAATCTGTGAATCCTACTCCGGAATGATACTAGCCACTTACTAGAAAGCAGCAGCATGATGGACATTATACAACAGTACTGTACAGTGTATTTGTGAATCTTTCCTCTTTGTAGTTCGTTTTCTGAAGCAATAACAATATGGAGTAAATCATACAGTAGTAATCTGTAGTGTGGGTGTGAATCCAGCTTCACTTACTAGAATTCAGTATCATGGAGGTAATTAAATACAGTATTGAGCAGTGTAGCTGTGAATCCTACTCTGGGATGACATTTGCCACTTACTTGAAAGCAGCACCTTGGAGGACATTAAACAACAGTACTGTACAATGTAGTTGTGAATCCAGCTCTTATGTTAAATAACCTACTTGCAAGAATGCAGCAACATGAAGGACATTATACAATAGTACTGTACAAAGTAACTGTGAATGCAGCTCTGGGGTGAAATTAACCATTAACTAGAAAGCAGCAGCATGAAGGACATTAAACAATAGTACTATACAGTTTATTTGTGAATCCTGCCTTTTTGTAGTTCATGTTCTGAAGCAGTAACAATATGAAATAAATCATACAGCAGTACAGAGTAGTGTAGCTGTAAATCTACCTCTCAGTGAGATTAATCACTTAATTAAATTCTGCAGTATGGAGCTAATTAAATATAGTACTAAACAGTGTAGCTGCGAATCCTACTCTGGGATGATATTAACCACATACTAGAAATAGGCAGCATGTAGGACATTATACAACAGCAGGGGCTTAACAACTGCAGTCGCAGAGGCTGCCACTGCGACCGGGCCCGGGGGTGCAGGGGGCTCTCTGGCCCCAGCCACTGATGCAGATGGATATGTGTCTGCGGGAATGCATCCAGCTGAAATACATCGCAGCACTGAGACCTCTCAGGTCCCTGCACTGCAATGTGCCAGCCTGCCGATTAAGGCCATGAATATTCACTGCTCCCCATGCACACAATCCTGGGCATGGTGAGCAGAGAATATGCTGACAGCTGCCGGTGCTGTAAGTGGTCGCTCATGACACTGACGTCATGCACTGTGCCGCTTATACGCTTGTCAGTTGCCGGCATGCCAGGTCACAGGAGGACGCTGGGGGAGCACAGGGTAGGTGAGTACAATTGTTTATTATCATTATTTATTTATTTTTTTTACTATGTGCGGTGGGGAGCTTTATACCAGTATGGAGGGCTATATACCAGGATGCTGGGCTATATAGCATGATGGGGGCTATATACCAGGATAAGGTGGCTATATACCAGGATGAGGTGGCTACATAACAGGATGAGATGACTATCAACCAGGATGAGGTGGCTATATACCAGGATGAGGGGGCTATATACCAGGATGAGGGGGCTATATTCAAGGATGAAGTAGCTATATACCAGGAGGAGGTGGCTATATACCAGGATGAGGTGACTATATACAGTACCAAGATGAGGTGACTATATACCAGGATGAGATAACTATATACCAGGATGAGGTGGCTATATACCAGGATGAGGTGGCTATATACCAGGATGAGGTGACTATATACCAGGATGAGGGGGGCTTTATACCAGGATGGAGGCTATATATCAGGATGGGGACATGCTTAGGACATATACCAGGATGGGGCTATATACCAGCATGGGGACATGATGGAGCCATAT
Source organism: Anomaloglossus baeobatrachus (assembly GCF_048569485.1). Classification (NCBI taxonomy): domain Eukaryota; kingdom Metazoa; phylum Chordata; class Amphibia; order Anura; family Aromobatidae; genus Anomaloglossus; species Anomaloglossus baeobatrachus. Next base: position 96,785,785 of record NC_134364.1, on the reverse strand, counting down.
AAACCATGATGCAGGCAAATATACCAGGATGGGGCCATATATACCAGACTATATCCATAATGGGGTCATACACCAGGATGGGCCCATGATATGGACATATTTACCAGGATGGGGACATATTTACCAGGGAGTGGCCCAGGATGGGGGACATTAGTACAGGATGGGGAACATTACTACACAATGAAGGGACAGGGGGACAACTTGTATGTATTAATAAGATTTAGAATGGTACAATGGCCCATACATGTGACGAACATACGGGGGGCGGAGGGCCCAGGCTCAAACTCTGCATTGTGGCCCATCAGATTCTAGTTACACCACTGTACAACAGTACTGTCCAATACAGCTGTGAATTCAGCCCTAGGACGATATTAACTTCTTACTAGAAAGCAGCATGGAGGACATTAAATAACAGTACTGTACAATGCAGTTGTAAAATCAACTCTGGAGTGAGATTAACCTCTTACTAGAAAGCAGCAGCATGGAGGACATTAAACAACAGTATTGAGTAACATAGCTGTGAATCAAACTATGTGGTGAGATAAACCACTTGCAAGAATGCAGGTGCATGAAGGACATTATATAGCAGAACTGTACAATATAGCTGTAAGTACAGCTCTGGGGGAAGATACACCACTTGCAAGAATGCCTCAGCAGGATGGAGGACATTATACGGCAGTACTGTACAGTGTATCTGTGAGTCCTGCCTCTTTTTAGCTTGTGTTCAGAAGCAGCAGCAACATGGAGGACATCATCACACATCAGTACTGTGTAGTATAGCTGTGAATCCTGCCTCTTTTTAGCTTGTGTTCAGAAGCAACAGGAACATGGAGGACATCATACATCAATACTGTGTAGTGTAGCTGTGAATCCTGCCTCTTTTTAGCTTGTGTTCAGAAGCAGCAGGAACATGGAGGTCATCATACATCAATACTGTGTAGTGTAGCTGTGAATCCTGCCTCTTTTTAGCTTGTGTTCAGAAGCAGCAGCAACATGGAGGACATCATCACACATCAGTACTGTGTAGTGTAGCTGTGAATCCTGCCTCTTTTAGCTTGTGTTCACAAGCAGCAGCAACATGGAGGACATCACACATCAGTACTGTGTAGTGTAGCTGTGAACCCCAGCTCTGTATGAGATTATGTACATATTTGAAAGCAGCAGCATGGAGAACATTATACAACAGTACTGTACAGTGTAGTTGTGGATTCAGCTCTGGGGTGAACTAAACCACTTGCAAGAAAGCAGCAGCATGGAGGATATTATACAGCAGTATTGAGCAGTGTAGCTGTGAATCATGGGAACAATCAATCACTTACAATAAAGCAGAAGTACTACCTGTCTCTTTTCCTCTTTCACTTTGTTTTTCCCTTCTTTTTGGTTCCCCTTCTTCTTGGTTTTCCCTTCTTCGTGGTTTTCCTCTTCTCTAATGACGTCAATAGGCAGCTGCACTCAGGAGGCAGGGCAAAGAAAAAGTGGCATATAAGTGGAGAAAAAAAAGGATATGTTTCTTGATAGCAGAGAATTACAAGATAATGGCAAAGATGATGTTGATTTTTTTTTTCCAGGAAAATGTAATCGAGCTGCAAAGGATTCCATGTCGCTAATGTATAGGACTCACATGTGATTTTTAGGGTACGCGGTATCAGGGGCTCATGGGATATAGAAAATTAATGGGGTGTCACTCAGCTCCCTGATTAGGAAAAAGAAACAACCGCGAAACTTTATTTCTGTATGATTTGATAGGATTTCTTTCTTTGTATTCCCCTGGTGTCGTCCTCACATCTCAGGCAGTAATTCACCATTTGCCAGCGCCAGCAGAATTTCCCCGTGTTGTAATTTGTTTTTCCGAGTGGCGCTGGGGAGAGGTGGGGGGATTCTCCAGATGGGAATGGAGGGGGTCGTAGTGATAAAACCTGCAGGAGGACCATAGCTCTGACCCAACGGGGGAAACATAAACATCTTGTATACCCCACAAACCACGTCGCTTCCCCCCCATGTGACGGGCACCGCACCGTACGCTGGAGGCTTACAGAAACTCTTCATTAACAACGCATTTAGCATCGCTAGTAATAACACGAACCGTAATGAATTCACTTAGAAATCCCGCTGATGATGTCTTATGGCTTTGGAGAAGAATTCCACTTTAATCCAGCAATCTCTAATGCATCATTAACACAGCGGGGCCCGCGTCAGCCACAGCACCAGAGAAAACAGCGCAAAGAAAGTTTGAAGCCTGATTAACTCTTTCCCAAACAATTAAAAGCTGAGTGACAACACGGACGACACGTTTTTTTTTATATATATATTTTTTCTTACGCTATTTACAAGGTTAACAATTTCCCTCTTCTAAATCTGACACCCACTTACTATCAATTACAAATGTTATCGAGCGTCGTCTTTTCCTTACTTGTAAATCCAATTGTTTCTTTTAATGTTTCGCTGAGAAATAATGAGTCGTTGTGAGTCTGCCGCCATCGCCGGCTCTCATTGACTATTGATCTGGAACGCGATAACGTGTTAAGTAAAACGTCTTTTTATAAACGTCGCCATTGTGAACATAATAACAGATTGTATTTCTTCGAGCGCTGGAAAGGAAATCTCAGTGTTATATACGCCGGTTCTCTGATGTTGCAGGATAATACAAAGTGTGGTGTATTAAATATAGCACTTAAAGGGGTTGTCCATATTATGGCACTGGCTTTTATTGATAATAGTGGGTAATTTTTAAATGTTAAAGAGGACCTTTCACTTACTCCAAAAATTTAGTTAAATACCTTGCAAAAATCCCTGAGCGTCTTTGATTCTGCTACTCTTTTCAGTTTTGCGCCATTGCAGAGATATTCACATTTGTTTCTTCTGGAGCACAGTATGTGAAATCTCTGCTTGCAGGCCAACTTGGAGTTTTTTTCGGAGTCTTCCTTGGGGGAGTGTGCTATCACCCCTCCATTCCAGATGCTGCCAATCACAGTTCAGCAGTTGACCACTGCAATTGGCAACATCAACGAGGGATGTGTTGTGAATGTCATCCGAGTGGGTGCTGGTGTGGAGCTCCCTCTGGTGGCCAGGAATGGTAATAAAACGGAGTTTGAATCTGTGATTCAGACAGGTGAATGAATTAATTGGGAATCCAGGAAATCCTATTGCAGATGAGCCTAGTTTATTTAGGAGGGCATTGTGTGCCTGGCGGTCACCGGTGATAAATCTTCCTGCCTGCTTATGAAGATGGCTGGGAGTTTTTCCTTCTGTATTTCCCATTTATTTGGTGCATGAATCTACTCCAGATACGTTTACTGTTTCTGTGCTTAATTGCTGGATTTGCACTTAAGCGTGTTTCTGCAAATTCCATTTGGTTCTGTGTTTGGTTTCTTGTATGGGAGGGTCTGTCTTTCTGCTTTTGTGAGCAGGGCAGTCCCTCCAGCATGAAAGGGAGCTTGCTGGTCAGTTTTGAATTATTTGCACTTAGAATATTACTTGTTCTGTGATTTTGTTTCTTCCCATTATATCTGCAGTTCTGTTTAAAGTGTCAAACACAAGAGTACCTGATATAGTGAGGGAGAGTCAGTGTGGTCTCAGTATTTTTTATTATCAGGAGATTGGTATTTTTTGCAGGGTTTTTTGCTTCCCGCAATCAGTTATCTGTCCTGTCCTATCTAGTAAGTCATGCCTCACCTTTGCTGATCTATATTTTCTATCTGTATATTGTGATTTCTTACATCACCGTTGTTTACATGTTGGGGGCTTGCTATTCCTTTGGGGATTGCTCCGAGGCAAGTTAGGATTCCTCATTTCTATTTTTGAGGTAGCAAGTTTCTCAGGCAGTGACTAGGTGTCTAGGTGTGTTAGGAACATCCCACTGCTACTTCTAGTGTTGTCCGATAGATAGGGGATTGCGGTCAGCTCAGTTTCCAACTACTCTTGTGGTTTTGTTTTTTCCTTATTAATGGGATTTTTTGTGATCGTCCACAGTTACCAGCTCATAACAGGGATGGGTTAAAGCACACTCCCACAGAAGACTCTGAGGACACGCCTAGTAGGACTAAAAGCAGAGATTTCACATACTGCGCTTCAGAAGAAACATATGTCCTAAAAAGGAAAGGAAATCTAAAGTAGTCCCAATGGCCAGTGTTAAAATTGTAAGTTTACTTTTTTTGAATACAGATCATGATATAAAATAAAGAAATAAATCAAAAGAATACAAATAATAAAAACATAATAAAAGCAATATGTAATTTTTATGATGACACATTTCTTTTGAACCATAAGCATATCAACCAAGCCAGAGTCTTCTCAGATTTACACTCTGATTGCAACTCTATGGCCCGATTTATTATTATATTTGTACATTTTTGGTATAGTTTGTGTCACACTGTATTTAGCTCTGAACTTGAAGAGTGTCATTATTACTGGGGAACTGGCAGATTAGGATATGATGGTATATATCCCACTCGCCAGTCGGGGTCCACAGTGCTCCAGGTTACAAAGGAGCTACTGGCAACCCAAAGGTTAGGCGGCGAATATAGAGTTGGGTGGCTCTGAAATAACACTGGAGACCTGGGAACTGGTCACGTGTGTAGGGACACGTCAGACCGGATGACAACCCAGTTAGCGTTTCGGTGTACCTGTGGCGCTACACCGACAACGTGTGCAGGGAACACGTCAGGCCGGGTGGTGTCCAGGTAGCCTTGACCGGAAGACCGCCGGAAAAGCGCCCTGTCGGCCAAATGTGTACGACACGTCAGACCGAGCGGTCCCCCGATTAGCGTTTCTGGCCACCAGGGCTCTCAACTGGCCACGTGTGTACAGGACACGTCAGGCCAGGTGGTCACACCGGTAGCGTTGACTGGGAAGACGATATGAAGAGAACAGGTTCCACACACCCAGCCCAGGAACTCTCAGTTAACGCCACAGAGGTACTGGGGTATGCTGTCCGTGCACGAAGGGGGCACAACCGGACAGGTGGCGAAGCAGCCCAGTTAACTCCACTGGGCTGCACTAGCAGGACTGGACAGTAGGGCAGAAGCGCGGCGCCTGACCCTATCGTGCCCAGCCACAGATGTCTTGACGTGAATGGCACCGGACGCCTATCCCTACCTTACTGCTTCCAATGAAACTGGCTGTAGCCGCAATGGGCTCTATACATGGAGGTGTGCTAGTGATGTGTCGGTCGTGAACCATCCGACACAAAGATCCGGCTCCCTGCTGTGACTGACAGGAGCCGGATCCCCAGTGAGAGCCACTAAAATCTCTAAACGGCTCTTTTCGCCTCTGAAACCCCGCCCACCCGCGGTTAAACTCCACCTACTGAAAAATCGAAGTGGTCCCTTGTAAGTGGGCGGGATTTAACCACGGGTGGACGGGGTTTTGGCAGCGTTATTATATTCTTTAATATGTGTTCACCTGGGGTGAACACATATTTAATAAGGAGCCGAGAACGATCTGAAAGATCCGGCTCTTTTTGGTGAGCGGAGCCATGGGAACTGGATCACCAAAAAGAGCCGGACTGCCCATCACTAAGGTGTGCTCACAACAAGCATATGAGAAGACTGCACACCTCCATGTTGTCTCCAGCCCCTTTTATAACCTGGGTCCTCCCCAACCCCAGGGTGGACGACAATGACACCTCCAAGGTCCAATAGCGGAGTGCCACGTCATCAGTGACATCACCAGCGGCCTATCCGGAACCGCCACATCACTGATGACCTCATGGCAGCCACACCCCAAACACTTCACCAGTCATCGTCTGACGACCAATGGTGAGGTGCCGTGTCATAGGGGCGGGCCTCCGCGAGCCAGTCCAGAGTGGCCACATCATCAGGGTACCTGATGTGTGCCGGCCTATCAGGGCCTGCCACCTCATGGACATGCCCAGTGAGGTCCTTAACAGACCTAGCTTCTGATGCACTAAGTGCCTGAGCATGCTCAGTAGCCTGAACAACAGTCTCAGAAATCAGACTATCTGCCTGAACATGCTCAGTAGGCACAACACAGGACTTAGACACGGCACAATGTCCAAGTACCTGTGCAAAGAGGCTTTTCGCACTAAGTGTAGGAGCATGCTCAGTAGCCTGAACTGAGGACTTAGCCTCAGAAATGGCACTATCAGGCTGAGCATGCTCACTAGGCGAAACACTGGACTTAGGCTCTGGCTGGGGTAAATCGGCGCGCGCATGCGTACTAGCCGCCTCTCCACACTTAGACGTGGAGGAGGAAGCAGCCAGCTGGACGACCCGAGGCACGGATAAAAGTGGCAGCCGATGCCAACCATAGCAGGCTGCTTGCGGCTATGACGGCACCGATTCGTAACAGTCATGGCAGCATCTGACGCTGTACACACGGCAGAGTCTGACACTCAACACTATGCCTCTTTTTGTGCTTCTGAGTCACACAGACAGGCTCAGGCGTCGACTAGCTGTGTTCTCATTAGTAATCGGACTTGCAGGAGTTCATTTCTGCTAGCCTACTGGTTACCTCTTGGGTCACATGTTGTTGGAGATTTATCACAATCACTCCCCACCTTTTTAAGTAAGATGATGGAGCCTGTTTTCCCATGCCGACTTCAGCTTTTGCTAAACCGTTGTATAACAGTCCTGCTAGTGATTGTATACCTTTGTCAGTGTAGTTGTTGTGGAGTTCTCCCTTTGTCTTTTTGTTTCCTCTGTGCTTTTATTTTGCTCCTTAGCTCTTTTTGCCTTATGCCTCTATGTGTGTGTGCTGTGAGATAGAGATTTAGTTTCCCCTGTTTGTCTACTTCTATTGGCTTTATCATTCTTTCTCTTTCAGTTGTGTCTGAGCTAGTGGGTGGGGACTAACTGGTATGATGTCTCCCATACAATGCACACACAGACATGAGGGATTCCTGCTCTTCTATCTATGTAACACATGTTCAAAAGCAGCAGCTTTAATCGTATGTCTCTACCTCTTTCTCTGCTTCCCCCCCCTCTCTCTCCATAGGCTACAATAGGTGGTGCCCATGCTCCTGAACAAGGGAAATAAAACCTTCTGAGTATGTCTGTGTCTCTCTCTGCTCCTCTTTTCTCCTAATTGGAGTTCATTGGGCTGCTGTACAGTAGCTTGCTCTCTCGGTAAAATGTCTATCTTCTTGATCAAGGACTATAAAAAATCATCTCCGTTTCTGTGTCTTTCTCATCTCCTCCTTCCTCCTCCTCCTCCATAGATTTTATTAGGCAGCTGTAACCTGATGCCCCAGTAAACTGTCCATTGTCTTGATCAAGCCTCTCCTTCTTCATAGACATCATTAGGCAACTATAGTCTTGTCCCTCAGTAACGGTCAATCTTTTTGATCAAGGATTTTAAAAAACATATGCATATGTCTGTATCTCAGCTTCTCCTTCCCTAAAGTTCATTAGGCAGCTGTAACCTGATCCCTCAGTAAATTGTCCATCTTTTTGATTAAGGATTTTAAAAACCATCTGTATGTGTCTGTTCCTCTTTAAGATCTTCCTTGGTGTCCTCCTCCATAGACTTCATTAGTCAGCTGTAACCTGATCCCTCAGTAAACCGTCCATCTTCTTGATCAGTGATAATAAAAACCATTAGCATGTGTCTGTTCCTCTTTCAGATCTTCCTTCCTGTCCTCCTGCATAGACTTCATTAGGCAGCTGTAACCTGATCCCTCAGTAAACCATCCATCTTCTTGATCAATGATGATAAAAACCATTAGCATGTGTCTGTTCCTCTTTCAGATCTTCCTTCCTGTCCTCCTGCATAGACTTCATTAGGCAGCTGTAACCTGATCCCTCAGTAAACAGTCCATATTTTTGTTCAAGGATTATTAAAAACCAAAAACCATGTGCATTTGTCTGTTCCTCCTTCAGCTCCTCCTTCCTTCTTCCCCATAGACCTAATTAGGTAACCTGATCACTCAGTAAACTGCACATACCCTTGATTAAGATTTATAGAAAACATCTGCACCTCTCTTTGTTTCTCCATCGTCAATCCCGCTCCATCGACTTCAAAAAGCAGCAGTAGCCTGTTTCCTCAGTGAGTTGTTTTCACCAAGACGGATTTTAGCTGTTTTTTAAAATGAAGGAAGTGGAAGAAAGGAATAGAGAAGTGGCTCATAAGTGGAGAAAAAAAAATTAATCATATTTCTCTAATAAGATATGTTTCCTTTATTGACTTATGGAAAATGTGTAAGAAAAACAATGGTGACCATGCCACAGCTATACTCACCCATGACCACTCATCTTATTTTCAAAGTGCAGATTTTTTTATTGTTCAACCCCCCGACCCCTCAGTTTTCTTGCATTGGCCAATAAACAAGATTTTTTTCTAGGCATGAGCAATCCTGGTGATAAGATTTAGCATTTCTGCTGCTGTCTAAATGGAGCCATGCCAGGGTGGCAAGGGGTTAATATCTTTCTCTCTATTATCTTCCTCCGTATCCCCATCAACAGACGAAAAATATCATCTGATGGAGCAGACGAGGGCCATACAGGCTGCATAAGTATGAGCGATTGCAGTCAGCCCTGACAGATTACCCTGCAATATAATAGAGGCGACAGGCTCATTAGGTATTAATGCGGATGCGATGCGTTATTCCGCAGAAATTAATTGAACGCATTAGTTAATGCTTATTTATTGCAACATTATCATGCGGGATCAGTACGCCAGACCGTGGTAATTCCTCCATAACCATCATTTGTGTCACATTTCAAACAGCCCTCGTTAAATATATGCCGCCTGCAGAAAGCTTTAATCTCCTGTCATTAGAAGACAGGCAATTTGGTGGCGTTCAGGGATATGGCGCCTGTGAAGCTGACACTTTGTTATACGGAGGTGTGGGATAGGGGTCAGTGGAAATGTAAGAGGGAAAAAAAACCCCTCTTTTCATCATATTTACCCAAAATGGCTGAGATGCCAGTGATCTAAATATAGAAGGTGAGGAAATAATCATTTCGGCGCTGGGCTTCGTTTGCCCCTTCACCTCTCAATTCCTTTGTAACACGTTTGATTAAAAGGAGAACACGCCGAGCAATTATCCATCCAACGGCGGCACAGATTGGTGCTTACAGACCTTATGTTATGTGATTGTTACTACTGGTACTGATACGTTGCTCAATGCATGTGGAAAAAAACAACAAGTTTGTACATTTGAGGGAGACTTATTATGAGATATAATATTTCTTCGATAAATGTAATTATGGAAGGTGATGTACTTCCTATCGAATGATATTAGCGTTTCTTCGTTTTGGCCTAAGGGCATGTTCTCACACAGCAGAAACATGCCCTTATGGGTCATATATACAATTAAACTTGTTTTTTGGGGTTTTAGGTCTTGGTGTTTAAAAGTGACCTACTGTGAGGTCAGGTTTTGTCCCTATTTTATTCCCGCTATTCCCCCAAGCATTCCGATATTTGTTTTTTTCAAATCCGCCATATTGATCCAGAGATACGGGCTTTTTTTAGTGTTGATATATATGATCTTTGTTTCAGGATCCTCAGGGGATGTGTCTTTAGAATGCGCTGCATGATTACCCTGTCAGCCACACCTGTTGTGAATAGCATCAGAGATGGTGCTGTTCCCGAGAGTGGGCTCCCTCTGGTGGCTAGTGTTGGTACTGAGTCTGATTCTGCATCTGTCGCTCAGACAGGTACAGGAGATGATTGCTGTTCCAGGAAGCCTATGGAGTCCAGCCTGGGGGAATAAAGGAAGGCAGTTTCTGTCTAGCCTTTGCCGGTGATAATTGTTTCTGCTTCATGAGAAAATGTCCTGAATTTTGTTCTCCATGTTTGAGTCTTTTGCCTTTCCCTGTAGGTTCCGTTTTTGCATTTTTTCTGCTCCTTTTTGGATTCTCCAGGAATGATTTCTGCAGTGTTTTTTGTTCCTTTGCATCGGTTTTGTTTCCATGTCATCCTGGTCTGCAGCTATGCCTGATAAGTATTTTTGTTTTTTCCTTCTGAGATTTAATTAGTTCTCATGCACCTTTTTGTTTCTTGCATGTGAATAAGAGCTCTCCTTGCACTTTGTTTGGAAGACGATTTATTCTTAACAAGAAAGGGAGTTTTGCTCCCAGTCTGATCTGGAGTTTGTATTTTTCTATCTCATGTAGTTTTTTGTAGTAAAGATCGTTTCTATTATATTTCCATTTCTATTTAAATGTATTTGCACAAGAGTTCCTGATATAGTGGGAGGAAAGATTGTGTGATTCTTTAAAGGAATTTTTGATTATCAGGTGTTGGTATTTTTTTAGGGTTTTTACTGGCTGCAAACAGTAATCTGTCCTATCCTGTTGTATCTAGCTAGCAGGGCCTCACTTTGCTTAACCCTATACTTTCCATCTGTGTGTTATTTTTTTTCTTATATCAACGTCGTTATATGTTGGGGGCTTGTCTCTTTCCTTTGGGGCTATTCTGAGGCAAGTCAAGATTCCTCATTTCAATTTTTGAGGTTAATTAGTTCTCCGGCGGTGACGAGGCATCTACGTTGGTTAGGAACACTCCACTGCTACTTCTAGTTGTGTTTGTGCAGTTAGTGGATTGCAGCCAGCTAAGTTTCCAATTACTCTTGTGCATTATCTTCCATCATTTTTGGGGTTTTTTTGCAAGATCTTTTGCAGTCTCCTGACCATAACACACACCCCCTTAGTAGATTCCATAAAAATTAGTGCTAAATAAAAAGGCCCATATCTCTGGAACTCTACAGCGGATTTCTAAATAAACAGAACATGTAATACTCAGGGGAGCAACGGGACAAGTCATCTTTAAGAATCGTCTTTTATTTCTTGGGGACCTTTAGACCTGACTCAGAGAGTATTTCACACACACACATATATATATATATATATATACATACACTCACAGAAAGATAAACATATGTGTGTGTATATATACTGTATATACAGTATATGTAGCACCCAGGGATATGGGGTACTCGGTTCCGGGCAGTGTCTCTATTGGGAATGTCACGGTGGTGGCCGTTACCCGGTTCCGTGCCCTGGGCCCTTTTTGTAATGGGGATATTTATAGGGGAGAATATGTGTAACACCTGCCTGGATCCACAGACTCAGATGGGCTGTAAAGGGGAGGCTAGAGGGAAGCCACTCACCAAGTAGGACCCCCAGAACACTGAAACCCTTTAACCCCTATACAGGGATTTGGAGTTACACCGGGAACTGGAGATCACTACCTGTGGAAGGCTGCAGTCCGATGAGAGTAGTAGTCAGGCAGGGTCAAACCAGGAATTGCGGAACAGGGACAGAATCGGCAGGCAGTGACGTAGTCAGTAAATGTGCTGTGATAGGAGAGAAAGAGGCGCAATAGGGTCTTACCCGGTTTACAGGGTGAAAAAGGAAAAAAAGCAATGCACTCACCTGGCAGGGTTGTGCCAGTCACAACCCCTTTGCAGACGTGGATGAGCGCTTAGGTGGTTCAGCAGCGGCCCCGTTACAGAGCAAATTTTCAGCGTGAAAAAACTGGGGAAAAACTTTTTTTTTGCCGCGCTAAGAGACCACGAGCATGAATATAACAATTCTTTTCCCTGAGGAAGGAGGCAGATGAGTCTCCGAAACGCGTTGGAATGACCTAAATAAAAGAACAAATTGTTATATTCATGCTCGTGGTCTCTTAGCGCGGCAAAAAACCCGTTTTTCCCCAGTTTTTTCACGCTGAAAATTTGTAGTCAGTAAACGTAGCAGAGGTCAGATCCGGGTCGGGCAGCAAGGTACAAAAACAGTAGGCAGAAGGGTAGTCAAAACACGCAGAAGTCAACACACAGGAATCACCAAACAGAATAGGATGTAACAGGAGCCAGGAAAATCAGAACTATATCTGGCAGTAATCATGTGACAGGAGGGGAAATAAGAAGGGTGTGGTGTCTTCCCATTGGCTGTAGCTGAACGCTGGCAACTTCAGCTGGAAGACACATGCCACCCACAGTCAGCCAGCGGTACTGCAGATCCCAAGCTAACCCAGCCCAGTGGATGATCGGAGCCTGCGCCCACTGGTGCCGCTGGCATCGACTTCTCTCCCATCACCAGCACCATCCATGGCAGGAACACGGCGTCGCCTGCCGATCGGAGCAGAAGTCGCTGGAGCAGACTCCGGCGGTGACGTAACAGTACCCCCTCCCTCCACGAGGGGCCTCCGGACCCTCAAAATCCGGCTTCCCAGGAAATTGGAGGTGAAACCGTCGCACCAGACCCCTAGCATGAACATCGCTTGCAGGGACCCATGACCTCTCCTCGGGGCCGTAACCCCTCCAATGCACCAAATACTGTACCGCCCCTCTGACAATACGGGAATCAAGTATTCTCTGTACCTCATACTCCAAGTTACCTTCCACCAAAACAGGAGGAGGGTCACTGACTGGGTGAATGGTTGACACGATATAACTTGAGGAGGGACTTATGGAACACATTCGATATCTTGAAGGATGGGGGGAGTTGCAGGCGGAAAGCTGTGGGATTAATTACCTCGATTATCTCGTAAGGTCAATAAATCTCGGACCCAGCTTAGCAGAAGGGACCTTGAGTTTAATATTCTGTGTGGATAACCATACCTTGTCCCCAACTCCAAGGCTAGGGCCCTTGGAACGTCTCTTATTAGCAGAGGAGGCTTGACCAACCTTTGCCTTCTTCAGGTTCTCTTTTACCTCAGACCAGATAGCCTTTAATTTGTCCACAGTTGAGTCAGCCTCAGGAGTATCCCCCACAGCGGAAGAAAAAGAACCAAAATGTGGATGCAACCCTAAATTGCAGAAAAAGGGGTAGTCTTGATGGATTCCTAATACTGATTATTGATAGCGAACTCAGCTAGCGGCAGATATTCCACCCAGTCAGACTGACTGTCAGACACATAACACCGGAGATATTGTTCAAGGGTTTGATTGGAACGTTCGGTCTGACCATTGGTCTCTGGGTGGTAGGCAGATGAAAAAGATAGCTCTATATGGATCTTTTTACAAAACGCCCTCCAGAATTTTGAGACGAACTGTGTTCCTCGGTCAGAAACAATATTTTCCGGAACCCCGTGTAACCGCACAATATGCCTAATAAACAACTTGCTAAGAGTTTCAGAATTGGGTAATCCGGACAGAGGAACAAAATGACACTGTTTGCTGAATCTATCCACTACTACCCAGATACAAGTCTTCCCTTCTGAGGGTGGAAGGTCAGTGATGAAGTCCATGGAGAGATGTGTCCAAGGGCTTACTGGAGTAGGTAGGGACTGGAGAAATCCGGCAGGGCGGGTACGGAATGTCTTGGCTCGAGCACAAGTTTCACAAGCCAGTACATATTCCTTACAATCTTTCGCTACGGTTGGCCAGCAAAAATGCCTGGTTACTAATCGGAGGGTATTGCCGATACCAGGGTGACCTGCCAGCACAGAATTGTGGGATTCCTGGAGTACCCGTAGGCGCAATGAGGGGGCGACAAACAGTTTATGGACAGGGGTGGTTTCAGGAGCTTGGTCTTGGGTATTATGGACCTCTTCTATCAAATCTAAGGAAACCGATGACATAATAATGCATTTAGCTAGAATATGCACTGGTTCAGAGTCTTCGGACTGAGAGGGACAGAAGCTACGGGAAAGTGCATCAGCTCTGGTGTTCTTGGTACCGGGCCGGAATATTACCACAAAATCAAATCTGGAGAAGAACAATGCCCACCTAGCTTGCCTAGGATTGAGTCTCTTAGCAGATTCCAGATAAGTGAGGTCCTTATGGTCTGTGATGACTGTGACTTTATGTTTGGCGCCTTCGAGGAAGTGGCGCCATTCCTCGAAGGCCCATTTAATAGCCAACAGGTCACGATTACCAATGTCATAATTTCTCTCTGTGGGAGAAAACTTGCGGGAAAAGAAGGCACAAGGACGAAGCTGAGTGAGAGACGGAGTACCTTGTGATAGCACCGCTCCCATTCCAACCTCGGATGCATCGACTTCCACAATAAACGGACGCATAAGGTCAGGCTGAACCAGAATCTGGTCTGAGGAGAAACATCCTTTTAATTTTGAGAAGGCATGGATCGCCTCTGGCTTCCAATTAACCACATCAGCCCCCTTTTTAGTCAAATCAGTGAGGGGTTTGGCAATTTTGGAAAATCTCTAATGAATTTGCGATAATAATTAGTGAATCCAAGGAAACGCTGCAAGGCTTTCAGAGACTTGGGTTGCACCCACTCCTTAATCGGTTGAAGCTTAGAGGGATCCATGCGGAAGCCTTCTGCAGACAATATATAACCCAGGAAATTAACCTCTGCCTCAAAAAAAACACATTTCTCATATTTAGCAAATAGGGAGTTCTCCCTGAGTCTCTGGAGTACAGTGCATACATGTTGGACATGTGACGTAGCATCAGGAGAATAAATCAGGATGTCATCCAGATAGACCACCACATATTGACCACAAATATCTCTGAAAATGCCATTTACAAAGTTATGAAACACCGCCGGCGCATTACTCAATCCAAAAGGCATTACTAGGTACTCATAATGTCCCTCTGAAGTATTAAATGCAGTTTTCCACTCATCCCCTTCTCTGATACGGATAAGGTTATATGCTCCCCTAAGATCAAGCTTGGTGAACCACCGGGCTCCTATGAGCTGGTTAAACAGATCGGGGATGAGTGGCAGAGGGTACTGATTCTTTACAGTAATAGCATTCAGTTCACGGTAGTCAATACAAAGTCTGAGGCCACCATCTTTCTTATCAACAAAAAAGAATCCAGCGCCGACTGGTGACCTGGATGGTCTGATGAACCCTCTCTGCAGACTGTCTGCTATATAATCTTTCATGGCCTGATGCTCCGGACCAGAAAGATTATACATTTTACCCTTGGGGAGTCGGGAATTGGGGACCAAATCTATGGGACAGTCATAATCTCTTGTGCGGAGGTAATTTTTCAGATTCAGATACAGAAAACACATCCGCAAATTCCCTGAATGCATGAGGTATGAAGATAGGTTCAGCTCTAGTCAGGTTCACAGATAAAGACATACACGTCTCCTGACACTCAGGGCTCCATAGCACAATCTCACCCTGATGCCAGTCTATGACGGGGTTATGCTTACGCAGCCAAGGCATGCCCAATACCACTGCTGACATCAGGTTCTCAAGAACAAAAAATGACGCAGATTCTACATGCAGAGCACCAACAAGCATGGAGATCTCTGGAGTTACAAAAGTAACCACACCCTGGGTGAGAGGTGTACTATCGATAGCAGATATTCTAATAGGTGCATTTAACCTGAGCAAAGTCAAACCCAGCTCTTTTGCTACAATAGTGTCTATAAAATTAGCAGCAGAGCCACAATCAACAAAGGCCTGCAGCCATACAGATTTTCCCTGGTGAGACAATGAGACAGGTAACATTAACCTCATAGGGTCTGCAGGAAGTACCTGGGCACCTGAGCGGGTATCCTGGGGTCCGCTCAGGTGGTGCTGCTGCCTTGGAAGCGATTGCCTCTCTGATCCAGGCACTCCACCACGTGATCTGCTCCCTTGTAGTCGATGGGACTCTGGACATGCTGAGGTAGGTACTGCAGCGGGGGCTTGGACCTGAGCAGACCTGAGGTCCTGCACTTGCTGTGTCAGTCCATGTACAAGCCCAGAAAGGGTGTGCACCACAGCATGGAGAGAATCCATTATTTTTGTTTTTCTCTCCTGGCTAGATGGCCAGATATAATGTAATGCCTGCCTGGATCCACAGACTCAGATGGGCTGTAAAGGGGAGGCTAGAGGGAAGCCACTCACCAATAGGACACCCAGAACCCTGAGACCCTTTAACCCCTATACAGGGATTTGGAATTACACCGGGAACTGGAGATCACTACCTGTGGAAGGCTGCAGTCCGATGAGAGTAGTAGTCAGGCAGGGTCAAACCAGGAATTGTGGAACAGGGACAGAATCGGCAGGCAGTGACGTAGTCAGTAAACATAGCAGAGGTCAGATCCGGGTCGGGCAGCAAGGTACAAAAACAGTAGGCAGAAGGGTAGTCAAAACACGCAGAAGTCAACACACAGGAATCACCAAACAGAATAGGACGTAACAGGAGCCAGGAAAATCAGAACTATATCTGGCAGTGATCATGTGACAGGAGGGGAAATAAGAAGGGTGTGGTGTCTTCCCATTGGCTGTAGCTGAAGGCTGGCAACTTCAGCTGGAAGACACATGCCACCCACAGTCAACCAGCGGTACTGCAGATCCCAAGCTAACCCAGCCCAGTGGATGATCGGAGCCTGCGCCCACTGGTGCCGCTGGCATCGACTTCTCTCCCATCACCAGCACCATCCACGGCAGGAACACGGTGTCGCCTGCCGTTCGGAGCAGAAGTCGCTGGAGCAGACTCCGGCGGTGACGTAACAATATGATAATGTTCACATGTGACACCACTTGCGGTCTTGCGGTTAAGTGTAGGGAGCCGCCACTGCAGAATGTCTCTACTGGGGCTGGTGGTATTGGCAGCTAGAATGGTAGATCCTCCGCAAGTAGGGTTTTGCCCCAGAGGGTGTATGGTGCAGTGGGTGTCGGAAGAAGGTAGTCCACACAGGTGTTCAGTGCAACTGGTTTACTCACTTTCTGATTATGTTAACTGGTGGCCCGAGGCCGGCTGGTTTCGCCTCCAGGT
The DNA here is from genome assembly GCF_048569485.1 of Anomaloglossus baeobatrachus. Taxonomy (NCBI): domain Eukaryota; kingdom Metazoa; phylum Chordata; class Amphibia; order Anura; family Aromobatidae; genus Anomaloglossus; species Anomaloglossus baeobatrachus. The sequence goes on along the minus strand of NC_134364.1, from coordinate 96,769,194 downwards.
TCCCTTCGTCCCAGTGCCAGTTTGGTTCTCTGGTACCTTCTTCCCCTGCACTTGTCTCTGCTAAGTGGGTCCCCGTGGTATAGAACAACTGGGGGTACCCGTTCTGTGGTTTGTCCACTTCTGTACGCCTGACGGTAGCGTGAACCCTGTGGGGTTGGAGTCTCTGATCCTGTCCCCGGTTCTGCCTTTGCTATAATGAGTCTTCGAATTCTTTAGGGTCAGCAAGGTCCTTGATGGTCCCCTTGCTGTGCAGGTATTAACAGGTCGGCTTGAATCTCTTTCCTGTCCTAGCGTCCTGTACCCGGTCAGTACGTAGTTCCAGGAGTACTCCACTGTACTCCAACGGCAACCACTTCTCCTGGGTACAAGGTCACCGTCAACCCAAGTCAGTTACTTTGCTTCCACCTTCACTCCTCAACTGTCTCACACTTTCTGACTGCTCTCCACAGTCTGCCCCTCCCACCTGGTCAACTAGTGGACTGGAGTGGCTCCACCTCTAGGCGGCCATCCATTGGTCCCACCCTAGCTAAGTACCACTGTATGGGGGATTGTTGGGGAAAACTGGGATTACCTTGGTCTTTGTTGGTACCGGCACTGGGGTTCTGGGTCCCTAAGGGGGTAGGCCCTGCATCCTTGTGGGGATGCAGAACCTTGTAGCACCCTGATGGTTTCAGGGGCGCTATATATATGTATATATATATATATATATATATATATATATATATATATATATATATATACATACAGTGCCTACAAGTAGTATTCAACCCCCTGCAGATTTAGCAGGTTTGATAAGATGCAAATAAGTTAGAGCCTGCAAACTTCAAACAGCCAACAAGTTATGTTGCTCAGTTAAATTTTAATAAATTTTCAACATAAAAGTGTGGGTCAATTATTATTCAACCCCTAGGTTTAATATTTTGTGGAATAACCCTTGTTTGCAATTACATTTAATAATCGTCTTTTATAAGACCTGATCAGGCCGGCACGGGTCTCTGGCGTTATCTTGACCCACTCCTCCATGCAGATCTTCTCCAAGTTATCTAGGTTCTTTGGGTGTCTCATGTGGACTTTAATCTTGAGCTCCTTCCACAAGTTTTCAATTGGGTTAAGGTCAGGAGACTGACTAGGCCACTGCAACACCTTGATTTTTTCCCTCTTGAACCAGGCCTTGGTTTTCTTGGCTGTGTGCTTTGGGTCGTTGTCTTGTTGGAAGATGAAATGACGACCCATCTTAAGATCCTTGATGGAGGAGCGGAGGTTCTTGGCCAAAAATCTCCAGGTAGGCCGTGCTATCCATCTTCCCATGGATGCGGACCAGATGGCCAGGCCCCTTGGCTGAGACACAGCCCCACAGCATGATGCTGCCACCACCATGCTTGACTGTAGGGATGGTATTCTTGGGGTCGTATGCAGTGCTATCCAGTCTCCAAACGTCACGTGTGTGGTTGGCACCAAAGATCTTGATCTTGGTCTCATCAGACCAGAGAACCTTGAACCAGTCTGTCTCAGAGTCCTCCAAGTGATCATGAGCAAACTGTAGACGAGCCTTGACATGACGCTTTGAAAGTAAAGGTACCTTACGGGCTCGTCTGGAACGGAGACCATTGCGGTGGAGTACATTACTTATGGTATTGACTGAAACCAATGTCCCCACTGCCATGAGATCTTCCCGGAGCTCCTTCCTTGTTGTCCTTGGGTTAGCCTTGACTCTTCGGACAAGCCTGGCCTCGGCAGGGGTGGAAACGTTCAAAGGCTGTCCAGGCCGTGGAAGGCTAACAGTAGTTCCATAAGCCTTCCACTTCCGGATGATGCTCCCAACAGTGGAGACAGGTAGGCCCAACTCCTTGGAAAGGGTTTTGTACCCCTTGCCAGCCTTGTGACCCTCCACGATCTTGTCTCTGATGGCCTTGGAATGCTCCTTTGTCTTTCCCATGTTGACCATGTATGAGTGCTGTTCACAAGTTTGGGGAGGGTCTTAATTAGTCAGAAAAGGCTGGAAAAAGAGATATTTAATCCAAACATGTGAAGCTCATTGTTCTTTGTGGCTTAAATACTTCTTAATATTTTAGGGGAACCAAACAGAATTCTTGTGGTTTGAGGGGTTGAATAATAAATGACCCTCTGAATAAACTTTTCACAATTTAAAAATAAAAAAAGAAATAACATTCTTTTTTGCTGCATTTCACACTTCCAGGCTGATCTACAGTCCAAATGTCACAATGCCAAGTTAATTCCGAATGTGTAAACCTGCTAAATCTGCAGGGGGTTGAATACTACTTGTAGGCACTGTATATATATATATATATATATATATATATATATATATATATGGATTTTTTTAAGGAGGAGGATTCTGAATTTCCAACTTTCAGTACAAGGCATAGCCATGGGTTCTGCAAAATTCTACGGTGCAGCAATGCTAGTAGCCTGTCGAGAAGGCCGAGTAGAGTAAGATGTGGATTAGCCCTATAAACGGGGTAAAATAATCTCATTAATGTCACTTTTACAAATGTCCTCCGTTTTGGGGCATTTTGTCTTTTTCTCAACTACAGGGCTCCGGCAGAAGAGGAAGAGACAGCGGCGCTGATGTGTCCTGACAGTGAGGTGACACCCTCCATCAATCAGGGCCTCATCCTGGTGACTGCTCCCTCCTGGCTCCTTTCTACTTGTAGATCCTGACGATTTCTGCCACTTGCCAAAATGGATGGGACCTCTCTGGGGGCCGGCAGGAGAGATGTCTGGGTTAATCTGTCCAGCATTCTCGCACTTCCATTCCTTGCTTGTCACTGGATATTGAGAAGTTCCCTCATACATAAGCCGGGGGGATAGATGGCTATTAAGAGCGGCCTGGTCAGCCATGCATCTGGCAGACATGAGCCCGCGCGGAGGCCCGCAGCATCTATTATATATGAAGAGGAGAAAAGGGGGGTCTAGGTATAGAGAGATATGTACAAGCTGCAACAAGCGATCAGGGGATTTATCTATTGACATTCCTACCATTTAAAGTGCGACTCAATGAGGAAAAATTAAAAAAAAAAAAAGGTCCATTCTCCGTTTTTATTTGATTAGAAATTGTAGAACTGCTCATCCTGATCTTTCTGATGCATGAATGAACTTTGGATCTAGCCCAAATGCGATCAAGTGGGGCAATCAAAGGCAAAGGCGTCTGTTCCAATGCTCATCGACCCCCATTCGTTACCATTGAGGTGCAGGGTCCTACTGAAGACCCCCATCACCTCCATCTTTAAACTACCACAAAGTCCAGCCTTGGATGGGTAATTTTTACTACATACAACAATACTACGGTATATACTAATGGAACCATCACAGGTCCAGGGAGACCAAAAGCATAAACAGAAACAGAAAGAAATGAAATAAATAAAAACAATAATAAATACTTTTGTATTCAAATATATATCCAATATATACCAAAAGTTTGGACACACCTTCTCATTCAAAGAGTTTTCTTTATTTTCATGACAAATTGTAGATTCACATTGAAGGCATCAAAACTATGAATTAACACATGTGGAATGAAATACTTAACATAAAAGTGTGAAACAACTGAAAATATGTCTTATATTCTAGGTTCTTCACAGCAGCCACATTTTGCATTGATTACTGCTTTGCACACTCTTAGCATTCTCTTGATTAGCTTCAAGAGGTAGTCACCGGAAATGGTTTTCACTTCACAGGTGTGCCCTGTCAGGTTTAATAAGTGGGATTTCTTGCCTTATAAATGGGGTTGGGACCATCAGTTGTGTTGTGCAGACGTCTGGTGGATACACAGCTGATAGTCCTACTGAATAGACTGATAGTATTCGTATTATGGCAATAAAATAGCAGCTAAGTAATAAAAAACTAGTGGCCATCAATACTTTAAGAAATGAAGGTCAGTCAGTCCAAAAAATTGGGAAAACTTTGAAAGTGTCCCCAAGTGCAGTGGCAAAAACCATCAAACGCTACAAAGAAACTGGCTCACATGAGGACCGCTCCAGGAAAGGAAGACCAAGAGTCACCTCTGCTGCGGAGGATAAGTTTATCCGAGTCACCAGCCTCAGAAATCGCAGGTTAACAGCAGCTTAAATTAGAGACCACACAGAGTTCTAGCAGCAGACACATCTCTAGAACAACTGTTATGAGGAGACTTTGTGCAGCAGGCCTTCATGGTAAAATAGCTGCTAGGAAACCACTGCTAAGGACAGGCAACAAGCAGAAGAGACTTGTTTGGGCTAAAGAACACAAGGAATGGACATTAGACCAGTGGAAATCTGTGCTTTGGTCTGATGAATCCAAATTTGAGATCTTTGGATCCAACCACCGTGTCTTTGTGCGATGCAGAAAAGGTGAATGGATGGACTCTACATGGCTGGTTCCCACCGTGAAGCATGGAGGAGGAGGTATGATGGTGTGGGCATAATTTGTTGGTGACACTGTTGGAGATTTATTCAAAATTGAAGGCATACTGAACCAGCATAGCAGCGGCGTGCTCTTCCATCCGGTTTGCATTTAGTTGGACCATCATTTATTTTTTCAAGAGGACAATGACCCCAAACACACCTCCAGGCTCTGTAAGGGCTATTTGACTAAGAAGGAGAGTGATGGGGTGCTACGCCAGATGACCTGGCCTCCACAGTCACCAGACCTGAACCCAATCGAGATGGTTTGGGGGGAGCTGGACCGCAGAGTGAAGGCAAAAGGGCCAACAAGTGCAAAGCATCTGTGGGAACTCCTTCAAGTCTGTTGGAAAACCATTTCCGGTGACTACCTCTTGAAGCTCATCAAGAGAATGCCAAGAGTGTGCAAAGCAGTAATCAAAGCAAAAGGTGGCTACTTTGAAGAACCTAGAATATAAGACATATTTTCAGTTGTTTCACACTTTTTTGTTGAGTATTTCATTCCACATGTGTTAATTCATAGTTTTGATGCCTTAAATGTGAATCTACAATTTTCAGAGTCATGAAAATAAAGAAAACTCTTTGAATGAGAAGGTGTGTCCAAACGTTTGGTCTATACTGTATATATATATATATATATATATATATATATACCATATATATATATTTGGTGGGGGAATTGTTTTTACTAAATTTAAAAAAAATGTGTATATATATATATGCACATTTTTAAAATTTATGTAAATAAAAAAAATATTGAAAAATATTATTTAAATATTTATTTATATTTACTTAAAAATATTTATTGATATTATGATCAATAATTATAATAATTCTTCTTTTTACTTTTATAAATTGTGCAAAATAATAAATAAAAAAATATATAAAAAATGTATATATAGATATATATCTATATATCTATATCTATATATATATATATATATATACACATACACACACAGTGTACAGATATATATATATATATATATATATATATATATATATATATATATATATATATATATATATATATACACATTTTCTTATTTATTTTATTTTTCTTTATTTATTTTAACTTTTTTGGTCCTTCTAGGTCTGAGATGGTTTCGGCACTTGTTCTATGTATTGCAATACTATTGTATTTACATAACAGATTAAAACAGTTTCATACTGAATGAAAAATAAAAAAAATTCAGTATCGCTGCAAAATCTAAAAATCAAAATATGAAAATATAAATTAATTAACCCGTACAGTAAACTTTAAAGTCAGAATGTCGGCTCCATACTGCGAACAGAACTGGACGGGTCCTCACTATTCTTTCTGCTGCTGCAGTAACAATTTTTTTTTCTATTACATGCTGACCCCTGCTGGAAAATAATGATATTGGAGTCTGTAATTTAGGGACTTTTACTAATACTTTGGCTTCCTCTGGTGGATAGATGTAAACCTTGCTCATATTTGCTGACTCTCCTGAAACACACAGTAAAAAGGGGTGCTCTCAAAGAGTCAGAATATTTTCTCTACAAAAAACGTGGACATCCAGATGCATGTGTAAAGGGTAGGAATGGTCTTTTTGCCCACCACTTGATTAACCACTCTCTGTTTTCTCTCATTGGGGCTCTTCAAATTAGTTTCCCTCTCCTTGGTGGTCTCCATATTAGTGCCCTTTCCCCCTTAGTGCCGCTGCCCAAGATAACCCTCACCCTCCTTCCTTTTTAGAGTTCTCGCTCCAGGCTCATCTCTGGTGCCCCTGATCCAGGTTTCCCTCTGCTTTTGCCCCATTCCAGGTATTTCCTTCTCTTGTAGGGCTCTAAAAAACGGGCATGTGGTTTGTTGGCTTTGAGATTCCTGGAAGGTTTCTTCTTGTTGCCTAAAAAGTTAGCATGTGTGGCCTAAGCTTCCAATTTTATTCTTCAAAGCCACAGCACCAACATTTGGAATGGACCCCCATACCTTGTTACATTTCTCGTTCTCTTGCCATATTTCGGGGACAGGAATTTGAGAAGTGTTTGATTGGGCTCTCTCTGATATTGGGGCAACAAGCACAAGAAATGTTCAAAACGTGTGGTACCCTCTTCCATCTCTTCCAGTAGGACAGGAGGCCTTCCTTTACTTACCAAGAATCCTCTGGACATTTGGCACAGGACAGCGGTTCTGTACATATGTATATGGAATATAACCTTGGCTGGGGTAGTTTGTAGAGATGAGCAAAAATAATCCACACTAGAATCCTCTTCTGCTTGGTCATGCTTGACATTATGCCAGGTTGACTATTCAGAAGAGATACCAGCAGGTACAATGTGTTTTGTAGGGCTCTTATCTGGTAGCCACGGGCTACCGACCTGAACCAAGATCCTGTAAATCTATGTGCTCAAGTCTAGTTTGAATGATCAGTCCAGGCGGCGGATGTGACCATAGAGTAGTTTGGCCGAGTCTTTGCTGAGCCAGCTAACGATACCAGCCTATGATGGATTCCACTCCGGCCAGACGGAGATCAATGAAGACCAGTACGAGTCGTCCCATTTGTCAAACAGTCACCGGCTCCCCAGGCGCAGGTTAGAGCAGAAAAAAATGACTCAGTGCCTAACGGTATTGGTTCCTGCGGCTCCCTGTGGACACAGAGTAAGATGTATGGGCAGAGGAGGCAGGTAGCGTAATTGACAGTGGCCATTAGGCATCATTAGGATGGAAGCTATAACCTCTTCCAAAATTCACTAATAAGGGGGAAAAAACCCTCTGTAGAACATCTCCTCCTTTACAGGAAATATATTCTCTTAATCGGACAGCGTAATAATCTCTGATCATGTGCTATATTATCCAGGCAATATGGATTTTCTCAGAACAAGACCTAGGGGAGCGCTAAACCTTTATAGGACATTATTTTATTGCTTCCTACTCCGAAAATAAATTGCTCGGTCAAAATGTACTATTTCCACCAGTTCCATGATTTTCAGCCATGTCTTTGGATCATCATTTTTGTGCTTCTCTGTAATCACTTCTATGCCTCTCAGCCACAAACCACTATCATTTCCATGCATATCAGCCATGTTCCTAATATAAAGTCTGGGTTTTTCAATGTCTCATGTCATGCCTTTTAGTCATATCCTTATTTCATTTCTATGCCTCTCAGCTATGTGTCTGTTTAATTTCAATCTTTTTTTCTATACTCCTCTTTAAGCTCTTATATCGTGATCATGTCCATGTGGTTAGAGAACCTTTCACTTGCCATAAATATGTAATTTTTACCTGGTGTTAATGTCACTGTTCTTTTGAATGCGGAGATGTTATTCTCTTCTTCCTGTGCCTTTCTATTCCTGAGATATGGCCCCCTCTTCCCAATGTATAAATGTTGTCTGGTTAACAAAGTGGGTGTGGCGCACAACAGTTCTTTGTGGGCGTATACTTGAGGAACAAGCCCACTTGGTTCACAAGTCTAGATTTCTGTAATGACTGTCTGAAACAAGAGACTCAGACTGGCTGTCATGGACAGGCTAGAGCAGTGATGGTGAACCTATGGCACGCGTGCCAGGAGGGGCATGCAGAGCCCATTCTGCTGGCACGCGTGCTGTCGCCTGATCCTGCCGCTTTGAACTGCTGGTGCGGTCGCGGTTGGAGCGGAGGGACATTTCTCCTCGCTCTGACACTCCTCCTCTCCTAGGCCGCAGGTCTGTTGCCTAGGAGATGGAGGATCGTCAGTAAGCGGTGCCGGCGTAATGACATCTTCTGGCCGCGTGGGAACTGAGGACCCAACGGCGCGCAGCGGTGGAGCGGGTGCCGGAAGGTGAGTTGTATGTTGTGTTTTGTTTTTTTTATAACTTGTGTGCGGCTGTGTCAAGGTGGGGATGGGGGGGCCAGTGCCAGCATAGGGGGGAGAACATACATGCCAGCATGGGGGGGAACATACATGCCAGCATGGGGGGGGGACGTACATGCCAGCATGGGGGGGAACATACATGCCAGCATGGGGGGGGAACATACATGCCAGCATGGGGGGGAACATACATGCCAGCATGGGGGGGAACATACATGCCAGCATGGGGGGGGAACATACATGCCAGCATGGGGGGGAACATACATGTCAGCATGGGGGGGAACATACATGCCAGCATGGGGGGAACATACATGTCAGCATGGGGGGGAACATACATGTCAGCATGGGGGGAATATACATGTCTGCATGGGGGGAACATACATGCCAGCATGGGGGGAACATACATGCCAGCATGGGGAAGCATACATGTCAGCATGGGGGGAATATACATGCCAGCATGGGGAAACATACATGCCAGCATGGGGGAAACATGCATGCCAGCATGGGGAAACATACATGTCAGCATGGGGGGGGCCCATACTTGCCAGCATGGGGAAATATACATGCCAGCATGGGGGAAACATACATGCCAGCATAGGGAAACATACATGCCAGCATAGGGAAACATACATGCCAGCATGGGGAAACATACATGCCAGCATGGGGAAACATACATGTCAGCATGGCAGGGCCCATACATGCAAGCATGGGGGGGCCCATACATGCCAGCATGGGGGAATCATGCATGCCAGCATGGGGGAAACATGTATGCCAGGATGGGGAAAACATACATGCCAGGATGGAGGAAACATGCATGCCAGGATGGAGGAAACATGCATGCCAGGATGGAGGAAACATGCATGCCAGGATGGGGAATGCCCCCTGCTGAAGAGAAAACTGCAAAGGTAAAATTAAAATCAATTATTTACATAATAGGATTGGTTGGCACTTCGGAAAAAAATTGGGTTTAGGGCTACAGTTTGGGCACTCAGGTTCACCATGACTGGGCTAGAGGAAAGCCACTCACAAAGGAGGACACCGAGAAACCTGAAACCCTTTAACCCCTATAAAGGGATTTGGAATTACTGCAGGGCCTCGGAGATCACTACCTGTGGAAGGCTTCAGTCCAGAGGAGAGTAATAGTCAGGCAGGGTCAAACCAGGAGATGAAGAACAGGGACAAAATCAGGAGACAAGGATGTATTCAGAAAACTAGGCAGAGGTCAAATCCAGATCTGGCAGCGAGGTACAAAAACGGCTGGCAGGAGAGTAGTCAGAGAACAGGCAGATGTCAAAACACAGGGATCAATATTCAGAGCAGATCGGGAACCAGAAAGCAGGAATACAAAACTATCTCTGGCAGTGACCAGCAGACAGGATGAAGAATTAGTAGGGTGTGGTGTCTTCCCATTGGTTGTAGCTGAATGGTGGTAACTTCGGCTGGAAAACACACGCCACCTACAGTCAGCCAGTGGTACTGCAGGTCCCAGGTAACCCAGATTAGTGGATGAGCGGAGCCTGCGCCCACCAGACCCACTGGCACTGACTCCTCTCCCATCACCAACACTGTCCACAGCGGGAACACGGCACCACCTGGTTGTGGAAGCAGAAGTCGCAGGAGCGGACTCTGGTGGGAACGTGACAATTTTCATATAGGGAAAAGAGGGCCATATCAGAAACGCAGAGGCGTAGGTACAAACGAAAAACATTGCCGAGTTCAGGAGAACAGTGGCATTCACACCTGATAAAAAAAGCATTTTTGACATGATTATGTCAAATGACAAGTCTTCTTTAACCCCTTCACGACCATGGACGGATATATCCGTCATGGAGCGTGTCCCGTTAAGCCCCGCCCCTGCCGCGGGCAGGCGGCAGCGGTCGGCACACATATCAGCTATTTTCAACAGCTGACGTGTGCCTGCTAGCCGCGGGTGGAATCGCTTCCACCCACGGCCATTAACCCCTTAAATCTCGCTGCCAAAGTCTGGCAGCAAGATCTAAATGCGCGTGGCCATGTTTTTTACTTACCGCCGCCCCCACCGGAAGTCACGTGCGTGATCACGTGACTTTAGGTGGTTGCCATCGTAGCACAGGGTCATGTGATGACGCCTGCAGCTATAAAGTTTCACTTTCGTTTTCCCTCGGCCGCGAGCAGAGAGAAAAAGAAAGTGACTGAATCTGCTGTTTACAGCTGTGTATCTGTGATCAGCAGATAGATAAGAGCGATCGGATTGCTGATCGCTATAGCCCCCTAGGGGGACTAGTAAAATAATAAAAAAAAAATAAAAAAAGTTTTAAAAAATAAAAAAAAAACCTAAAAGTTCAAATCACCCCCCTATCCTCCCATTAAAAAATAAAGGGTTAAAAAATAAATAAAAATACACATATTTGGTATCGTCGCGTTCAGAAATGCCCGATATATCAAAATATAAAATCAATTAATCTGATTGGTAAACGGCGCAGTGGCAAAAAAATTCCAAACGCCAAAATTACGTTTTTTGGTCGCCGCAAGTTTTACGCAAACTGCAATAACAGGCGATCAAAACGTAGCATCTGCGCAAAAATGTTACCATTAGAAACGACAGCTCGAGACGCAAAAAATAAGCCGTCACTGAGCCATAGATCCCAAAAAATGAGAACGCTGCGTGTTTTGGAAAATGGCGCAAATCGTGCGCCACTTTTATTGGACAAACTTGTGAATTTTTTTAACCCCTTAGATACAAGTAAACCTATACATGTTTGGTGTCTACAAACTCGCACCAACCTCAGGCATCATACCCACACATCAGTTTTACCATATAGTGAACACCGTGAATAAAACATCCCAAAAACTATTGTGCCATCACAATTTTTTTGCAGTTTTTCCACACTTGGAATTTTTTTGCTGTTTTCCAGTACACCATATGGTAAAACTTATGGTTTAATTTAAAAGTACAACTTGTCCCGCAAAAAACAAGCCCTCATATGGCAAGATTGACGGAAAAATTAAAAAGTCACGGCTCTCGGAAGAAGGGGAGCAAAAAACAAAAACGCAAAAATGGAAAGTGCCCCGGGGCTGAAGGGGTTAAAGGGGTTGAATCACTGGTACATGCAATATTAGATCTACTGCAAAGGTAATAATATATATTTGCAATTTGATTCACTATAAAAGCACTTGGATAAATATAATATTACAAATTATTGATACTAAATTCTGTGATGGGGTATTGATCTAGTCTGACTGATGTATGTAGTATTGGGAAGGACTTTTTCCCTAATATAAGTAAATTAGCATCTGCCTTCTTCTGACTCAACGTGCTGATGGACCTTAAACTATGAATTTACATAGTTTCAAGGGGAAAAAACGATCCAGTCAAGCGCTATGACATTCTTTCAGATATTATGGCGCCGCCAGGTCTTTAAAAAATATGGCGATGCGCATGACCTCCTAATAAGCTTTGCTGTAATTGGAGGATCACTATACAGAGATCTGGTTGTAGAAAGCTACTGTGCATGTGCATCCACCAACACTATGCTCATTAGGTGCCCATTGTTAGGCCCTTTGACAACCAGGTAGCACCATGCTATATAAGTAAGTGCCCTAAAACTACATTGGATCTTTCTTTACACCGAAGGTTCTGGCTGTGAGAACTCTTCCCTCCATGCAGCTTAATACCTTGGATGCTGCAGTCAATATTGACTTCAGCATCTAAGCAGTTAGACCAAGGAGGGAGAGGCTTCTGTCACCTTATTGGTTCCTCTTGCACTCTCGCAACCAGTTTGTGTGGTTTCAAGGGGTTGCCAAAAAACTAATGAAGGCCTTCAGATCTACAATATTTGTCCTTCTGTGGTGATCTAAATCTTGTGGAGAAAAATCCAATGAGCCTGATTCTTCCTCTGATATCTGCCATTGGGGATTGAATTCATCTGGAGAAACTTTGTTGTTGTTGTTGTTGTAGTTCCTCTCCCTGAGTCATCTCTAGATAACTTATTTGTTTACTTCCCTCTGTGTGTATTCCCTGTGTATTCTGTAGAGCTTGGTGAGGTTGCCTAAGCGCTCATACCATCGGCTCCCTACCTAGGCCTATTTCAGGGTCAGCCAGGGCCAGGAATCCTGCTTGGCGCATAGGAGGGGAACCTATCTATCTAGGGAGGTGAGGGATGCCAGGGACCAGCGGTAGGTTTGGTCAGGGGTCACCATCTCCCCCTTCCCTAGACGCAGGATTTCTCTTCCCTTTCACCGTTCGCTTGGTACTTCCACGTACCTAGCGTGACATCATCCTAGAAATTGTGGATTACCTGATATTACATTATTGTGTATGAGCACTTTTATTCTAGAATACACAACTTAGAGCATTGTGCTTAAGAGTCATCTTTCACCAGGCGGCTGAAAATTGAAAAATGCTGCTCAAAACTTTTCATAACCGCCTCCACCCTTCCTGTAGAGCGATGAGACTAGAAATTTGCATATAATATAGAAAACTAAACCTGATAGCCCCCACACATGTCTTCCTACTTTTTTGCTTTGTGCAGGCTCTGATTTAGGGTGACCTTGTTGTCCGTAACTTTCTTTCCCAAACAAAAAGTGTAGCAGTTTGTAAGACGGTTTGCTTGTATTGCTTTAATATTTGCTTTGTATATATACTCTGTAAGTGATGTATGAACACATGTTGTGCCTTCACAGGTTCTTCACCTCAATGTCAAAGGTTGCATGGACTGACGAGCTGCAGTTGTCAGTAGCACCAGTAGCTTCTCACGGCAGCTGACTGCAGATGTCAGTATCACATACTAATAAGGAATAACGTTTGGAACACCATTCTAAGTCTGAACTGGGTGCAAAAACCTATCTCCCCATAGTATCACATACTAAACATAATGTTGACATGAGAATATCCCCAAACCAATGATTATGTAACATAGTCACTTGCCGATCTAAAGCATCTCCAAATTTGACAGCATTGTTTCTAAAAAAAAAATGAGACTGTTGCTAAATCTGGCATTAGCGTAGGCTAACTTGGGCGCCAGGATGCAGTGACGTGAGTATGGTTGGTCAATTTGTGGTAGCTGGAGACCCTGTTGGGATTTATATAACCCATCAGTAGAGGCTAAAGGGCCCGTTACATGCTACGATATATCAAACGATATGTCGTCGGGGGCACGTCGTTAGTGACGCACATTCGGCATCGTTTGACACATCGTAGCATGTGACAGCTAAGAGCGACTGTGAACGAGCAAAAATACTCACCTTATCGTTGCTCGTTGACACGTCGCTCATTTTCAAAATATCAAACGTCCTTCTGCGTGCCGATTGTTCATTGTTCCCGAGGCAGCACACGTCGCTCCGTATGACACCCCGGGAACGATGAACTGCAGCTTACCTGCGTCCCGCCGGCAATGCGGAAGGAAGGAGGTGGGCGGGATGTTACGTCCCGCTCATCTCCGCCCCTCCGCTTCTATTGGGCGGCCGCTGTGTGACGTCGCTGTGACGCCGATTGTCCCTCCCCCTTCAGGAAGAGGATGTTCGCCGCCCACAGCAAGGTCGTTTGGAAGGTAAGTACGTGTGACGGGGGTTACCGACTTTGTGCGACTCGGGCAACAATTTCCCCTTGTTGCACATGCGATCGCACAATAAATCGCTGCGTGTAAAGCAGCCTTAACCAACTTGGATACAGAGGAATCCCAAAAAGTCAGTTTGCAAATAAAAAAATTCCTATTAAAAATACACTTTATCGAATATGCATTAAAATTAGATTATCACTAACATATCATTGAGTGGTCTACCCCTTGGAGTGGACAAAATTAATTATCAGTGGGTCAACCAGTAGTTGTGAGTAGGGTGAGAGCAAGCATATGCCCTGTGCTAAGGACTTGCCCAAACTTGCCGCAGAGGTCGGCACCCTCACTCACAGTTGTCTTTCCCTCCTGATCCCTAAGAACTCCCTAGATAACAGAATGATAGTGCAAAAAAGTGAAAAATACCACAACAAGGATATGTACAATACAAAGTAGAAGCTGCCACGGTTGTATGTTATGATATATATTATTTCATGCCCAAAATCTACAGATAATCATAGGTTAAGCAAAATGCATATGACAATAATAGTTATACAGGGCGTGGTTCCAAACCACTGATTATGGACAAAAAATACAAGGATGTCAACAATTGTTAGAAATATGGGTATATACCGGAATTGTGCCAAATGTAAATGTACAAATATACTAATGAAGGTTACATCCCTAAATAGTGAACACCTCACCAGATCAGCATAGGTAAACTATAGTTGGCATTAATGGAAGAGTTTAGCCGCATATACAGTACAGACCAAAAGTTTGGACACACCTTCTCATTCAAAGAGTTTTCTTTATTTTCATGACTCTGAAAATTGTAGATTCACATTGTAGGCATCAAAACTATGAATTAACACATGTGGAATGAAATACTTAACAAAAAAGTGTGAAACAACTGAAAATATGTCTTATATTTTAGGTTCTTCAAAGTAGCCACCTTTTGCTTTGATTACTGCTTTGCACACTTTTGGCATTCTCTTGATGAGCTTCAAGAGGTAGTCACCGGGAATGGTCTTCCAACAGTCATGAACGAGTTCCCAGAGATGCTTACCACTTGTTGGCCCTTTTGCCTTCACTCTGCGTTCCAGCTCACCCCAAACCATCTCGATTGGGTTCAGGTCTGGTGACTGTGGAGGCCAGGTCATCTGGCATAGCACCCCATCACTCTCCTTCTTAGTCAAATAGCCCTTACACAGCCTGGAGGTGTGTTTGGGGTCATGGTCCTGTTGAAAAATAAATGATGGTCCAACTAAATGCAAACCGGATGGAATAGCATGCCACTGCAAGATTTTGTGGTAGCCATGCTGGTTCAGGATGCCTTCAATTTTGAATAAATCCTCAACAATGTCACCAGAAAAGCACCCCCACACCATCACACCTCTTCCTCCATGATTCACAGTGGGAACCAGGCATGTAGAGTCCATCCGTTCACCTTTTCTGCGTTGCACAAAGACACGGTGGTTGGATCCAAAGATCTCAAATTTGGACTCATCAGACCAAAGCACAGATTTCCACTGGTCTAATGTCCATTCCTTGTGTTCTTTAGCCCAAACAAGTCTCTTCTGCTTGTTGCCTGTCCTTAGCAGTGGTTTCCTAGCAGCTATTTTACCATGAAGGCTTGCTGCACAAAATCTCCTCCTAACAGTTGTTCTAAAGATATGTCTGCTGTTAGAACTCTGTGTGGCCTGGTCTCTAATCTGAGCTGCTGTTAACCTACGATTTCTAAGGGTGGTGACTCGGATAAACTTATCCTCCGCAGCAGAGGTGACTCTTGGCCTTTCTTTCCTGAGGCGGTCCTCATGTCAGACAGTTTCTTTGTAGCGTTTGATGGTTTTTGCCACTGCACTTTGGTACACTTTCAAAGTTTTCCCAATTTTTCGGACTGACTGACCTGCATTTCTTAAAGTGATGATGGCCACTCGTCTTTCTTTACTTAGCTAGTATTTTCTTGCCATAATGCAAATTCTAACAGTCTATTCAGTAGGACTATCAGCTGTGTATCCACCAGACTTCTGCACAACACAACTGATGGTCCCAACCCCATTTATAAGGCAAGAAATCCCACTTAATAAACCTGACAGGGCACACCTGTGAAGTGAGAACCATTTCCGGTGACTACCTCTTGAAGCTCACCAAGAGAATGCCAAGAGTGGGCAAAGCAGTAATAAAAGCAAAAGGTGACTACTTTGAAGAACCTAGAATATAAGACATATTTTAGGTTGTTTCACACTTTTTGTTAAGTATTTCATTCCACATGTGCTAATTCATAGTTTTGATGCCTTCAATGTGAATCTACAGTTTTCAGAGTAATGAAAATAAAGAAAACTCTTTGAATGAGAATAAGGAGGTGTGTCCAAACGTTTGGTCTGTACTGTATATAGTAGGGGAGTGAATGTGACTGGCTTGCCTACAGCATCTGATCAAAGAGATTAACAAGCAGCCCAGCAGAGATTAACTCTTTCTAACCTGTCTAAAGCTGGGTTCACACTAAACGACAGCGACAACGACGTCGCTGTTACGTCACCATTTTCTGTGACGTACCGTGTTTCCCCGAAAGTAAGACAGTGTCTTACATTCTTTTTACCCCCAAAAGTGCCACTATGTCTTACTTTCGGGGTATGTCTTATATTGGAAAAAATCCCACAGCAATCGCAGCAAGTCTCCATGCAATGTACCGTATGGGGACTTGCCGCGATTGCGCCTTAAGTGTACCGCAAGTTAAGGAAACTTAACCACCAGCGGCTGCACATGAGGGCACTGAGGCTGCGTGATTTTGTATGTTGTCCATGGTCCTGATGGACCACGGACAACATTACTGCAACATTTCAACATTTCTCGGTAGCCGAGCGTTCAGCTGAGCACCCGACCGCCGGCATGTGTCAGCTCTCAGCTGAACGCTCAGCCGCCGGCATGTCAGTGCGTTCAGCTGAGCGCCAGACCGCCGGCATGTGTCAGCTCTCAGCTGAGCGCTAAGCCGCCGGCATGTCAGGGCGCTCAGCTGAGCGCCCGACCGCCGGCATGTGTCAGCTCTCAGCTGAGCGCTTTGCCGCCGGCATGTCAGGGCGCTCAGCTGAGCGCTTTGCCGCCGGCATGTCAGGGCTCTCAGCTGAGAGCTGTCACATGCCGGCGGCATGTCAGGGTGCTCAGCTGAGCGCTCGGCCGCCGGCATGTTAGGGCGCTCAGCTGAGCGCTTTGCCGCCGGCATGTCAGGGCTCTCAGCTGAGAGCTGTCACATGCCGGCGGCATGTCAGGGCACTCAGCTGAGCGCTCGGCCGCCGGCAAGTCAGGGCGCTCAGCTGAGCGCTTTGCTGCCGGCATGTCAGGGCTCTCAGCTGAGCGCTTTGCCGCCGGCATGTCAGGGCTCTCAGCTGAGAGCTGTCACATGCCGGCGGCATATCAGGGCGCTCAGCTGAGCGCTCGGCCGTCGGCAAGTCAGGGCGCTCAGCTGAGCGCTTTGCCGCCGGCATGACAGGGCTCTCAGCTGAGAGCTGTCACATGCCGCCGGCATGTCAGGGCTCTCAGCTGAGCGCTCGGCCGCCGGCATGTTAGGGCGCTCAGCTGAGCGCTTTGCCGCCGGCAAGTCAGGGCGCTCAGCTGAGAGCTGTCACATGCCGGCGGCATGTCAGGGCTCTCAGCTGAGCGCTCGGCCGCTATAACTGTACTGTAAAGAAGAAAATAAATAAATAAATAAAATTTTTACTACGTCTTACTTTCGGGGTACGTCTTACATTAGCCGACCCCCCCAAAACCCCCACTACGTCTTACTATCGAGGGTGTCTTACTATCGGGGAAACACGGTAGCAGCGACCTTGTAAGTCGCTGTTATGATCGCTGCTTAGCTGTCAAACACAGCAGCCGAAGCAGCAATCATAACGACAGTGCTGCAACATGTGCAGAGAGCAGGGAGCCGCGCACACTGAGCGCTGGCTCCCTGCTCTTCTAGCTATAGTACACATTGGGTTAATTACACGATGTGTACTGCAGCTACATGTGCAGAGAGCAGGGAGCCGGCACTGGCAGCAAGAGCGGCGGAGGCTGGTAACGAAGGTAAATATCGGGTAACCACCTTGGTTACCCGATGTTTACCTTGGTTACAGCTTACCGCAGCTGCCAGATGCCGGCTCCTGCTCCCTGCTCGCTTCATTTCGTCGCTCTCTCGCTGTCACACACAGCGAAGTGTGCGTCACAGCGGGAGAGCGACGACCAAAAAATTAAGCTGGACATTCAGCAACGAGCGGCGACCTCACAGCAGGGGCCAGGTCGTTGCTGGATGTCACACACAGCGACAGCGACGGGACGTCGCTGCAACGTCACAGAAAATGGTGACGTAGCAGCGACGTCGTTGTCGTTGTCGCTGTGTGTGACACCACCTTTAGTCTATGGGTTGACGCCCGCCATCTCCATGCCTGATCACAGACATCAGAGAAGTTAACGGGCAGAGTGTCAGAATCTGTAGCTTCCACAGATCCTGACGCAGCCATGACACTTGGCGATGCCTGTAAAAAACTCATTGTGACAAGAGCAGGACAAAGACACAATGCAAATTTGATGCTCAAAATACAACTTTGGTCTTCCTAAATGGATTACTAAACCTTCTGATTGGTTCTAGCACAATTTTGCAATCATGTATCAATTGTATTTTTGCCAAATATCCTAAAATGTTTGGGAGATTTCCGAAAAAAGGGAGACCTCCTAAAATAGCAGAAGTGTTTGCACAAACTTCCGAGTACCGCAGAAGCCACCCTGAACCTTACGGAAATCCATACTCCTAATGCTGACTAATTACATGAGATGTCTGTCAGCCGAGCGTATGTTTTGTAGATCGTTATCCCTCCTGGGATGATATACAGTATATGAATATGAAGCTTCTGAAAACAAAAGGATAGGCCATTAAAATTTCAACAGTCTGACCCTTCTTGACATAATCTCTTTGGGAACGTTTAGTGGCACCCATACATATCTAATAGTTGCCGAAATCGATGGGTTTAGCCAACTATCTTCCAATGTGTATGGGGGTCTTTACCATAGTGCCAGAATGTTTTGTCCAGAAGTTCAAATGCACATTCAGTGGTTGGAATGGGGACATTAAAAGGGAAAGTCATGTTAAAGGTTATCGATGTGCTCACCAAATTACCTTGTCTTCTTAAGGGGAATTTGTTTTTAAAAAAAATTGGCAAATGTAGTCTAGAATTGGCTTTATTTGCACCATTCTCTTGTTTACAATTTTGTACAAACCTAGTTAAAGTTTGATTAGAAGATTTCAGCAACTTGCTTTTGTTTTCTTTACGCCAGATTCTCTTTGTGAGGAAATGCGCCCAATCTTCTCTGCCATACCTAGCTGTCGGCAGAGGAGCACGCTAAGCTGAAACAGAGCTGTAGCATCTGGGACGTTACACAGCCATTACGTCAGCGGTTGAAGAAGACGCCAAGAATTCCCAGGATGATGACCAGCAGAATGTTACACTTCGTCGACTGGACCCCACATGTGTGGCATTCTGCTGTAAGAAAAAAAAAATCACAAAAACATCCGCTAAGTAAGTGGCCAAGAGTATTGCCCAGTTCGGGGAAGTACAATTTTTGTGCATGGAAACATCTCTTAATGGTTTTCTTGGGAATCACATTTTTGCTGCCCATTTACCGTGTCTAATTTTGCACCCTTCCCGATCCACTTACCGCTCACTTGTAGTTTGAAGGTTCTATGGATAGTCGGCCCATTAGTGTATATTTCAGCTTCGTAAATCCCATTGTCGTCTTCAGTCAGATTACTCAACCTTAAAGAAAAACTGGGCTGTTGGGAAGCCACCCGGTTGAGAAACCTGCTGTTGATGACTTTAAATTGTTCTGGCTTGTCAATGGCCAACATTTTCTTGTTGTGGTTCCAAAATATACTGGTTATGTCAGTATTCTTTGATATGTTGACGTGGAACAAGATGGAGCCACCAAATTTTGCTGACAGTGTAGGTCTGTCTAGGAAGACACCTGAAAACCAAATTTAGAAAGAGAGAGATTTTGATTTTCAGACAAATACTAAAATATATTAAGAACATTTAAAGATGGGTTCACATCAGGGGTTTTTTTGTGAATCAAATTTTATTCATTTGAAAAAGGCATCTCCAAATCATGAAACATTTATGTACATCTATAAACAATTACCAAGGAGAGAAACAGTACTCCCCTAGAATTTCAACAGATATTAGACAACTTCCACATAAACAGTACTAAATTTGCAGAGCTTTATACAATAACCAGATTATTAGACAAAGAAAAAACAAAAAAAAGAGAAGGGGAAGAAAAGAAGAACAGAAGGGAAAGTGTAGATAGAGAGGTAAAGGGAGAAGAAAAAAAGGGAAAGAAGTAGAGTCTCGTCCGGATGACCACCCCAATCCAAGACAACACAAGACATTCTGAAAAAGAGTTCTACTGACAAGAGGAGAGTCAAGCTATCCGACCTCTGAGTTCAGCCATTCAACCATGTCCGGGGAGGGTTCACATCAGGTTTGTCTGCAAGCTTTATCTGAATCTCTGAAAAACAAGAAATAGAAATGACCCTGTTGGTGCCACTGAATCCAGTTAGGCAACTGGAGTCCAAGACCTGAAATTTTAGACTCTATTCAAGTGTCCATCTGTTCATCCAGATATTTTAGTGTGGCGCCCTGGCCTAGCCAGGTCGTCACAGATAACACACAAACACCCCCACCCCCATTAGACAGGGACACCAGCCAAACACAAAACCCTTGTTGCCTCCCTCCAGTGTCTGATGTCCACACCAGGTGGGGCGGAGCCAAGCGGTTGGCCCCACCCACCGAGGAGTTCACAGGCCTGGAGGCGGGAAAAGTTTCAGTTTAGTCCAGGAGGTGGAAGTGTGAGGAGTAAACACTTGGGTGTCTGGGTTTGTGGCCCAGGTACTGACAGCAACTAACAACCAAAGACCTGATAGAAGGCAACCGCCCACACCGTGAGGGTATACAGCTACCGCCTAAGGCTAGAGACCCAAGGGCCAGCGCCTGCGGGCAAACGGGCTCCTCCGGCATCCATACACCGGGGAACGGACTACCGTTGGGGATCCATAGTAGTCAAACGAGAACATCAAAGTGCAGGGAAAGACAGCCGCCATCACCTGTCTGGGGAGAGACACTGCAGCCAGCTGCGGGACCCGTCCATCCAGCCGTTTGGTTTACCGAGGACTTTGTGCATCTCTTACTGAGTGAGTACACCCGTGCCATCCGGCACCGCGCCGCGCTGTCCCTGCAACCCTGCACCTCACCAACCCAGCCTCCCCGTCACATCACCGGGCCCCGGGACCACCGACCCCTACCCACGTAGGGGGAAAACAACATCCCAGCTGCTCCCTACCATCGCTCCCGGGATCCCTGTTACCAGCAGCGGTGGTGCCCATCTTCACCAGGACCCGTGGGTGGCATCATGGACTAAATCCCCCAAACCAACCACCCCTTTCACTCACGGGCAAGGAGAGCCGCTCGAGTCCCCGGATCCGTCCCACCGCTCGAGCCACCGAGCAACCACAGCAGCGCCAGACCCGAGCGTTAGCGAGAGCGCAGCAGCAGCGGCATCCTCCCCGCCCGCGACATTAGCGCCTTAGACTATGGTCTTGTGTTCAGCTGAAAAAGATGAGACTTTGAAGTAGCTCCGACTGGATCACTTCTGAAGTTTGTTTTTCAGTTATTCAGAAAGAATCTCCTAACAGAGTCATGAAGGTGGGCTGGCAAAGATGATGTGAATGCGGCCTAAGAGTAGGGTGACAAAAAAGTGTATTATTGGAGCGGAGGATCCTTAGGTTGAGAATCTAGTCATTTAAGCGCTAGACAAGTACACGACGCCTGCGCAGATTGGCTTCCAGTTTTCTCTTTTGCATGGTGAGGCACATCTCTTTACCAGAGAGCTTGACCATTAGCGACCATTAGACCATTAGAGATCATTAGGAGTGCCTGCCTGACAACGATGGGGAAAAGAGGAGGCAGTGGCTCTGTTGCAGCCAAGCTGGAATGGCAGAACAAGATGGCTACAGTGGGTGTAATAGGAGGGCACAGAATCGTTTGGTGGAATTAGAACTGGCTTGCAAGGGTTTGGTTCTAGAATTAATGCAAATCGACTCTCAGCCCTCAGCCCATTGTCATCTGTGTCTGCCAAAAGGGAATCCTGAGAGCCGCTCCTTAGCTCTGGGGATGCATGGTCCTTCTTTTGAATTGTGGTCCTGGCACAACGTTATCGTTTTGTAATGATGCTGTAGCATCAGAAGAGCTGTAACAAAAGTTGATTGAGTTGTGAGATTTGATGGTGCTGTCCCTGGAAGAGTGGTTTTCCCACACAGTACACCATGTACGCTGCCATTGCTTGTAAGAGATGATTGATGCGGGGTGCCGAGTGTCGGACCCCCACCAATCTGATATAATAGTAGTGAGAATCCCCTTTAACCCCAACCAGGAGGATTTTAAGGAAATCCTGGTTGGAAAAGACACCATCCACGTGTCCTGCTAGGTACGGGGAAGCAGGAAGCACCAAGCAAACGGCGAAAGGGAAGGGAAACCCTGTGTCTAGGGAAAGGGAAGATGGTGACCCCTGATCGAATCTACTGCTGGTCCCTGGAGTATCTCACCACCCTAGATAGTTTCCTCACCTATGTGCCGAGTAGAATACCTGACCCTAGGTATCCCTAATGTTGGATCCTAAATAGGGAACGGATGGGATGCGCTCTTCGTCAAACCCACTAAACAGTGTAAATGAGAGTAGGAATACACAGGGGGGGGGACATCAACTACTTATCTACAGCTGACACAGGTAGAAGTTCAGCAAAGCTTCAGCAACGATACTACAGAGGAGAGGAAGCCACATGCTTGCAACCAAGGCTTGAATTAATTGAAAAATATCACCTATACCAGTCCAGGGAAGGAAGCGGTATTTAACCACCAAGGGAATACTGACACTCAACAGCTGGGTGGAAGGCGAGCTCCTGCTGGGTCCAAAAGGGAGAGAGATGAATCCAGCAGCAAAGCTTCCTATACCAATGAGTTCTAACAGCAGGAACAATGAAAGGTCAGGGAGCATTCTGTGCAGCCAAACGCTGTGACCTTCTATAACCAGAAACCACATGACTGTCTGTCACCCGTGATACCATGATCATCAATGACCAGGAGTCTCAGTCAACATCTGGCTATTGATCCTGTTGGAGTCAACTTCTGCAGTGTGTACGCCACCTCTATAACTGTTGAACCTACCCTGGATGAAGGTTTGGCAGGAAGTTTTAGATACAATTTTTTCTTTTTGAATACATGGGGTCAGTGCGGCTGGTGAAATGATGTCTACCGGAGGTTCTCTCTAAATCCATCATCTGCACATTGATACTTTACAAGAAAGCCTCATCTCCATTGTGTGGATGATGGCGTAGCTCTGTTTATAAGTCCTGTCCGAGAACAATACACGTTTTCCCTGAATCTGACTTCAAAGAAGCGTTGGAATTGGTTTTTCAGCTGCAGTTTCAAAGCAAAAAAACACAAGTGCAGATTTGTCTTTGTACATGCTGAGGATTATGGCCATAGACACACATCATGGTCATTTAAAGCCAACAAAAAGAATTACGGTAGGAATCTGCATAACTCGCAGTTTCCTGATACAATAGGGTTTTTTTTGCAATGTAATTCTTATAATAGCCCTACACACCGGAAAGGAATTTGCACTACTTCCAAAAAAAAACAAAACAAAAAACTAGAAAAAAAATGGCGATGTTGACCACAGGTGCCGATACTTACCCAATGGTTGTTTATCTGGCACTGTTTCGAAAATTCAGCTTTGATTCGTTACAAAGGAAAAAAAGCATTGCAAATTTTATTTCAGATTAATTAGGGATTATTTCTAAAAAAAAAACCCCTGTGGGCTTGGTCTAGAGGAAATCACATGATGTCCCAGGTGGTTTAGAGGCTTCATGCACAAAATGATGAGATATAACTACTCGACCGTGCAGATTCTTATTTTCCATCCTCTCTGTCATAAAATTGTCATGTTTTTATAAAGGGCTAAAATAATATTCTTACCTCAAAGTTGATAATTGTGGCTTTTGATGCAGCAGACTGGCATTGAGTGCTATGAACATCATCTGCCACTTTTCTACTCATTTTATTAATTTCTAGATATTCTGTACTGTATCTCCAACATCAGAAATTCATGTCATCTGTGAATATGAATAAAGTGCCTTGATGTCCATCTTCTGCAACATTTATAAATCTGTAGAAATCCTTTGGGTAATTAAAGGATATCTGACAGCACAAAATGACTGTTCAAACCAAGCACAGGTGCTTGGTACACCCTTGAAGCAGCCAAACAATTCTTTTCTGTTTTCCACCCATCTCCAACCTTCTCTATTTTGATTGACAGCTCTGTCCTTACACTAGGGGTGAAGGTAAATGGAAAACAAGTAGGAGGAAACTGCTCGCCTATGATGCTAGTGCACTAAACTGCTTGGTTTGAACAGTCATTTTGAGCTGATAGACTAAAGGCCGCTTTACACGCTGCGATATCGGTACCGATATCGCTAGCGTGGGTACCCGCCCCCATCTGTTGTGCGACATGGGCAAATCGCTGCCCGTGCCGCACAACATCGCCCAGACCCGTCATACATACTTACCTGCCCGGCGACGTCGCTGTGACCGGCGAACTGCCTCCTTTCTAAGGGGGCGGTTCGTTCAGCGTCACAGCGACGTCACAGCTGCGTCACTGAACCGCCGCCCAATAGAAGCGGAGGGGCGTAGATGAGCGGAACGTAACATCCCGCCCACCTCCTTCCCTCCGCATAGCGGCCGGGAGGCAGGTAAGGAGAGGTTCCTCGTTCCTGCGGTGTCACGCGGAGCGATGTGTGCTGCCGCAGGAACGAGGAACAACTTCGTTACTGCTGCAGGAACGATTTTTGAGAATGGACCCCCATGTCACCAATGAGCGATTTTGTACGTTTTTGCAATGATGCAAAATCGCTCATAGGTGTCACACGCAACGGCATCGCTAATGCGGCCGGATGTGCGTCACAAATTCCGTGACCCCAACGAGTTCGCATTAGCGATGTCGCAGCGTGTAAAGCCCACTTAACTTTAACTTTCGACATTTGTCTTTGGACAATTTCTTTTTGATACATTGATCACTACGTCTGTCACCTTTGGCTCTTAAGGCTGCTTTACATGTGTCAATTTCTCGTACGATCGCATTTGCAATCGCACCCGCCCCCATCGTTTGTGCGGCACGGGTAATTTCTTGCCCGTGTCGCACAATGTTGTAACCCCCGTCACACGTACTTACCTTCCAAACGACCTCTCTGTGGGCGGCGAACATCCACTTCCTGAAGGGGGAGGGACGTTCGGCGTCACAGAGACGTCACACAGCGGCCGGCCAATAGAAGTGGAGGGGTGGAGATGAGCGGGACGTAAACATCCCACCCGCCTCTTTCCTTCCACATTGCCGGCGGGACGCAGGTAAGCTGCAGTTCATCGTTGCCGGGGTGTCACACGGAGCGATGTGTGCTGCCTCGGGAACAATGAACAACAGGACGTGCGATTTTTAGAAAATGAGCGACGTGTCAGCGATGAACGAGAAGGTGAGTATTTCTGCTCATTCATAGCTGTCACACGCTACGATATCACTAACGATGCCGGATGTGTGTCACTTACTACGTGACATCTCGTTAGATATATGGTAGCGTGTAAAGCCCGCTTTAGTTTTATTCTGTATCAGTTGAAATTGATGTACTGTGTATGCCCTGTTTGGACATGCTGGGTCTTTTTTTGTCTCCAGTAGTTGGGCTTTATTGAAGGGAATCTCAAATGACCTTGGATGTGGTTTAAGCAAGACTATTCCTATTAACCAAAATGGACACTATTAAGAGCTCCTCATCTTTCATGTCCCCTAATTTCAGCCCATAAATGAGAATCTGGATACCAGGGCTCAGTCTTCTGATGAAGCTTCCTGACACCAGGAAACCTTCAATGAGCGCTGCCCACTGGGATGTCTCAGGAGGCTTCTGGGGCTCCTAGAAGATTTGACAACTCTTCCAGGATTTTGGGACGTTTCCCCTTTTCCAAAGCTGTCCCAGAAAGGTTGGCAAGTCTGTGTTATCCTACTTTGGATGAATAAAAACCACCAAAACCTAAAATATCATCTGTCATTTCTAGGTAGTAAGGAGGCCTCTGGTAAAGAATGACTACTACTTTAGGCAGAAGTGAGACTGCGAAGATGCCATAAATGTCTATTTAACATTACCTTTCCCATTTCTACGAAATGTATGCATGATCGGCAAAAGCAAAAAGGAAAGACCAAGTGTTTTTAGAATTCATAGCTTGGAAACGTTTCCTCCCCCCAGTGGAGGTTCACCAGGGAGCCGGGACCCAAAATGGACTGGCAAAGATCCAGATAGTATGTCCAGATAGTACGAAATGATAACAACATTTGATACTATCTGGACCTTTGCCGATCCAGTTTGGTTCCCGATCTCCTGATGAACCTCAACCGGGAGGGGAAATGCATCGACGCATACTTGTAACCTTGATCTCAACATTTGTTTTTCTTGCCAATTATACACACATTTCGATTTAATCATACAAATGTTCTTATCCCCTCTTTTTGGAAATATTTAATGACTACCCCTTAAAATATTTGATTTTATTTTTACCAAGGGATTTTTTGTTTTTATTGAATCCCCCTGAGAATCATGATTTGTGTTAGTACTTAGCCCAAAGTAGACACTTAATGACTTTATCCTTATCTAGTCTTCTATTGACGTCTTAGTTGCCAAGTTTTGAAGTCAAGTGGAGGATTCAATGGTTTTTGAAGTCACATCATCTCTACTCCCCAATTGAAGAAATCTCCTGAAATTTCTCATTTCGAGAGAGGATGGCATTGATTAGATTCATTTGGGACTGGAGATTTTTTAAGTCTTCAGGAAGTCCAGTAGGTCTCTCCGTATTCCAGAAGCTCCCCAGATAACCCAGGACTGGAGAGTAGAAGTTAACAAACCGTTGCGTAAAAAAAGACATTAGTAAGAGCAAGCAAAAATTGGAGCTTACGATAGATGTTGATTTTTGCAAGAAAACCTGCTTCCACCACTAAAAATTTTAAGGAATTTTCCAGTCTCCTGTGAAAGTACCAGTCCTGCTAGTTCTCTGAAAACTAAATATCCAAGTTGTAAATTGCACTTACCCCATGCCGGTATCAGAAAAAGAAGGAGCAGCACCATCCCCTGAGTTACTCTGCAGCGATCCTCTCTCCTCTAGTGTCCTGGAAAGAAAGAAATCTTACTACTTCTGATAAAAAGCAGGAAAACCCCAAAGTTTCCTGCATGGCTGATGTCCAGATCCAACTCTCCAGGGAACAGACAAATTCACTCTGGCTTTTACAGAATGGGAAGAAACGTACACCCGACTCTACTTTATAATATTCATCCTGCAAAAGGAAGCTTTTACCATAGGACAAGGTGTTGGAAAACTTATAAATTTTGATACCTCAACCCCTCCCGTGTTCAACAAGGACCTATCACTTCTGAGAAAAACCTTCGGGTTTTATTACAGGATGCAACCCCTTCCTAAGACTTTTAATTGTGATTGTGGCCTTTGTCAGACTGTAATGTAATATGGGCACCTAGGGAATGGCGCGAAATAATGGTAAATGGAAGACATAAGAAAGGGGTTGTCCAATGCCAATTTTTTTTTTTTAAGGCATGGATGATTATAAAATCATAAAAAGAAGCAATCTCGTCTTCTAGTACAGAATGCTTCGTAGGTTTGCATTGGCTCCAAAAGTGTTGTCTGCCCTGTTCATAAGTCACAGATTGTTGCTGCCTATGATTGGCTGCAGCGGTCAGGTTAATAGATGAAATACCCAGTGATGCGCTCTTCTGGTCACCTGACCACTACAGCCAGTCACCAGTTGCAGCGGTCCCCTGACTTCTGACGTCACTTCCGGAGCTGGCACATATCTTCGGAGTGGCGGTACACTTACATCCTCATACGGAACATAGGTTTTACCTTAGATTAGGTTTCTCGCTCTTCTTCCACACTTTTTGCATCTTCTTCTTTTTGGGGCATATTTATTCATCTGCCAATTCTGCAGCGTCAACATTTGTAGTCCTGGTAAAAGGGAAGATCTGTCATGTCGGCGTATACAGACACTCAGCATGCTGCACAATACACGGGTAACAATGGGGATGGTATAAAAGAAAGGCCCTGGTGATATTGAGAGAAGAGAGGGAACACCTCCTGCAACTCACCTGAATCAGTAACCTAAGCTCCCTAATGTCCCTAAATGGATCCTTCTCTCCCTCAACATCACACGCCTAGTCCATAAACTCACCCTGGCTAGTGAGAAAGCCAGTGAGAACACTAGTCTCACCACTGCAATTATACAACACAAGGTAAGGGAACCAGACAAAGGAAAAATAATCACAAAAAGGAAAACACTCCAATACAGCTAAACAGCACAGCTGCAATTGTCATGACTCCTGAGCTTCTTCCAGAGACTAGCTCCTAAATGGTGAGCATAAGAATGAGATTATATTACCAGGTTGAGATGTAAGACTTTTTATAGAGAAGAGGAGTACTGTACATAGTACATACCGGAGGAGTACATAGGAAAGAGTCTTTAACCCCTACAGCATCAAAAGAAAGTAGATTCAGTCAAACACAAGCAGCAGACCTGCGTTTAATAAGGCATTGTGAATGACCTTCTGGTCCCAGACTTGCCAGGGGTCTCCCCAGAGTGGGACATGCTCATGACAAGATCGCTCTCCTTCAGCACATTTGTGCTGAAGATGGAATTTCTTCCATTAGCCCTTTTGGTGAGTCTTCATACTTCTATAGCCACAGATCTTTTGGCTCTCCAGTTTCACATACAGAGCATTTTACTGATTGTTCCCATATCACAGATTTAAGAAAACCTATCACCTGGAAAACTTCATGACTTTGCTGCCTCATTTTTTTTCTCTACAATAAAGGTACGTTCTCTTGTATTTAGGTTGGTGTCCCTTATTTGGAGGTTGAAGCTTTCTACTCCTATGTGTCAGTGCTTGTCGTGGTGGCTCGAAATATGTAGCAAGTATTACTCATCCCTACTTCTAGTTAGCTATTATGCAGGCACGTCTGCTGAACTCCACAACCATGTCTCCATCTGTTTTGCTTAGTATGGGTCTCTACTAGTGGAAAACGGTAACTTCTTAGGCCGGAGTCACACTTGCGAGAGACTCGCGCGAGTCTCGTATCACATCACCCGGCATGGCCACGCACTCTCCTGACAGGAGCGGATCGGCTGTATGTATTTCTATGCAGCTGAGACACTCCTGTTCGGAGAGTGTGCGGCCATGACGGGTGATGCGCTGCAAGACTCGCGCGAGTCTCTCGCAAGTGTGACTCCGGACTTATCGCGTGAGTAACACTATTGGGGTGCTGATGTGTTTATGGTGCTAACCCAACGCCGTTATGTTCCTCATTTATGTCACCTGTGCAAGAATTCAGATCCTAATGACCCCTCAAACCTCCACTTATAGATTTTGTCTCACAATATTGCAGAATGGAGCAGAGGACAATCGCTACAAAAACAGCAATACTCCCACTACCTAATTATTTTTTTCCACCAGCCAAGAAGAATATATGGGTTTGTGAGATTTTACTTTTCTTCACCTTGAATGATAGGCTGGTTGCTTCACTTCAGTGGTTTTTTAAAAAAAAGTTTCCGTTTACAGAATTTTAGCTGAGCGGTGCACTTTACAGCATTACCTCTGTGGATCTGTACGAAGCTGCGTCTGAAGCATGGCTGTGTTTCTGTTTGTGGTGTTTTGTATGTTTTTTTGCCATTTTGGTAAGTTTTGATTTTTTTTTTTACACTTCTGCTATTGTGTATGATAAGCTAAGGGTTCCCTGTGTATATGTACTTTGAGTTGGCTTTGTCCATTTGGGATTGCATGGTACCTTTTAATATTAATTGTATATTACTAGTGTTATGTCCACATTGTACATCACTGCTGTGAGATTTCTTATGGAAGGCACTAGTAGATAGACACCATATATTGGTATTATTTGTGCACTGATTTGGTTTGTCATCAATTCCCAAGCAACAAGTCTCTCTATGATATGATTACTCAGATTTTAAGCAGAATTTATACTAAAATTAGGGAACAAAAGGCAATGTTTGGCCAGGGGTCTGTCTGACAGTCTGGTTGCTAGGGATTCACTGCCTAACAACTGCATTTTTATCTATTTTCTCGAGAAATCTCAACTAATATGTCACTCGAAGATAACAAAGATCTTTGGCTGAATTACTGCTTAAATGAAAAGAGAGAAGGAAAGACTTAATGTGAGGTCTGTCCGACAGTCTGGTTGTTAGTGATTCGCAGCCTAACAACTACATTTTTAAAGGGAACCTGTCACCAGTTTTTTGCCCTATAAGCTGCGGCCACCACCACAGGGCTCTTATATACAGCATTCTAACATGCTGTATATAAGAGCCCAGGCCGCTGTGTAGAACATAAAAAACACTTTATAATACTCACCTAACCCGGTCAGTGCGGTGGATATGACTCAAATGGGCTTCTTCGTCCTCCAGTGCCGGCGCCTCCTCTTTCGGCCATCATTGTCCTCCTTCTTAAGCCTGTGTGCATGACACGTCTATGTCATACACAGTCACTGGTCCTGCGCATGCGCACTACAATACTTTGATCTGCCCTGTTCAGGACTTAAATGCCGGCGAGTGTGTATGATGTTGGACGCGTCATGCACCGCGGCTTCAGAAGATGGAGGACAAAGATGGCCGAAAGAGGAGGCCCGGGACCGGAGGACGAACACGCCCATTTGAGCCACATCCACTGCAGCGATCGGTTTAGGTGAGTATTATAAAGTGTTTTTTATGTTCTACACAGTGGCCTGGGCTCTTATATACAGCATGTTAGAATGCTGTATATAAGAGACCAGTTTATAGGGCAAAAGAAATGGTGACAGGTTCCCTTTAATTGTTTTCTCAGAAAATTCCTAGCAACAAGTCTCTTGAAGATAATTCAGATATTCAGCAGAAGTGGTACTAAAATGAGAAGAGGAAAGGGAAGGCTTGATCAGAGGTCTGTCTGACATTCTGGTTGCTAGGAATTCACAGCCTAAGAAACAACTTTTTTTATTTGGTTTGACAGCAAATCCCTAGCAACAAGTCTCTCAAAGGTCATTCAGATCTTCAGCAGAATTGCTGCCAAAATGAGAAGAGAAAAGGGAAGGCTTGGTGTCACACAAATATGTCACACGAGGCGACAAACTACAACACAAAGGATACATCAGGGACACTTTAACAATGGTGGGCCCTAGTGCTTGTGAGAAGATGGGACACCTCCTTCACTCACCTGCAGCTGTAAACTACACTCTTAGCCAGTCCCCATACAGGTTCCACACCTGTCGCCGAACAGGATACCTGAAATGCTGGTAGACCCTGTAATAGCCCTGGCTAGTGAACTGGCAGGTGAGGAACGCTAGCCCCACCGCTGCACTAATAAAACACCAAGGGAAGGAAACACAGGCAGGGGAAACTCAATAACAGACAGCTGCATTCAGCCTCCATAGCAACTTGCAGAGAGGGCTCCACTACCTCCTTCCACCTCCAGGTCAAACATCAAAATGAGAAAGAGAATAACTGGCACCCTCTACAGGGAGCAGAGGGTATATATAGGGACTGGGAGTGGTCCAAACCAGAAACAACTGGGAAGGTGATGCAATGCTTCCTGGCAAAGAATACAGACATTAACCCTCTCCTCGCCAAAGGAAAGGGAATACATTTAATCTGCAGAGTCTTAAAGCAAAGAGACTCTGACCCAGAATCTGTCACTAGTCTTTACAACAGAGAGATGAAAGTGACACTTGGCCAGAGGTCTGTCTGACAGTCTGGTTGCTAGGGATTCACTGCCTAACAACTGCATTTTTATTTGGTTTCTGACAAAATTCCAAGTAAAAAGTCTTTCTAGGGTTTACTTAGATTTTAAGCATTATTGCTACCAAAATGAAGGAAGAGACAATTAGGCTTGACCAGAGGTCTGCCTGACAGTCTGGTTGCTAGAGACAGTAAGCCTAACAACTGCACTTTTATTTGGTTTGCTAGTAAATCCCTATCCCCATGTGAGCAATGCAACGTATGGGTATCGCACATGGAAATTTGGGACCTCAGTTCTTGAAAATGGTGGGCGTCCCAATAATCCGACCCTCAGCAATCACATATTTACCACCCTTTCCATAGGTCTGAGTCTGACACTGCGCATTTTTCTTCTTATGAAGGTGGCTCCAATCTTTGTGGAAATACAAAGATGATATTGAACGGGACCCTTGGAAATTCATTGGTTCTATACAAATTAAATTCGAATCCAAATTATGCAATGCTATACCTAAAATACACAAATTACACATCAAAGAAGAAATTACTGGAACACAATTTTGATTCCTCCAAAGAAGACCACCAAAGTAATCTCAACAGTAATTACCAGTTTAAAAAAATCGATTCATCAGTCGTGATCCAGAAATTACAGAATGACGATGAGAGAGATTATGAGCTCACGGTCGAAAAGAAAGATGAATTCGAGGACGTTTGTCACATTGAGGTCAAAGTCTATGGTGAGTCTCGTCTTCCTTTTCTTATCCAATAATTAATTTTTTTTAATGTTGCCTACTTTCTTAAAAGGAAGTTGTCACTAGTATTGGGACTACTTAACCGCCAGTGTGGGGTTTACTGATTCAAATGTGCCAAAAATCAGGCGTTGGGTACTAAATTGATTTACAGTATGTCACAGAGATGACTCCAGCAGAATCATACGCATGCACAGAAAAAAGCAGGGACAGTACAACTTTCTTCATGGTGCATGCACAGTGAGGTGAGGTGTACTACTCTCTTCATCTGCAAAAGATGCATGTTATCAAATGCACATGCGCTCCTCTCCCAGGTCAAGTATGTAGATACAACTGAATTCAAGGAAAAGAGTATCAGGTGCATAGCATGTGTTCTTGATCGGCATTGGTGGCTGGGTTTAAATGATACTTATAATTTGCAAAAAAAGGTTTTTATATATTACATGTGTGGCGCCCTGGACTAGCCAGGTCGTCACAGATAACACACAAACACCCCCACCCCCACTAGACAGTAACACCAGCCAAACAAAACCCTTGTTGCCTCCCTCCAGTGTCTGATGTCCACACCAGGTGGGGCGGAGCCAAGCGGTTGGCCCCACCCACCAAGGAGTTCACAGGCCTGGAGGCGGGAAAAGTGACAGTTTAATCCAGGAGGTGGAAGTGAGAGGAGTAAACACTTGGGTGTCTGGGTTTGTGGCCCAGGCACTGACAGCAAGGTTGGCAGACGGTGGTGGCCGTCTTCAGGAGTGGTGAAGCAACGCGGAACCGTAGGACCGGGGTCGGGCGTTGGCCCGCCGGTACCGACCGGGGAGCGAAGTGAAGCCAGCACACACAGGCAGGGCCAACGGACCCCGACCAGGCTTGGAGCCGCCGACAATAGTCAAATCCGAATGTGACCGGAACCCCAGGGGTTTCCTAACAACCAAAGACCCGATAGAAGGCAACCGCCCACACCGTGAGGGTATACAGCTACCGCCTAAGGCTAGAGACCTAAGGGCCAGCGCCTGCGGGCAAACGTGCTCCTCCGGCATCCATACACCGGGGAGCGGACTACCGTTGGGGATCCATAGTAGTCAAACAAGTACATCAAGGTTCAGGGAAAGACAGCCGCCATCACCTATCCGGGAAGAGACACTGCAGCCGGCTGCGGGACCCGTCCATCCAGCCGTTTGGTTTACCGAGGACTTTGTGCATCTCTTACTGAGTGAGTACACCCATGCCATCCGGCACCGCGCCGCGCTGTCCCTGCAACCCTGCACCTCACCAACCCAGCCTCCCCGTCACATCACCGGGCCCCGGGACCACCGACCCCTACCCACGGAGGGGGAAAACAACATCTCAGCTGCTCCCTACCATCGCTCCCGGGATCCCCGTCACCAGCAGCGGTGGTGCCCATCTTCACCACGACCCGTGGGTGGCGTCACGGACTAAATTCCCCAAACCAACCACCACTTTCACTCACGGGTGAGGAGCGCCGCTCAAGTCCCCGGATCCGGCCCACCGCTCGAGCCACCAAGCAGCAGCAGCTGCAGCAGCACCGGACCCGAGCGTTAGCGAGCACGCAGCAGCGGCGGCGTCCTCCCCGCCCGCGACACATGGGCTGCAAAGTGTTGATGATCAGTGGAGGTCCGGGTCCCAGACTCCTTCCAGAGGCTCAAAACATCCATGTGAAGTGTCCACCTCTTTCAGGACTGGGGGTATACAGGCTCCTTAGAAAATCTCCAAGACCAACATATGGACCCATAGACTTGTTATGGAGCTCACTTCTGCAGAAGCCACGCACTTCAGATCAGTATTTGGAGCAATCCATGGAGATCTTGAAACGTGGACCTTTGTTGATCAGGAGCACTTTGCAACCCATATAAACTTTTTGAAAATTTTTCTAACTCCCAGTTCTAATGTTGGAAAGTACAAGCTACGTGCCATTTGGAAAATTTACGGGCACACTGTCTCTTTGGCAAAACGGATGAGACAATTACTCTGGCGCATTAGACCACATGCAGCCTGTGTGCACACAGACTAAAATTCCCCGGGTCCAAAAAACTTAAGGTTTTGTAGGGTCCAGTGATTCCCGTTAGAGCCTAAAATGGCATGAATGGATCCGACAACTTTATTCCTACTGTCTTGTTTCAAGTAACTGTAGACGTCAGATAGGGAACATTTTATAGAACATTGCAAATCCTACAAAAAATATACATATATATTTGCAGAATACTTACTATCTTAATATGTTTTTTATGGAAACAGAACAGATCTCCAGTTTGACAGTGGTTGTAACAGAGGATTCCCAGAATAACACCTGTAGGGTCATCATGAAGTGTCTGATGCAGACCGGAACGAATGTGACTTTTAGCTGGATGAGAGATGAGGAGATCCTGAGTAATGACGGTAGCACTTTAGAGATCAGCATCACCAAACAGAACGCTAACAGCACCTTCCAGTGCACTGCCAAAAATCCTGTAAGCGAGAAGTCAAGCCAATATATACTATCATCTGCCTGCAACCCAGATCACGGTAAGACCAAAAGAAAATATGTATAAGGGGAAAAGAAAGAGGAGTCCGGTAGCCTTGTACTTTAGATACCTACCTTTAAAATTGCATATTGGAGTAGGAGTTATTACAGGCGCTGTGTACAAGTCATTACAGAAACACATAGTCTCTTAGGTGTGGCAATGTTAGTGTGGCCAGTGGAGGTATTATAATATTTGTAGGAATAAATAAATATATATATATATATATATATATATATATATATATATATATATATACATTTATCACTTTTCAATTCTGGGAATCTTTGTATGTAGGGGTGATAGAAAGCAACTATGAGGAACATATACAGTATATACAATATATGTAGGGGTGTTAGAAAGTGGCTATGAGGAACATATATATGTAGGTGTGTTAGAGAGTGGCAATGAAGAACATATATATGTAGGGGTGATAGAAAGTGATAATGAGGAAGATATATATGTGGGGTTGATAAAAAGTGGCAATTAGGAAGATATATATGTAGGGGTGATAAAAAGTGTCAATGAGTAAGATATATATGTGAGGGTGATAGAAAGTGGCAGTGAGGAAGATATATGTAGGGATGATAGAAAGTGTCAATGAGGAAGATATATATGTAGGGGTGATAAAAAGTGTCAATGAGTAAGATATATATGTGAGGGTGATAGAAAGTGGCAGTGAGGAAGATATATGTAGGGGTGATAGAAAGTGGCAATGAGGAAGATATATATGTACGGGTGATAGAAAGTGGCAATGAGTAAGATATATATGTGAGGGTGATAGAAAGTGGCAGTGAGGAAGATATATGTAGGAGTGATAGAAAGTGACAATGAGGAAGATATATATGTACGGGTGATAGAAAGTGGCAATGAGTAAGATATATATGTGAGGGTGATAGAAAGTGGCAGTGAGGAAGATATATGTAGGAGTGATAGAAAGTGACAATGAGGAAGATATATATGTACGGGTGATAGAAAGTGGCAATGAGGAAGATATATATGTAGGGGTGATAGAACATGACAATGAGGAAGATATATATGTAGGGGTGATAGAAAGTGATAATGAGGAAGATATATATGTGGGGGTGATAAAAAGTGGCAATGAGGAAGATATATATGTAGGGGTGATAAAAAGTGTCAATGAGTAAGATATATATGTGAGGGTGATAGAAAGTGGCAGTGAGGAAGATATATGTAGGGATGATAGAAAGTGGCAATGAGGAAGATATATATGTAGGGGTGATAGAAAGTGGCAGTGAGGAAGATATATGTAGGAATGATAGAAAGTGGCAATGAGGAAGATATAGATGTAGGGGTGATAGAAAGTGGCAATGAGGAAGATATATGTAGGGGTGATAGAACATGACAATGAGGAAGATATATATGTAGGGGTGATAGAAAGTCGCAATGAGGAAGACATATATGTAGGGGTGATAGAAAGTGGCAATGAGGAAGATATATATGTAGGGGTGATAGAAAGTGGCAGTGAGGAAGATATATGTAGGAATGATAGAAAGTGGCAATGAGGAAGATATATATGTAGGGGTGATAGAAAGTGGCAGTGAGGAAGATATATATGTAGGGGTGATAGAAAGTGGCAATGAGGAAGATATATGTAGGGGTGATAGAAAGTGGCAATGAGGAAGATATATGTAGGGGTGATAGAAAGTGGCAATGAGGAAGATATATGTAGGGGTGATGGAAAGTGGCAATGAGGAAGATATATATGTAGGGGTGATAGAAAGTGGCAATGAGGAAGATATATATGTAGGGGAGATGGAAAGTGGCAATGAGGAAGATATATATGTAGGGGAGATGGAAAGTGGCAATGAGGAAGATATATATGTAGGGGTGATAGAAAGTGACAATGAGGAAGATATATATCTAGGGGTGATGGAAAGTGGCAATGAGGAAGATATATATGTAGGGGTGATAGAAAGTGGCAATGAGGAAGATATATATGTAGGGGAGATGGAAAGTGGCAATGAGGAAGATATATATGTAGGGGTGATAGAACATGACAATGAGGAAGATATATATCTAGGGGTGATGGAAAGTGGCAATGAGGAAGATATATATGTAGGGGTGATAGAAAGTGGCAATGAGGAAGATATATATGTAGGGGTGATAGAAAGTGGCAATGAGGAAGATATATGTAGGGGTGATAGAAAGTGGCAATGAGGAACAAACATACAGTCATGGCCAAAAGTGTTGGCATCCTTGAAATTTTGTCATGCACATGATTATTTCCTTTGTGTGTATTAGAACAACATAGAAAGAACAGTCAAAAAAGGCAAATTAGATATAATTTCACACAAAAGTCCAAAATGAAAATCACACCTGAAACCAGATAACAAGGGGATAAGTTGACTCAATCTTTGCATTGTGTATGCCACACTGAGCATGGAGACCAGAAAGAGGAGAAGAGAACTGTCTGAGGACTTGAGAACCAAAATTGTTGAAAAATATGAACAATCTCAAGGTTAGAAGCCCATCTCTAGAGATCTTGATGTTTCTTTATCCATGGTGCACAACATAATAAAGATGTTACAACCCATGGCAGTGTAGGTAATCTACTTGGTGTGGCCAGCAGAGAAACATTGATGAAAGGCTGCAACTCAGGATAGTCCGAATGGTAGATAAGCAGCCCCAATCAAGATCCAAAGAGATTCAAGCTGTCCTGCAGACTCAGAGTTTATCAGTGTCAGTGCAAACTATCAGTCCACATCTGAATGAAATGAAATGCTATGGAGGAGACCCAGGAGGATCCCACTGCCAAAACAAGAGGCATAAAAAAGCTACACTGCTATTTGGCAGTTTTCCAAAATATACGTGAGTAACGAATATCCATCTGGGAAAGTGTCTTGTGAACAGATGGGACCAATATATAGCTGTTTGGTAAAGCACATCATTCTAGTGTTTACCAAAAAAAGAAGGAGGCTACAAAGAAACGAACACAGTACCTACAGTCACACATGGCAGAGGTTCAGAGATGTTTTGAGGTTATTTTGCTGCCTCTTGCACAGGGTGCCTTGACTGTGTGCAAGACATCATTAAATCTGAAGATTACCAAAGGATTTTGGGTGGCAATGTAGTGCCCAGTGTCAGAAAGCTGGGTGTGCGTCCTAGGTCATGAGTCTTCCAGCAGGAGAATAACCCTAAACATACTTCAAGAAACACACAGAAATGTATGGAAACAAAGCGCAGGGGAGTTCTGAAGTGGCAGCAATGAGTCCGGATCTAAGTCCCATTGACACCTGTGGAGAGATTGTAAAATTGCTGTTGGACGAAGACGCCTTCAAATATGAGAGACCTGGAGCAGTTTATAAAGAAGAGTCCAAAATTACAAGTGAGAGGAAGACGAGGCTTGTGGATGGTTATAGGAAGCAATTGATTAACGGTATTTATTCCAAAGAGTGTGCAACCAAATATTAAGCTGAAGGTGCCAACAATTTTGTCCGTTGTATTTTTGGGGGTTTTATGTGATATTATATCCAATTTGACTTTTTTCTCATTTTTTTGTTTTGTTCCAACACACACAAAGGAAATAAACGTGTATAACAAAATATGTGTAATTGTAATAATTTTCTGGGAGGAATACTTAATTTTCTGAAACAATTTCAAGGGTGCAAACACTTTCGGCCATAACTGTAAATTATGTAGGAGGTGATAGAAACTAGGTATAATGACATGTAACCAAAAACCTGTGCTGGAGATGTTTGGTTGCATGCTGAGGACGTCCTGTGACTTGAGAAAGATGCCTCCATTAATGCATTTCTTTTTCTTTTCCCTTCCGTAGGTACCAGTTATTCTTCGTTATTACTTTATATTTTGGTTCCGATATTGATCAGTGTTACAGTAATTGTGGTGATAGTTTTGATAATGAAAAAATGCAAAAGGGGTAAGTGGGACATGATGGCTCTCCGCCTGCTATTTCTGTTCACTTATTGTTTAGTGAAAATGTCCAAATATCTTACTTGAAAATATGTTCTTGTTCAGAGCAAAATGTTTAACAAGTGGGTGGTTTTTTTTTATATACCTATATAATGATAGGCATGTCCTCAAAACCATTCGGTCATCTACAAAGTAGCCCACAAAGTAGACCACCAGCCCCTGAACCAGTATCAGAACAAACCAATGAAGTTACCCACACATTGTACTCCACAGTCCAGAAACCTCAGGTATGTAGACTATGCTAAAAGTTTTTGTCCCCTAGATGTCTCCAATAATCTCACATTGGTCACAGATTTAACCAAAATATGTTGAAGCAATTGGTGTTGAGCAAAAACATTTGTTTGGAATCAACGTCAGTACTCTATGGCACCCGGACCAGGACAATTTTCTTGAGCAGCACTGAAATGCTGGCATCCTTGGCACCTCTTGTTATTACTAGGCCACCAAGACGTCATGACATCCCATGAAGCCTACTGGAACGCCGACATCTCGGGCACCTCTTGTGATTACTAGGCTACCATGACATCATATGAGGTCCACACGAATATTGGCATCTTGGGCACCTCTTGTGATTACTAGACCACCATGACGTCATGACATCCCATGAGGCCTACTGGAACGCTGGCATCTCAGGCACCTTTTGCGATTACTAGGTTACCATGAAATCACATGAGGTCTACTCAAATATTGGCATCTTGGGCCCCTCTTGTGATTACTAGGCCGCCATGAAGGCATGACATGAGATGAGGCCTACTAAAATGCTGGCATTAAGGGCATCTCTTGTGATTACTAGGCCACCATGAAGTCATGACATCACATGAGGCCTACTAAAATGCCGGCATTAAGGGCATCTCTTGTGATTACTAGGCCCTAGAGATGAGCAGAATTCTTTGCGTAATCCCAACAGTCCAGGTCAGTGTTCTCATAAATGTCTAGTCATTAAGATCTCTTGTGACAATATGATGTGACTGGCAGGTCCTAGTAATCAGATGAAGCACCCAGGATGCAGACATTCAAGTGCAGACTTAGGAAGTTTGAAACCCAGCATCCTGGGCCCGTCTAATGATTCATAGGCCACTGCAACGTGATAATGTCGTGGGGACCTAGTAATTACAACCGGAATTTAGGATGCCGACATTCAAGTAGGACTCGTTAGACATCATGGCTTAATAAGGGCCTAGTAATCACTAGAGACATCCATTATGCTGGCATTTGAGTAAGCCTCATCTGTTGTCATAAGATGGGGGCCTAGTAACCACAAGAGGCATTCAAGATGCTAGCATTCGAGTGCCAGACAAGAAAGTTCAAAAGATATCATCCCAGGCCTCAAGCGGTGTGATGATGTTGTGAGGGCCTGGTAATGACAAGAGACACCCAAGATGCCAAATTACCATGCCCTTGCAACATCCTAGTCACTAGGCCTCACTCTATATAAGAGGTCATAGCTAGGGTGTAGTAGTCACAAGAGGCTTCTAGTATGTCATCAGTCGAGTAGTTCTCATGTGACGTTGCGGGGGCCTAGTAATCAGGAATGGCATCCAGCATGTCAGCCATGGAAATTCGACATCTGACATCCTGGGTGCCTTTTGTGACTACCAGGCCCTCGCAACATCATTTCTAGGCCTCACATTGTACAAGGTCATCGCTATAGTCTAGTAGTCACAAGAAATGCCCAGGAAGCCGATTTTCGACTCATTGGCTAAGGAAGTTTGTAAATATTTATTGTTATAAATTCATGTAATAAATTGTTTTACTCCACTCTAAAATATTGGAAAAAGTGACCCCCACAGTTGAGATAGGAGCTTCTTGCATCTTGTATATTTTTTGATGCTTAGAGGGGAGTTCCAGCTCTGGGATACGCGCATACATAGAACAAAAGAAGTGAGAGGTGGCTGTGCATGCGCCAAAGGAAACTGTCCTGATTTCTTAATCTCGGCTTCTCTATTTTCTCTCACATTTTTAAGATTCGACATGTATACGAAGCTGCATCCAATAGCCAGCCTTTTTCATCGGTGTATGAATTGGCCGGTCCTTGCAGAGATGATGCTCAATCACAGACTATACGCAACGAAGAGACCAGAGTGTGTAAGTAAAATACTATCTTGGTATTATATAATGGCTGCCATGTGTCAGGCAAATCCCCAATGTGACTACCAGTCCAGTACAAGCTATGCTCTGCAGACAGGAAGTCAGTCTACGACTTCCTGTAAAGTACAGGATGACATTATCATCTGTGAAAACCATTCTGATCTATCATTTATATAAAGAGGCTCTGCCCCTCTGAAAAGAGCCATCATGAGAAATGTAAGATGGCAGACAGCCCAAATATCAATGAAAACAGGTGACTTGATAAATCCTAAAATTCTTGTTGTATTTAGCCACCACTAGGGGGAGCTCACTGCATATGGAACAATACAGTTAGTATTACCTATACCAGGACTCTCACAGTTACTTCTTGTAGTGACTCTCCACTTTATATAGAGACCAATTCCAGACTCCCCCCATTAAGAAAGTGGCTGGTCTGATGGATTAACAGGAACCCCACATGCCGTGACAACTATATTTCCACTTCGGACTTATGATCTCCGTCGAGACAGCATCTTGAGTCTCTACATTACTGATTCAGTGATTGTTATTCACTTGGGGAATATTATTTTCCGTACTGTAAGAACTGACGGAGGTGGCTTCAAAGCTTAGAATCAGGAAATAAGACATCAGCCACATCCTCCGACTTTCAAAACACGTCTCCTACTACAATACAACCTGCATTATACACCGTGGAGGTGAATGGCTCCACCGGCACAAGCACTAGAAGCAATTGTCTCCATTGCTGGCAGGGGAGGAATCACCGGGCGCAGGCTGCTGCAGGATAGTTTCCATTTGTTTTCTTTGAATGTGAGTCAAATTCTGTACTCTTCATAAATTCACTAGTGATGTACACCGAGGAGCCATAACATTAAAACCACAGAGACGCAACGTGAATAATAATAATTTATAATAATAATTTTTATTTCTATAGCGCCAACATATTCCGCAGCGCTTTACAATTCAAAGGGGACATGTATGAGACAATACAAAATAACAAAATTAAGCAACCAAAAGGACTGAGGGCCCTGCTCGTAAGCTTACAGTCTATGAGGAAATATAACGTTATTCAGTGACAATGGCGTCTGTCAGGACTGGGGTATGTTATGCAGGGGGTGATCTTTCAGTTCTTGTTGGAAGCAGTAAAATAGGCAAATATAAGGATCTGACAAGGGCCAACATGTGATATTTAGATGACTGGATCACAACATCTGCAAAGCAACGCGTCTTGTGGGGTTTTCCCAGTGTACGACAGGTCTTGTGGGATGTTCCTGGTACACGGCAATTTTTATGGGGTGTTCCCGGTTTACAGCAGGTCTTGTGGGGTGTTCCCGGTATACAGCAGGTCTTGTGGGGTGTTCCCGGTATACAGCAGGTCTTGTGGGGTGTTCCCGGTATACAGCAGGTCTTGTGGGGTGTTCCCGGTATATGGCAGGTCTTGTGGGGTGTTCCTGGGATATAACAGGTCTTGCAGGGTGTTCCCGGTATGCAGCAGGTCTTGTGGGGTGTTCTCAGTATACAACAGGTCTTGTGGAGTGTTCCCGGTATACACCAGGTCTCGTGGGGACTTATTGGTATATGGCAGGTGCTGCGAAGTGTTCCCTGTGTATGGATGGCCTTTTGGGATGTTCCTTGTATACAGAAAGTCTTGTGGGATATTCCTGGTATACGGCAAGTCTTGTGGGGTGTACTTGGTATACAGAAAGTCTTTTGGGGTGTTCCTGGTATATGGCAGGTCCTGTGAGGTGTTCCCAGTGTACAGCAGGTCTTAGGGAGTGTTACTGGTATACAGCAGGCCTTGTGGAGTGTTTCAAGTATATGGCTTGAATTGTAGGGTGTTCCCAGTATACAGCAGGTCTTGTAGGGTGTTCCCGGTATAAAGCAGGTCTTTTGAGGTGTTTCCAGTATACCGCAGGTTTTGTGGGGTGTTTTCGGTATACTTCAGGTCTTGGTGGGTGTTTCTGGTATGCGGTTGATTTTGCAGGGTGTTCCTGATATGCGATAAGTCTTGTGGGGTGTTCTCGGTTTACAGTGGTTAGTACATACCAGTGAACCCGCAACAAAGTCGTGGGCCTCCAAGGTTCAGTGATGTGTTGGGAGTCAAGATGCCAGTCTGGTCAGATCATATAGAAGAGTCTGTCCCACAAACTACTGATAATTATATGGGGCTGTCTAACCGGTCAGTGTGCCCATACATGTCCACTACCAAAAGTTCCTACAATGGACACGTAATCATCAGAACTGGATCATGAAGCAAAGGAAGAAGGCGGTGTGGTTCCATGAGTGGTCCTCTGTTCTGAAGGACCTGCAATATTTTCTAGTTCTCCCAACTGCTGACCACAAGGGATCTAAGCACCTCCATCCCCCAGCAGTTTAATATTAGAGTTGCCCTTTACATCACTAGCCTCTGTTCGATAGTAATCTTTGGATGTTTTCTTTTACTATTTCAGAGAAATTAAACATCAGCAGATTCTCCAAAAAATGAGCCTAAGGACTAACGGTACTACTAAAAAAAAATCTGAGAAAATGGACACTGGGTTCTCCCTAAGAACTGATGAGTGAAGAAAAAAAAAACTTGATACTGTTCACTTTTTTATGCATTTTCTGACTTTTTATATTTAATTTATTGTGGAAGAAATAATAAAAATAATATTTACAACTATTATTTGAAGAGGGGAAAATGGAGTTCAACTTTACGTTCAGAGGAAATTATTGCTTCTAGATTATGTCCTCGGATTTGCTCAACATAATTAGACGCATTGGTAATAACTTAAGTAGTCATCTAATCACTGGGATCTGCTGACAACAGAAAGTAGACAATTCCTTGAATAGTATGGTGAGACGTTTCCTGTGCTGTATTACTATATTACTAAGCCATCCTTTATTAAGTACTAGCTTGTGATCACTTACTATGGTTTATGTTATAATTTTGCATAAAGTGTTTAAAAAATCCTATATATAAACGAGTTCCTGTGCGGTTACATGTTGTGTGTTACTCATCATGATCACA
Organism: Anomaloglossus baeobatrachus; assembly: GCF_048569485.1. Taxonomy (NCBI): domain Eukaryota; kingdom Metazoa; phylum Chordata; class Amphibia; order Anura; family Aromobatidae; genus Anomaloglossus; species Anomaloglossus baeobatrachus. The sequence goes on along the minus strand of NC_134364.1, from coordinate 96,725,245 downwards.
GATGTTCCTGTATGTATGAGCTTTATTGGTGGATGTAAAAGTTTCCCTTTTACTTTTTGCACTTGTGTTTTTTTATAGCTAAATAATCATATACCGTAATAATAGTATACAGTTGTACTCAAACGTTTACATACCCCGGCAGATTTGTTGCTTTCTTGGCCTTTTTTTCAGAGAATATGAATGATGATAACACAAAATCTTTTTTCCACTCATGGTTAGTGCCTGGGTGAAGCCATTTATTGTCAAACTACTGTGTTTTCTATTTTTTAAATCATAATGAAAACCAAAAACATCCAAATGATCCTGATCAGTTCACATACCCCAGTCCTTAATACCGTGGATTGCCCCTTCTAACATCAGTGGCAGCTTGAAGTCTTTTGTGGTAGTTGTCGATGAGGCTCTTTATTTTCTCAGATGGTAAAGCTGCCCATTCTTCTTGGCAAAAAGCCTCCAGTTCCTGTAAATTCCTGGGCTTTCTCGCATGAACTGCGCGCTTGAGTTCTCCCCAGAGTGGTTCAATGATATTGAGGTCAGGAGACTGAGATGGCAACTCCAGAACCTTCACTTTGTTCTGCTGTAGCCAATGACAGGTCGACTTGGCCTTGTGTTTTGGATCGTTGTCATGTTGGAATGTCCAAGTACATCTCATGAGCAGCTTCCGGGCTGATGTGTGCAAATTTGCCTCTAGTATTTGCTGATAACGTACTGCATTCATCTTTCCTTCAACTTTGCCAAGTTTGCTGTGCCTTTGTAGCTCACACATTCCATTATCAGCGAGCCACATCCATGCTTTACAGTAGGAATGGTGTTCATTTCATCATAAGCCTTGTTGACACCTCTCCAAATGTAACGTTTATGGTTGTGGCAAAAAAGTTCAATTTTGGTCTCATCACTCCAAATTACCTTGTTCCTGAAGTTTGGAGGCTTGTCTCTGTGCTGTTTGGTGTATTGTAGGTGTGTTACGGGGGGCTGTCTGATAATAAAACCTAAAGGAATGTCAGACAGTCAGGGTCCACCGTGCAAAGACTCTGCTGCAGACTATGGCAGAGGATAAGGGGTATATAAGTGTGCCACTGTAAATAATAATAGCACAAGTGCAGAGTGCAATACCTCTGTTAAACTCACAGAGGAATATAATTAGAAAATAAAGCAATTCCTCCCTTACTTAGAGGGTGTGTGGAATGGTCTCTGTTAAAGATCACAGAGACAAAAGCAGTGAGTGGGAAATGGCACCTACCTAGGTCCGTTCCTCTAGTGGTGCCAGGAGACGGACAGCAGCGTAAGCCGCACAAAGCTCCTACCTGCGTTCGCTCCACTAGTGTGCGAGGACATGAACCACTAGATATGGCACCTGCCTACGTCCGCTCTTCTAGTGGTGCAAAAGAGACGGACAGCAGCGTAAGCCGCACAAAGCTCCTACCTGCGTTCGCTCCACTAGTGTGCGAGGACACGAACCACTAGATATGGCACCTGCCTAGGTCCGCTCTTCTAGTGGTGCAAAAGAGACGGACAGCAGCATAAGCCGCACAAAGCTCCTACCTCTGTTCGCTCCCCTAGTGTGCGAGGATACGAACAACTGCCAGACGCAGTATAAGGAACGTTACCCTAGCGGCAACGTCCACCTACGAGTAGAATCACAAGGCCCAGCCGGACCATGTGCCTCAGGCACCTGCCTATGTCCGCTCCACTAAGAGGTAAGAATACGGACTGCAGCCGAAGCTGTAAGGTATAAGAACGCTACCCTGCCGGTAGCGCTCACCTAACATAGACAGAGAGATGCCTAGAGGGACGTGCACAGGGCGTCTACCATCATGTGTGTCGCCCTGGGCAAGCCAGGGGACACAGGTCACACACCACCACACCCTACATCCCAGGTAGGAACATCTAAGCTAACCAAAAATCCTTGTTGCCTTCCTCCAGAGGCTGATGATTCACACCAGGGGGTGGGCCAGGCGGTTGGCTCCGCCCACCGAGGAGATCACAGCTCTGGAGGCGGGAGAAACCAGGCAGATAAGCTAGGGGAGTGAAGGAGTAAACAGCTAAGTGAAAGTGAAGGAAGAAAAGTAGTAAAGGAGGAAAGCAAGAGTGGCGACAGAATAGAAAGAGTGTGCAAAGCCTGAAGAGTCCAGCTAAGTGCAGGGCAGGTCAGCAAGGTCAGCAACAGCGGTGACTGTCTGGAGGGGGACCGTTTGGAAGTTCCTGGAAGGACCCCGTAGGCTGTGTGCCCGGTGGTCTGGAGCAGTGTTCCGAAGGACAGTCAGCACCAGGGCAGGGGCCTCTCGGACCCCGGCAAGGCTTGGAGTCGCCGTAATTTGCCGAATCCGTCAGTGAAGGGGACGTAGATCCCCCAACAACCAAGACCCGAGTGAAGGCAACAGCCCAACCTGTACAACAGAGACACCGCCACCGCCAGGGCACCAGTTTCTGAGGGCCAGCGCCTGCGGGCAAAGAGTAGAGCTCCTCCGGCCCAGCTTGAAGCCGGGGAGCGGGTTACCGGTGGGGACCCATCGCAACCATCAAGTACACAAAGGTGCAAGGAAGAGGGACATCACCGTCACCTACTGGGAGAGCAATTGCAGCCGTCCGTGGGACCGTCTTACCAGCCGTTTGGTTTACCGTAAAAACTGTGTCAACGTCTCAGGCTGAGTGAGTACCACAGTGCCGCAAGGCACAGCGCTGCCCCCCGCGTCCCTGCGCCCACCAGGCCCTGCACCTCCCAAGCCATCACCGGGGCCCCGGGATCACCAACCCCTACCCACGGAGGGGCAACACAACACCTGGCTGCTACGCATCACCATCCCCGGGATCCCCGTATAGAGCAGCGGTGGTGAAATCACCACAACCGTGGGTGGCGTCACGGACAATAAACAATCCCCACACCCAACAACCCCCTTTCACTCACGGGCGAGGAGTGCCGCTCGAGAAACCCCCGGGATCCGGCCCACCGCTCGAGCCACCACTGAGCAGCAGCCGCCGGACCCGAGCAGAAGGGGTGAGCGTAGTGTGCTGACACCCTCCTCCCCGCCCGCGACAACTTGGCGTCACGAACAGGATCTTACCGCTCTGCCGTTTGGTAGAGGTGCGCCTTGTTACCGCCGGAGGTATCCGGCAGAAAAATTTCAGAAGCCGCCATCTTTGGCGCGAAAAGTTCCCGCTCGAGCGTCTTCTCGAGCAGTAGAGGCGCGAAGGCCAAAACCCCGCCCTGAGAGAGGAGGGGCCGGAAAGAGCTAAGGGGGACGCGATGGCGGCTGGACGCATGTAGTTGCAGCTATAAAAGCAGGGACGCCAGGACTCTGCAGACCTACTGGGTTCCTGGAAAGCACAACTGCCGAGATGTCCGCCCCACCTAGTTCTGCAGGGACTACCGAGCCGGTGTCTGGAACAGCAGCATGGTTGAGAGCCCGGGCGGCGGGAATCTGCCGTCGCTATCAGAGTCGGATCGGCGGGCTGATGGAGCAGTGGGCCGCGGAGGTGGAGGCCCTAGTTGCTGTGGCGCGAGTGTATGGAGTGGAGGCCGTGATGGAGGAGCTGGAGAATGACCCACGCCCCTGTGTCCCCGAGGGACCGGTCGCTGCGGCTGAGGGACCCGGTCTACCCCTGGCTCCTGTGTTACCTCCGTCCTGTTCGCTCGCGCGCTGCACCGCACCTGGCCCGTCGGATGTACACCCCTCTGTAACTGCGGCGGGGGCAGAAGATAGCGACTCCGGGCCTGACACCGGGCCTGTGTCAGAAGAAGAGGAGGGGGTCGTTGCTCTGCCTGGCATGGAGGCCACTTATGTTCCCCGAACCGGAGGCAACGGGTATCGGGCGGCCCTTCCACGCCGTGCTTGCTACGCACTGGAGGGGCTGGTGCCCGTGTCCTTCCACTCCAAACCGGGTGAGGAGGATGAAGACATCGAGTAGGGCAGCGGATGCCCGTAGCACCGTCCCCGTTGGGACCAACAGCTTGTTTGTTTAAAAGAGAATGATAAGTGAAATTACCGAAGAAGTTACCTGATTTTCTGTTTGATTGAACCGGCTGGAGCCGGCACCGTTGTCCCCATGGGGACAGTTTAAAAAGTTATTTTGCATGGGAACTATCCATGGACAAGCCCGTGAACTTGCAGGGCACCCACAAACGTTAAGTGGCTTGTAAATACGTTGTTTGCAGTTACCGTTTTCCGCAATGCCGCCTCCGGAGAGGCAGGTTGGAGGGAGGGCCCTCAGCAGAGCAGGCTGGGGCCCAGCCACCAAAGGAACCGGTGGCTACCCTCTGGAGGGAAGGACAGATCCCGCTCGGGTACCGTGTGCTGGACTGTGGGTCAAGGGGTGCTGCCTGGGCTTTAGGGGCAGCATCAGGGCCAGGTTACTTGGGTGGGAGAGAGCGGAAACCGTAACCGTAAACCGTTGCAACGTTAAAGAAATGTGCCTCCCGTTTGGGAAGAGTTATTAAAAATGTAAATATGTTGATTATTATGTTATCTTTTACAGAAAAATAAATCCGGTGTTGGACGGTAGCCCGCGGACGGTCTGCATTTTGCTAAGGGGGAATGTGTCGCCCTGGGCAAGCCAGGGGACACAGGTCACACACCACCACTCCCTACATCTGTCAGGGCCAGGCGGTCGGGCAGACCCAGGAGGTGGATCCACTGGGCCGAACTCTAAGATGGTGGTAAGGAGTCCGGTAGCTGAAGCACTATGGGCAGTAGAACAGTCCGTGCCAGTGAGTGTAATGAAGAAGTCCCTGGGACCACGGAGTCACAGATGGTAGTCCGGGTGACGTAGCTCAGGTTCGGAAGCCGAGGTGATGTCAGGCGGGGTCCGGAACCTTTGGAGCGAGATGACGGGTCACCGCAGGGATCCGAGATGGTACGGACTGTCAGATGGCAGACGGACAGCGTGCGGGGTTCGGGATTCAGCAGGACCGGATGGCGAGGCAGGATCAGCTCTAGAAGAGAGATACGTGAGTATGGCAAGAAGATACCAGGAGACCTGACTCCTAGCTTGGAAAACACGAAGATCAGGCCCCGCCCTCTTGGACAATACACCCCTTAATACCCTGTACCTGTTTAGCCTCATTTCCTGTTAATGGACGCTGGCCCTTTAAGAAAGGGTCAGTGACCGCGCGCGCGCCCTAATGCGCATGCGCGCAGCCCGGGTGCCAGAAGCCAGGGAAGGAGGCTGAGAAGAGGACGCAGGGGAGCCGGCCAGGGCCTGGGAAGCCGTCGGACGCCGCGATCGGAGACCAGGAGGCCTGGGGAGGACGGGCACCGGAGCCAAGGACCCGGGGAGCGTGGCAGGTGAGCCGGGGAGCGGGGCTGAGGACCCGGGGAGCGGAGCAGAAGACCCGGGGAGGGGAGCCCAGGACCCGGGGAGCGTGACAGTACCCCCCCCCCACGCCCCCCTCCCCGCAACCGGGACATGAAGGCACGGATCAGAGGAGTGCCCACGTTCTCCCTGGGCTCCCAGGACCTATCCTCAGGACCATACCCCTCCCAGTCCACCAGGAAGAACTGTCGGCCTCGAACAGTCTTCATGGCCACGATATCCCTTACCGCATAGATGTCGTCATCGGCAATAGGTGGAGGAGCCGGACTGGCAGCAGCGGAGAAGGGACCAAAGACAACCGGCTTGAGCAGGGAGACGTGGAATGAGTTGGGTATCCTCATCGTGGCCGGGAGCTGTAGCTTGTAGGAGACCTCATTGATCTTGCAGAGGACCTTAAACGGCCCGATGTAGCGAGGGCCCAGCTTGTAGGAAGGTATCTTCAATCGGATGTACTGGGAAGCAAGCCAGACCAGGTCACCAGGAGAGAAACACGGAGGGTCCAGACGCCTCTTGTCAGCGTGTTTCTTCATCCGCTGGGAAGCGCGTCCAAGGGACGCCTTGACAGAGTCCCAAATGGTAGCGAAGTCACGGGCTACAGTATCAGCCGCAGGGACATCCGAAGAAGGGGATATAGGCAATGGAACGGAGGGCTGAAGTCCGTAAACGACATGGAATGGAGATTTGGAGGACGACTCACTGATGTGGTGGTTATGTGAGAATTCAGCCCAAGGCAGAAGCGTGGACCAGTCGTCATGATGGGCGTTGACGTAGTGACGTAAGAAGGATGTCAAGATTTGATTGACCCTCTCCACTTGGCCATTAGACTGAGGATGGTATGCGGAAGAAAAGTCCAGAGTTACTCCCAGATGTTTGCAGAGCGCCCTCCAGAAGCGGGAGGTGAACTGAGTTCCTCTGTCGGACACGATGTGGGATGGAAAGCCATGCAAGCGGAAGATGTGATGGATATAGGCTTCCGCGAGTTCCTGAGCAGAGGGCAGTCCAGCCATGGGGATGAAGTGAGCCATTTTGGAGAACCGGTCCACCACGACCCATATGACTGTGTGTCCAGAGGATAATGGCAAGTCCGTAATAAAATCCATCGCTATGTGTTGCCACGGAACTGAGGGTATAGGCAGAGGCAGAAGACGGCCATAGGGCAGGTGTTTGGGCGTCTTGTTCCTGGCACAAGAGGAGCAAGCAGAGACGAAAGCAGCGACGTCCGTGCGAAGGGATGGCCACCAGTAATGGCGTACAATCGCACCCCATGTCCTCTTCTGGCCTGCATGACCGGCTGTTTTTGAGGCATGACCCCAGTGTAACACTTTTTGCCTGTCAGTCTCAGAGACATAGGTCTTTCCGGGCGGTATCTGGGCCAGGGTGACAGGGGCCACCGAAATGATCTTGCTAGGAGAGATGATGGGTTGGGTAGTCTCTTCCTCCTGCTCCATGGGCATGAAAGACCTAGACAAGGCATCAGCGCGTACGTTCTTGTCCGCGGGTCGGAAATGGAGCTGGAAGTCAAACCTGGCAAAGAATAGGGACCACCTGGCTTGCCGTGGGTTCAGTCGCTGAGCGGACCGCAGGTATTCCAGGTTCTTGTGGTCCGTGTAGATAATCACGGGGTACACTGCTCCTTCCAGGAGGTAGCGCCACTCCTCCAGAGCCAGTTTGACCGCCAATAGTTCTCGGTCACCGATGGTGTAATTACGTTCCGGCGCTGAGAAGCTCTTGGAGAAGAAACCGCACGTCACCATCTTGCCGGAGGAGGACTTCTGCATGAGCACTGCTCCGGCTCCCGAGGAGGAGGCATCCACCTCCAAGGTGAACTGGCGGTTTAACTCCGGACGGTGGAGTACAGGAGCGGAGGCAAATGCTCGCTTCAGTGAGCAAAACGCGGCGTCGGCCGCAGGTGACCAGTCCTTTGGATTAGCCTCCTTTTTGGTCAAAGCGGAGAGAGGAGCAGTCAGGGCAGAGAAGTGAGGGATAAACTGGCGGTAGTAGTTGGCGAATCCCAGGAACCGTTGGATTGCCTTCAGTCCAGAAGGGGGAGGCCAGTTGAGTATGGAGGAGACCTTCTTTGGATCCATCTGCAGTCCAGTGCCCGAGATGATGTATCCCAGGAAAGGGAGAGAAGACTGCTCAAAGACACACTTCTCATATTTGGCGTAGAGACGATTCTCTCTCAGTCTTTGTAAAACCAGCTGTACGTTCTCTCTGTGGGTCTGGAGGTCCGGAGAGAAGATAAGGATGTCATCCAGATAAACTACTACACAGATGTAGAGGAGGTCCCGGAATATGTCGTTCACCAATTCTTGGAAGACTGCTGGTGCGTTACACAGGCCGAAGGGCATCACGCAGTATTCATAATGCCCATCGCGAGTATTAAACGCGGTCTTCCATTCGTCCCCAGAGCGGATACGAACTAGGTTGTAGGCACCCCGAAGATCCAGCTTGGTGAACACACGGGCTCCTCTGAGCCGGTCGAACAATTCGGGGATGAGCGGCAGAGGGTACTTGTTTTTGACGGTGATCTGATTCAGACCCCGGTAGTCGATGCATGGGCGTAGGTCACCCTCTTTCTTCTTAACGAAGAAGAAGCCTGCTCCCGCAGGAGAGGAGGATCTCCGGATGAATCCCTTTGCCAGGCTTTCTGTGATGTAGGTGGACATGGCCCTGGTTTCGGCTGGAGACAACGGATATATCCGTCCTCGAGGCGGTGTTGTTCCTGGGAGCAGGTCGATGGCACAATCGTAGGGACGGTGTGGCGGAAGTACCTCAGACTCCTTCTTGTCAAAGACGTCTGCGAAGGACCAATAGGCCGAGGGCAGTTCCGGCAGGTTCTCTGGAACCGGAGGTCGTCGGATGGGTTGTATGGACTTCAGACACTTCTCATGACAAGCAGGACCCCATCGGGTGATTTCGCCAGTACCCCAGCTGACTGATGGTTCGTGTGTCCGCAACCAGGGAAGTCCCAGCAGGATCTGGTGGGACATGTGTGGGAGGACGTAGAGAGCGATGTTCTCGGTGTGCAGGGCACCGATACGCAGTTCGACCGGACTGGTGACCCAGGAGATGGTATCAGAGAGGGGTCTCCCATCCACAGAGGCAATCACTAGGGGCTTCTCGAGTGGAGTAACAGGCAGCTGGTACTTGTCCACCGTGGCCTGCTGGATGAAATTGCCTGCTGCTCCCGAGTCGAGGTATGCCTCAGCCGTGAAGCGCGTCTCTCCCGTTGACACTTGCACAGTCCACATAACCGGGTCTGAGAGAGTCCCAGCACCTAGGGTGGCCTCTCCTACCAACCCTAGGCTTTGGAGTTTCCCGGCCTTTCCGGACAGGAACGCAGGAGGTGTGTGTCCTCTCCGCAGTAAAAGCAGAGACCCTTGGCGAGCCGCTCTGCTCGACGTTGTTCAGACTGTCGTACTCGGTCGATCTGCATGGGCTCGTGGACGGGAATCCCAGCTGTTGATGACTGAGATACGGAGGGCTTCCGTGGAGGAGAGGAATGCCGTACCGGACGTCTCTCACGAGACAGCTCTTTGGAGCGCTCCTGAAAACGAATGTCCACTCGAGTTGCTAGGGCAATCAGGGCATCTAGGGTGGAGGGCACGTCACGACCCGCCAACTCATCTTTGATGCGACTCGAGAGTCCTTCCCAGAAGGCGGCTGTTAGGGCCTCATTATTCCACCCGAGTTCTGAAGCCAAAGTGCGGAAACGGATGGCGTATTGGCCCACCGTCAGTGTTCCTTGACGTAAGCGGAGGAGGGATGAAGCAGACGCAGAGGCGCGTCCCGGCTCGTCAAAGGTGCTGCGAAAGGCCTGCAGGAACTCTTGAAGATCCTTGGTCATAGGGTCCTCCTTCTCCCACAACGGATTCATCCACGCCAGTGCCTCGCCCTCCAGGTGAGACATGATGAAGGCGACCTTGGCTTGGTCGGAGGCAAACAGATGTGGCAGCTGCGTGAAATGGAGGGAGCATTGGTTTATAAACCCCCTGCAGGACTTGGGATCTCCGGCGTACCGGGGTGGTGAGGCCAAACGCAGTCTGGAAGCATCCGAAGAAGCAGCCACGGGAGCGGGGGATGTGGCTTGACTAGTGGCGGCTTGGGATGTCGAAGACGTGACTGCCGCTTGTAGCGTGGTCAGGCGGGTGTCCACGGAAGTCATAAAGTTCAGCATGCGGGTCTGAACTTCACGCTGGCGTTGGAGTTCCTCTTGCAAGGCTGCTAGTGCTGCAGCGGGATCCATGGCCTGATCTTACTGTCAGGGCCAGGCGGTCGGGCAGACCCAGGAGGTGGATCCACTGGGCCGAACTCTAAGATGGTGGTAAGGAGTCCGGTAGCTGAAGCACTATGGGCAGTAGAACAGTCCGTGCCAGTGAGTGTAATGAAGAAGTCCCTGGGACCACGGAGTCACAGATGGTAGTCCGGGTGACGTAGCTCAGGTTCGGAAGCCGAGGTGATGTCAGGCGGGGTCCGGAACCTTTGGAGCGAGATGACGGGTCACCGCAGGGATCCGAGATGGTACGGACTGTCAGATGGCAGACGGACAGCGTGCGGGGTTCGGGATTCAGCAGGACCGGATGGCGAGGCAGGATCAGCTCTAGAAGAGAGATACGTGAGTATGGCAAGAAGATACCAGGAGACCTGACTCCTAGCTTGGAAAACACGAAGATCAGGCCCCGCCCTCTTGGACAATACACCCCTTAATACCCTGTACCTGTTTAGCCTCATTTCCTGTTAATGGACGCTGGCCCTTTAAGAAAGGGTCAGTGACCGCGCGCGCGCCCTAATGCGCATGCGCGCAGCCCGGGTGCCAGAAGCCAGGGAAGGAGGCTGAGAAGAGGACGCAGGGGAGCCGGCCAGGGCCTGGGAAGCCGTCGGACGCCGCGATCGGAGACCAGGAGGCCTGGGGAGGACGGGCACCGGAGCCAAGGACCCGGGGAGCGTGGCAGGTGAGCCGGGGAGCGGGGCTGAGGACCCGGGGAGCGGAGCAGAAGACCCGGGGAGGGGAGCCCAGGACCCGGGGAGCGTGACAACATCCCAGGTAGGAACATCTAAGCTAACCAAAAATCCTTGTTGCCTTCCTCCAGAGGCTGATGATTCACACCAGGGGGTGGGCCAGGCGGTTGGCTCCGCCCACCGAGGAGATCACAGCTCTGGAGGCGGGAGAAACCAGGCAGATAAGCTAGGGGAGTGAAGGAGTAAACAGCTAAGTGAAAGTGAAGGAAGAAAAGTAGTAAAGGAGGAAAGCAAGAGTGGCGACAGAACAGAAAGAGTGTGCAAAGCCTGAAGAGTCCAGCTAAGTGCAGGGCAGGTCAGCAAGGTCAGCAACGGCGGTGACTGTCTGGAGGGGGACCGTTTGGAAGTTCCTGGAAGGACCCCGTAGGCTGTGTGCCCGGTGGTCTGGAGCAGTGTTCCGAAGGACAGTCAGCACCAGGGCAGGGGCCTCTCGGACCCCGGCAAGGCTTGGAGTCGCCGTAATTTGCCGAATCCGTCAGTGAAGGGGACGTAGATCCCCCAACAACCAAGACCCGAGTGAAGGCAACAGCCCAACCTGTACAACAGAGACACCGCCACCGCCAGGGCACCAGTTTCTGAGGGCCAGCGCCTGCAGGCAAAGAGTAGAGCTCCTCCGACCCAGCTTGAAGCCGGGGAGCGGGTTACCGGTGGGGACCCATCGCAACCATCAAGTACACAAAGGTGCAAGGAAGAGGGACATCACCGTCACCTACTGGGAGAGCAATTGCAGCCGTCCGTGGGACCGTCTTACCAGCCGTTTGGTTTACCGTAAAAACTGTGTCAACGTCTCAGGCTGAGTGAGTACCACAGTGCCGCAAGGCACAGCGCTGCCCCCGCGTCCCTGCGCCCACCAGGCCCTGCACCTCCCAAGCCATCACCGGGCCCCGGGATCACCAACCCCTACCCACGGAGGGGCAACACAACACCTGGCTGCTCCGCATCACCATCCCCGGGACCCCCGTATAGAGCAGCGGTGGTGAAATCACCACAACCGTGGGTGGCGTCACGGACAATAAACAATCCCCACACCCAACAACCCCCTTTCACTCACGGGCGAGGAGTGCCGCTCGAGAAACCCCCGGGATTCGGCCCACCGCTCGAGCCACCACTGAGCAGCGACCGCCGGACCCGAGCAGGAGGGGGTGAGCGTAGTGTGCTGACACCCTCCTCCCCGCCCGCGACACATGCATGAACCAAGAGGACTGAGCGCCGGGTGGCGTGCGTCAGGGTCTTATATAGACTCTGTGCCTCATCCAAGATGGAGGACACTAGAGCCAATCCGCTGCCAGAATGACAGCAATGACGTCACGCTGGCCTATCACCGAGCAAAGCGTCACAAGCACGTGACCAGCGACCAATCGGCATAGAAGGTGTCAGAGACATGTGATCACGTGTCACAAGCACATGACCAGTGGCCAATCAGCTTAGAAGGTGTCAGAGACATGTGACCTCGTGTCAGCGATGATGTCACCCGCACATGTGCAATGGCTCCAAGATAGGACTTATTCTCCAGCGCTTGCACATGTGCAGTAGCAAGAAATCCGGACATAGTCTCCAGAGCCACAGCAACCGTAACAGTACCTCCCCCTCAAGGACCCCCCTCCCGGCGACGCAGGTAATCGGCAACTAAGTCGGGAGCATGGACAGCCTCCTCAGGCTCCGAAGAGCGATGTTCCGGGCCATAGCCCTCCCAATCTATCAAGAAGAACCTGCGCCCTCTAACCATCTTAGAACCAACTATGGCTCATACCTCATAGCTGGAGCGAGAGGAATCAGAGGCAGGAGAGTGCACTTCACGAGCGTGAGGTAAAATAGCCGGCTTTAGCAGTGAAACATGGAATTTGTCATGGATCCTAAGATGGACGGGTAACTTCAATTGGTAGACTACAGGATTTACCTGTCGAAGAACCTCATAAGGACCCAGGAAGCGAGGAGCAAATTTGACAGCTCACTCTAAGTTTCACGTGTTTTGCAGAGAGCCACACAAAATCCCCTGGAGAAAAGACAGGAGCCGGGCGACGAAACCAATCGGACACCGTCTTCATACGGTCCTTAGCTGCTTGGATCGACTCTTGAGTCCGATCCCAAACCTCTCTGGCATTAGTTGCCCAGTCGGTCACAAGAGGAGAAGGTGCAGCAGCGGGAAACGGTACCGGTACCCTAGGGTGTTGCCCATTATTGAGTACGAATGGTGTCTGCCCAGTGGCCTCAGCCAGCGAATTGTTAAGGGCAAATTCTGCCCAGGGTAGGAGGGAGGACCAGTTATCGTGGTTCTCAGCAACAAAGTGTCGAAGGTATATAATCATGGCTTGATTGGTATGCTCAACCAAACCATTGGTCTCCGGATGGTATGCCGAAGAGAGATTCAACTCAATTTGCAGAAGGCTACAAAGATCTCGCCAGAAACGGGAAGCAAATTGCGGGCCTCTATCACAAATGATACGATCTGGCATCCCGTGAAGCCTAAAGACATGCTTGAGGAATAGTTTGGCTAGTACCCTGGAAGACGGGATTCTCGATAACGGTACGAGATGAACCCTCCAGGAGAAATGGTCCGTAATGACCCACACAAATCTATGTCCCTGTGAACACGGAAGATCACCCAAAAAGTCCATGCCTACCACCTCCCATGGTCTATCTGGCACTGGTAAAGGATGCAAGAGCCCAGCCGGTCTCTGCCGTAATGGACGGTTGCGAGCACACGAGTAGCAGGAACCGACATATCTCTTGACGTGGCTGGCTAAGTGTGGCCACCAATACCACCTCTCCAGTAACTCTCGTGTCCGCCTAATACCAAAATGCCCACCCACCTTTGAGGTGTGGGCCCACGACAGTATATCATTTTGTCGATCAGGTGGCACAAAGGTCTTGCCCGGTGGGATTTGGTCTAACGTCACAGGGGAGAGCGTATGAAAAACCCTGGAGGGAAGGATAATACGAGGTTCGTCAATCTCTTCCTGGGTAGAAACCATAGAGCGAGACAGAGCATCTGCCTTGTTATTCTTACTCCCAGACAGATAGTTGATGGAGAAGTGAAAGCGGGAGAAAAACAAGGACCAGCGGGCTTGGCGAGGATTCAGACGCTGAGAGGTTTGTAAGTACGTCAGATTCTTATGGTCTGTATAGACCTGGAAAGGATGGTTCGCTCCTTCCAGCAAGTGACGCCACTCCTCCAAGGCTAATCTCAGGGCGAGCAGTTCCCTATCCCCAATGGTATAGTTTCTCTCTGCCGGTGAAAAGGTTTTAGCAAAGAAGAAACACGGCCTTTTTCTACCTGCACCATTCTTTTGATACAAGACCGCACCAGCACCCACTGAAGAGGCATCAACCTCCAAGAGGAAGGGCTTATTCTCATCGGGTCTTTGAAGAACGGGAGCAGTTGAAAAGTGTCTTTTTACTGCCTCAAAAGCCTGGGATGTCTCAGTAGACCAGACTTTTGGATTAGCACCTTTCTTAGTCAAGGCCACCAAAGGGGCCACCAAAGTAGAGAAATAGGGTATGAACTGCCTGTAATAATTTATGAATCCTAAGAAGCGTTGCACCGCCTTCAAGGAATGAGGTTCGGACCATTCCAGGACAGCAGAGAGCTTCGCAGGATCCATGGCCAGACCCTCTTGTGAGATAATGTAGCCCAAAAAAGGCAAGGATGACTGCTCAAATACACATTTTTCGAGTTTAGCAAACAAAGAGTGCTCCCCATAAACGGGAAAGGACACGAACGACATCCTGACGATGAGTCTCCAGATCAGGAGAAAAAATCAGGATGTCGTCCAGATACACCACGACGGAGGATAACAGTAAATCCCTGAACACATTGTTTACGAAGTCCTGAAATACTACGGGTGCATTACATAAACCAAAAGGCATGACGAGGTATTCATAGTGACCGTCTCGGGTGTTAAAAGCGGTCTTCCATTTGTCACCCTCTCGAATTCGTACCAAGTTATACGCACCCCGCAGATCCAACTTCGTAAAAACCTGAGCTCCCCTCAGTCTGTCAAAGAGCTCCGAAATTAAAGGTAACGGGTATTTGTTCTTTATTGTGATTGCGTTGAGACCCCTGTAATCTATGCAGGGACGCAAATCACCCACTTTCTTCCGAACAAAGAAAAACCCAGCTCCCGCGGGAGAGACAGACTTACGAATGAACCCCTTCTCTAAACTCTCTCTTATATAGGTCGACATGGCCTCCGACTCAGGTATCGACAGGGGGTAAACCCTGCCCTTAGGTGGAACCGAACCTGGGATAAGGTCTATGGCACAGTCATACGGCCTATGGGGTGGAAGAACCTCAGCACCCTGTTTGGAGAACACGTCAGCGAAATCCAAATAGGGTGTAGGTATGGGAGAGAGATCAGTTGATGCAACTGCAACGACCTTAGGTGGTAAGGGAAGACATCGGGACTGACATTTCGAACCCCAACTAATAATGCTGTCGGACTCCCAGTCAATGTGAGGAGCATGAGTCCGAAGCCATGGGAGACCCAGAAGGACGTCGTCTATACCCTCAGGCAAAACAAGAAAAGAAATCTCCTCTATATGACCCTGAGGCAGGGAAAGGCGCAAGGGAACTGTCCTCAATGTAATGGAGTCAGACAACATAGTCCCATTAACAACACAGACAGGAATAGGCGCCTCTAACATGATAGAGGGAAGATTGTGTCTTTTTACAAATCCTGAGGACACAAAAGTCCCGTCAGCTCCGGAATCCACAAAAGCCATAATAGGCCATGTATTCTCAGAGAATGAGAGCTGACTTGGGATACTACACTTAGAGAGTGCAGAAGACGTCTCTAGTAACCCCCCTCTAATGGTTACTAGGCCTGGGAGTTTCCCTGACGACTAGAACACTTGTTGGCATAGTGCCCAGCCTGACAACATACGTAACATATAGGAGGACCAGACTTGCGTAGTCTGGAGGACGTATGACCTAACTCCATAGGAGTGGGAGATGTTTCAGATGCTGAGGAAGATGGTAGTGGACCCTCAACAACTGGAATAGCCTGATGCTTAGGGCGTGAGGAAGAGACCTCGAGTCTACGTTCCCTATGGCGTATGTCGATCCTCGTTGCTACTGTAATCAAGTCCTCCAGAGAAGCAGGGACCTCACGAGTAGCAAGGGCATCCTTGACATAGCCTGCCAACCCTCTCCAGAAGATAGGAATCAACACCTTCTGTGGCCAATCTAGTTCTGCCACCAGAGTTCTAAAAGCAATGGCATAAGAACTAGTGGATAACGAACCCTGAGATAGATCTAAGAGTCTCAGGGCCGCATCATGGGTAACCTGCAGACCCATGAATACCGCTTTAAGAGCATCAAGAAAGTCTTGATGTCTCAGAGTAACCACATCAGAGCGCTCCCATAAGGGAGTCGCCCATTCTAAGGCTTTGTCCTGAAGTAAGGAGATGATAAAGCCTACTCTGGACCTCTCCGTAGAGAAGCGAGAAGAGTTGACCTCTAGGTGTATCTGACACTGACTAATGAAACCACGACATGATCTGGCATCGCCAGAATATCTGTTTGGCAGAGCAAGTCGAGGATCATGTGCAGATGTCACCATGGTCTGAGGTTTATCCTCTATACTCTTGAGCCGCGACTCAAGTACTTGTATGTAACGGTGTAACTGCTGATATTCTGCCATAACTGCCAGACCCTTGGCTCAGTCCTAATGTTACGGGGGGCTGTCTGATAATAAAACCTAAAGGAATGTCAGACAGTCAGGGTCCACCGTGCAAAGACTCTGCTGCAGACTATGGCAGAGGATAAGGGGTATATAAGTGTGCCACTGTAAAAAATAATAGCACAAGTGCGGAGTGCAATACCTCTGTTAAACTCACAGAGGAATATAATTAGAAAATAAAGCAATTCCTCCCTTACTTGGAGGGTGTGTGGAATGGTCTCTGTTAAAGATCACAGAGACAAAAGCAGTGAGTGGGAAATGGCACCTACCTAGGTCCGTTCCTCTAGTGGTGCCAGGAGACGGACAGCAGCGTAAGCCGCACAAAGCTCCTACCTGCGTTCGCTCCACTAGTGTGCGAGGACACGAACCACTAGATATGGCACCTGCCTAGGTCCGCTCTTCTAGTGGTGCAAAAGAGACGGACAGCAGCGTAAGCCGCACAAAGCTCCTACCTGCGTTCGCTCCACTAGTGTGCGAGGACACGAACCACTAGATATGGCACCTGCCTAGGTCCGCTCTTCTAGTGGTGCAAAAGAGACAAACAGCAGCATAAGCCGCACAAAGCTCCTACCTCTGTTCGCTCCCCTAGTGTGCGAGGATACGAACAACTGCCAGACGCAGTATAAGGAACGTTACCCTAGCGGCAACGTCCACCTACGAGTAGAATCACAAGGCCCACCCGGACCATGTGCCTCAGGCACCTGCCTATGTCCGCTCCACTAAGAGGTAAGGATACGGACTGCAGCCGAAGCTGTAAGGTATAAGAACGCTACCCTGCCGGTAGCACTCACCTAACATAGACAGAGAGATGCCTAGAGGGACGTGCACAGGGCGTCTACCCTCATGCATGAACCAAGAGGACTGAGCTCTGGGCGGCGTGCGTCAGGGTCTTATATAGACTCTGTGCCTCATCCAAGATGGAGGACACCAGAGCCAATCCGCTGCCAGAATGACAGCAATGACGTCACGCTGGCCTATCACCGAGCAAAGAGTCACAAGCACGTGACCAGCGACCAATTGGCATAGAAGGTGTCAGAGACATGTGACCATGTGTCACAAGCACATGACCAGTGGCCAATCAGCTTAGAAGGTGTCAGAGACATGTGACCTCGTGTCAGCGATGATGTCACCCGCACATGTGCAATGGCTCCAAGATAGGACTTATTCTCCAGCGCTTGCACATGTGCAGTAGCAAGAAATCCGGACATAGTCTCCAGAGCCACAGCAACCGTAACAAGGTGAGATACTTTGTGGCATTTGCACAGTAATGGCTTTCTTCTGGCGACTCGACCATGCAGCCCATTTTTCTTCAAGTGCCTCCTTTTTGTGCATCTTGAAACATCCAAACCGATAGTTTTCAGTGAGACCTGTATTTCAGTTGATTTTATTTGTGGGTTTTTCTTTACATCTCAAACAATTTTCCTGGCAATTGTGGCCAAAATTTTGTTGGTCTACCTGATCGTGGTTTGGTTTTTACAGAGCCCTGATTTTCTATTTGTTAATTACAGTTTGAACACTGCTGACTGGCATTAACAATTCCTTGGATATCTTTTTGTATCCCTTTCCGGTTTTATACAGTTCAACTATCTTTTCCCATAGATCCTTTAACAATTCTTTTGTTTTCCCAATGACTTACAATCCAGAAACGTCAGTTGGTGGATGAAAGATACAAGAGTCTGTCTGGATCCCAGAAACTCACTCAGCTTTTATGCACACGGCAAGAGGGAGGGGAATGGAAACCCATGACTGGGGAAGGGGGAGATGGTAACTCTTGACCAAACCTTCCGCTGGCCACTGGCTCCCCTGACCACCCTAAAGAGACTTCGCACCTATGCACCGAGCAGGATACCAGGGCACAGTTTGTGTAGTCAAAGGCTGAGACCTTCTACAGCAGGACACCACAGGACTGTCTGTCAACTGTGACACATCCGTGAAACTGGGTTTGATGGATGCCAAGAGGACGTTTCCCGCATTACTGCAATGGAGGAGGGATAATACTATGGGCATATTCCTCAGGGGTTGGTGTGCCGCCCCTGCAGTGGACCGAACCGCTCGGATCCGGGTGTGGTGATTACTCATGGCTCGAGGGTCTATGGACCCTGGGGCTAGGGTCCACACTCAAATGGAAAAGGGGGGTATTTACAGGGGATTGGTGTAGTTTGTGATGCCACCTGTGCTGTACGGTAATTGGGAGTACCGCCGCTGCCATTGGGAGTACCCAGGGTGATGGAGTGGGGCAGCAAGATGACGTTACTCTCCACGGGTAGGGGTAGGTCCCGGGACTCTGGATGGTGATGCGGGGGTGCAGTGCAGGGGTCAGTCGGGTACTCACTCAGCAATGAAGCAGACGCTGACAACAGGGTAAACCAAGTCTCTGACTCCCGTTGCCCCTCGAGGGGAGCTCATCTGGGTCCCGTCCCCTACAGTGCTGCCGGTGGTCCTTTACCTGCCTCCGTGCACAGAATTTAAAAGTGTTCAGGTAGCCAATCAGCTTGGAGCTTTCCAGGACCCGCTCTCTAGTATGGGTAGCAGAGGAGCTTGCACTCAGGAGCTGACGCTTGGGATTTCAGTGGGCTGCTTTGCTTGGAAAGCCCTATCCCCCTCATTGCGCTAATGCCCCTGATCTCTGAGCTTGGTGAGAACAGTCCATAAAGGCCCTGTCCTCCGCAGGTTAATTGCCGGGTCGCCTGAAGCTTCTCCCCGACCAAGGCTCCGTGTACCCGACATGCCTTCGGTCCCAGACCGGTGATAGGACCAGGCTGCTGACTGTCCTCCTTGACGGGTTCCAGGCACCTAGCCTCAATCCCCTGCGACCGGGGGTCCGACTCCTCTAGGTCCAGACCACCGTCTGCGACCTAGTCTGCGTCTCCCCTGGGAGCTACAACTCCCAGCTTCCTCAGAGCTCCTCACAGCTCGAGGGCTACCACTCAACTGACAATGACCCGAATAGTCCATGGCATCACATTGGCCTCAACCTCTTCGATCCAGTGAAGGGAAATCTTAAGGACACTGAGGACAGTTGTGTGAACAGTTTGGGGAAGACCCTTTTCTGTTATCCAGTGCACAAGTCCATAACAACATAGTCGGGGGAGTTTGGTGGGAAGAACAGAGCCACATCCAACAACCAAACCAGAGTTTGGGAACCCTCTTACCCAACATCACTGTCTGACCTCAAAAATGGTCAGGAATTTCCACAGATCCCTCTAACATCTTGTAGCAAGCCTTCGCAGAAGAGTGGGAGCTGTTGTAACTGCAGAGAGGCAACTCCATAGATGTCGGAAGGGAGGTGAGAATATCTCCAGGTTAAGCTGAAAAAAAAATAAAAATATATCGGTTAACGGTTGATGTGGCCATTTGGGGAAGTGAGTAATGGTGAAGAGAGGAAGCGTGTTGTGCAATATATCAAGTATGAAGAATGAGAATGGGCATTATTACTGCTGCACAATGGGATATAGCTCAGATTATCACCACGCAGAAAACAATTGAAAGGTCTCATTCCGACACCTGTTTTAAATATACCGTGTTTTTTACGGATGGAATACATTCCCATTATAGTCTATGGGGAATTTCACGTCTGTGCTTCTATTTTTTTGCCATTGGCATTGGGGATCGAATCGGGAACTGAAATTCTGGCCCCGCTGAAAATTATACCGGAAAGGTTTTGATCAAGTTTCATCACTTTTTAATGTCACGGATCAAATGAGAAAAAAGAAAAGCACACAAGTATTGTTAATTTTGTTGCTATTTAACCTTTCCTTCTTTTCTTTTTTTTTTTTTTTAATAGATCGGACTTTTACAAGCCCAGCATTACAAAAAATGGGTATTAAAAAAAATAATGGGGAAAAGGGGCAGTAATTTTAACTTTTATATTTTTATTATTTCTTTAAAAAAAATCACTTTCTATTATAATTGTTATTTTTTTTTAGAGATTTTTAAAAACTTTTTCTATTTTTTTTATTTATTATCATATCCCCATTAGGGGTTTTGACATGTCCAATTTTGATCCAAGTTAAAATTGGCAATACAAGTCTATAGATCTGTGAAAATATGGACAGCACAGGGATTCGTGTACGTCTACGTAATACCTGGTGTTCATTTGTAGACCCTTGCACCCACATGATGGATAGGAACCCTTTTGCACTGTCTTAGCTTTCAATATTTCGAGAAAATTGATAAGTAATTGGAAGCTCAGAAGCTGGCCCCACTCCCGAGGGTTACATAATCTCTAGCCAGAAAAAAAAAGCTCAACATTTTGCAATTGAGTTTTTCTCCCAATGTTACCATAACTGTTATACCTTTGTTAGTTCTCCTTTATAACCCACAAAGCATTGGTGAGGAGCTACCACAGATTTCCAGGAGAAGACACTAATCTATTGTAGATGTTACACCGGAGGGTGATGGTGTAATGTTTGTGGGTTCGGTCAGTGGTTAACTGAACGTTCTGTTATGTAATCTCCCTGCTGGTTCTTGAATATCATAATGGTTCATTATAACAGTTCATATAATTGTAGCCAGGGAGGAGCTTACTCAGATATTGGACTAAAAACCAAAGAGGTAGAATCCACCATGACTGAGAAGAAGAAGGCAACAGAATGTGGTGCTGAATCTCCTAGATAGAAAGTTTGGGTTTTACATTTTATTGAACAGTGACATCACTGAACTCTGGTGACATCACAACGGCTGGAGTCTTTAACTTTGATATATCAAGTGATACCACTGAACGCTGATGACATCACAGCTACTGAAGTCTTCAACTTTGATACAACGGTGACATCACTAAACTCCAATGACATCACAGCTGCTGGAGTCTTCAACTTTGATACAAAGGTGACATCACTGAACTCTGGTGACATCACAGCTGCTGAAATTTTCAATTGTGATACAACGGTGACATCACTGATCTCCGGTGACATCACAGCTGCTGGAGTATTCAATTGTGATACAACGGTGACATCACTGATCTCCGGTGACATCACAGCTGCTGGAGTATTCAATTTTGATACAACGGTGACATCACTGAACTCCGATGACATCACAGCTGTTGGAGTCTTTAATTTTGATACAGCGGTGACATCACTGAACTCCAGTGACATCACAGCTGCTGGAGTATTCAATTGTGATACAACAGTGATATCAGAGCTGCTGGAGTCCTCACCTTTGATACATTGGTGACATCACTGAACTCTGGTGACTTCACAACTGCTGAAGTCTTTAACTTTGACATATCGGTGACATCAAAGCTGCTGAAGTTTTCAACTTTGATACACCGGTGACATCGCTGAACTCCGGTGACATCACAGCTGCTGAAGTCTTCAACTTTGATACATTGGTGACATCACTGAGCTCTGGTGACATCACAGCTTGGAGACTCTTGAGACTAGGATTATGGAGATTCAAGGTTTGGCGTTCTTGCCCTGTATTTGGGTCACATGGACATTATTGGGGCTCTGTGTTACTTATACCATGACAATTCTTGAAGGCCATGCTCCAACTTACATCCTGTATATCAGGTAAGATATAGGTCACTGTTTAGATTGAGCAACCATTGTTGAGTGATTGAATGTGGGTGGCAAACCATCTAGTCTGTATTGGGAAGTCCTTATTCTTGCGGACAATAGATGATGGGGAAAGAAAGATTAAGCATGTTGGATTTCAACATGTTTGTTCTTTTTTTACCCCATGTGTCTAGCGGTGTCTTCCTCCCATCCTTCAGTCTATTGAGGACACGTGCACTCTTAACTAAGCCGAATATTTGGGTTCTCCATTGGCCAAATGAGTCTTTGCATGACAACTATCTAAGGTGCACCCTAAGTGTCCACCACATTCATAGTCCACAATAGCTAAGTCAAGGCCCTGCTCAGTTTTCGGTAACTCATGGTGTTTTAATCATTTGACAGCTTTTTACGTTGCCTTTCAGTGAAACTGGATCCTATTTCCCAGAATCCAATGTATTTACCACTGTCTTTATGTTGTCATCCATTCTTGGTAAGTGCTTGGAGTTGGACCACTTGTCCTGGGTCCTTTGCTTCCTGTAACAGTACCACACTAACCCCATTTATCTTCAAATTTAGGGGCCGCTACCATTTTTTTCCAATACAGATTCCTGGATATTCAGTCTGCAGCCATTCAAATTCATCGTTCCCCCTCCCAGAAGCTATTACTTCTAGTGGGATTGGCCTCTTGTATTGGGACGTCCGTTGTGGCAATGTTTCAGGTGGGTGGACCCATCTAAGACCCTTCCATTGGACCCACGATTTCCTAAATTTATAGATGATATAATTCTGTCTGCCTGAAGCCACCACTAGGGGGAGCACACTTTATCTAAGCTAGCATTAAACTAAATGGGAGCTATATACATCTGTATTCAGTGAGCTCCCTCTAGTGGAGGCTGCTTTTCCAATTCTTGAAGCCCCCAAATTTGAGAGATTCAACGTTCTCTCCCCAAAAATGTCCCAAAATAGACACTCCACTGGATTTACCCATCAAAACATGGACTGTTGGCAAGATTCAATTAGTGACACCTTATCCTATGTTCCCCAGAGCTCTTCTTTAGATTGAAGGGTACTGGAAACCAACATTAAGTACAAAAATGACTCCTTAGGATATTTTTAAGAAGGTTTCATCATGAATTACCATTTTCAAATAGTATTGATCAGATGATCGCCCCAGGTCCCGATTTTGCCACTTCCAGCAAAGCTTTTTCATAGCAGTGGCCTCTAGAGGGGAAATGTGGTATTACATGGCGATCATTCCGATAAATGGCTTTTCTTATAATTAAAGGGTAGCTGGAGTCCTCCAAAGTGGAATCCGCTAATACATTGTGGCACTACCTTCTGGATCTGAGGGGTCCATAGTGGATGACACCTCAATGTGGACTAGTAATCCAGACAGATGATATATAACATTTTATATTTGAGACATCTGATATGTATATTCATGTTACAGGTAGAACATTTCCCTGTGATCCACAGGACCGGAGCTTTTATATCATTGGGATTTGGTGCTGTGTACAACGTGTGTCAATCAAAATTCCTATATCAGATGTCTCTGAGCAATCTGTACATGTGCCATATAAGAATGGCGCTATCCCTCATAATGGCCGGATCACTCATTACATGTATCCTTTGTAAAATGCAAGTGCTAAAGTTATTCTCCAGTGTTATTTCCTTTACATGTCCTTTTTTCAGTTTTTCTCTTTAAAATAACTCTTATCTACGAACTGTGTACCAGAAGACATTGTAAGAAGGTATATATTTTTAATTATTATTATTATTCTATAAATTGTCATCTATCACATGCTAACGAACAAAAAATGTAAAGTAATGTACTGATTAAGTCTACCACTAGGTGGAGCCCTACCAGAATCCTGCAGGTGACTAAAAGTATAGGCTTTGTGTTTTACTTTGTTCATACACAAGTTTCTTTTCAACAGCACAACATGAGGCCAAGCATGGTACTGCAAGTAAAAAAAAAAGGATCTTGGGCAGTCCATCTAGTATAGCAAATAATAAAGTGGGGTAACTCCGGCACACTACTATTTCCCATAAAGATCATGGAGACATAGAAAATTGAAGAAAAATCTTTTTTCTTTATTTTTGCTCGTGAAAAAGGTGAAAAGGTGAAACAGTGCTATACAAAAGTCCGCCACGACGTTTCGGCCACTTGGCCTTCCTCAGGTCGGACAAGCTTATATTAGAATTTAGTGTGGTATAGACGGGAGCATCAACTGAGATTATAATGTTGGTAATAGGTCACTCTCTTGTAAGGAGGGCGTGAAGGGTACGGTGTTCTTGTGGTCCCTGCAATATGGTGACTGGAAATTAGACGTGGGGACACCACGTACCATCAAAGGCACAGAACCTGATCATATGTCCGTGCGATCCATATGTGCCATAGGAATGCTCGGGTACTCAAGAAACCCTTTGTTCAAGGTAGGTTATTGCTCAAGTAGCAAAGTAATCAGGAATTAGAGAGCAGAATGTGGTCAAAGGAAGGAGATGATGGAATCTGTTCCAGTTAGTTGCCTATGACTCCAATGGTTAAGGAAAAGGTCCAGGAGAAATGTGGGAGTCCGGGCGAACTAGCGGCATATGTCAGAGGTGCTGGGGAGCTGTACCATGCGTCCTGTCTGTCCTGTACAGCTCCCCAGCACCTCTGACATATGCCGCTAGTTCGCCCGGACTCCCACATTTCTCCTGGACCTTTTCCTTAACCATTGGAGTCATAGGCAACTAACTGGAACAGATTCCATCATCTCCTTCCTTTGACCACATTCTGCTCTCTAATTCCTGATTACTTTGCTACTTGAGCAATAACCTACCTTGAACAAAGGGTTTCTTGAGTACCCGAGCATTCCTATGGCACATATGGATCGCACGGACATATGATCAGGTTCTGTGCCTTTGATGGTACGTGGTGTCCCCACGTCTAATTTCCAGTCACCATATTGCAGGGACCACAAGAACACCGTACCCTTCACGCCCTCCTTACAAGAGAGTGACCTATTACCAACATTATAATCTCAGTTGATGCTCCCGTCTATACCACACTAAATTCTAATATAAGCTTGTCCGACCTGAGGAAGGCCAAGTGGCCGAAACGTCGTGGCGGACTTTTGTATAGCACTGTTTCACCTTTTCACCTTTTTCACGAGCAAAAATAAAGAAAAAAGATTTTTCTTCAATTTTCTATGTCTCCATGATCTTTATGGGAAATAGTAGTGTGCCGGAGTTACCCCACTTTATTATTGACTGTTTTCTCCAGAGCACCTACGCGAGGTGAGGCGAGGTCTTTTTCACACGGCATCTAGTATAGCAGTCCCACTGGGTAACCTGTTTTAGATAATATGTTATCTAAAAATATAATTACATTTTTCCCTCTGATTCACATTTAGATCTGTGATACGTCAGCAGTGATATCTGAATGGCTCTCTGTTCTCACATTTATGCTGCATTATCTTACATACTGTAAAGATTTCCAGGTTTGTACATGAGACATGACCAGTATAGTTCATTATTTTCTATAGTATATACCTGAAGGAATACATTGTAAATAGGAGCAGTATTATAGTAGTTATATTCTTGTACATGGGAGCAGTATTATAGTAGTTATATTCTCGTACATAGGGGCAGTATTATAGTAGTTATATTCTTGTACATGGGAGCAGTATTATAGTAGTTATATTCTTGCACATAGGAGCAGTATTATAGTAGTTATATTCTTGTACAGAGGAGCAGTATTATAGTAGTTATATTCTTGTACATAGGGGCAGTATTATAGTAGTTATATTTATGTACATAGGGGCAGTATTATAGTAGTTATATTCTTGTACATAGGGGCAGTATTATAGTAGTTATATTCTTGTACATAGGGGCAGTATTATAGTAGTTATATTCTTGTACATAGGGGGTAGTATTATAGTAGTTATATTCTTGTACATAGGACCACTATTATAGTAGTTATATTCTTGTACATAGGGGCAGTATTATAATAGTTATATTCTTGTACATAGGGGCAGTATTATAATAGTTATATTCTTGTACATAGGGAGCAGTATTATAGTAGTTATATTCTTGTACATAGGAGCAGTATTATAATAGTTATATTCTTGTACATAGGGGCAGTATTATAGTAGTTATATTCTTGTACATAGGAGCAGTATTATAGTAATTATATTCTTGTACAGAGGAGCAGTATTATAGTAGTTATATTCTTGTACAGAGGAGCAGTATTATAGTAGTTATATTCTTGTACATAGGGGGCAGTATTATAGTAGTTATATTCTTGTACATAGGACCACTATTATAGTAGTTATATTCTTGTACATAAGGGGCAGTATTATAGTAGTTATAGTCTTGTACATAGGGGCAGTATTATAGTAGTTATAGTCTTGTACATAGGGTCAGTATTATAGTAGTTATAGTCTTGTACATAGGGGCAGTATTATAGTAGTTATATTCTTGTACATAGGAGCAGTATTATAGTAGTTATATTCTTGTACATAGGGGCAGTATTATAGTAGTTATATTCTTGTACATAGGGGCAGTATTATAGTAGTTATATTCTTGTACATAGGGGCAGTATTATAGTAGTTATATTCTTGTACATAGGAGCAGTATTATAGTAATTATATTCTTGTACAGAGGAGCAGTATTATAGTAGTTATATTCTTGTACAGAGGAGCAGTATTATAGTAGTTATATTCTTGTACATAGG
Organism: Anomaloglossus baeobatrachus; assembly: GCF_048569485.1. Classification (NCBI taxonomy): domain Eukaryota; kingdom Metazoa; phylum Chordata; class Amphibia; order Anura; family Aromobatidae; genus Anomaloglossus; species Anomaloglossus baeobatrachus. The sequence goes on along the minus strand of NC_134364.1, from coordinate 96,699,020 downwards.
GGGCAGTATTATAGTAGTTATATTCTTGTACATAGGACCACTATTATAGTAGTTATATTCTTGTACATAAGGGGCAGTATTATAGTAGTTATAGTCTTGTACATAGGGGCAGTATTATAGTAGTTATAGTCTTGTACATAGGGTCAGTATTATAGTAGTTATATTCTTGTACATAAGGGGCAGTATTATAGTAGTTATAGTCTTGTACATAGGGGCAGTATTATAGTAGTTATAGTCTTGTACATAGGAGCAGTATTATAGTAGTTATAGTCTTGTACATAGGGGCAGTATTATAGTAGTTATATTCTTGTACATAGGAGCAGTATTATAGTAGTTATATTCTTGTACATAGGGGCAGTATTATAGTAGTTATATTCTTGTACATAGGGGCAGTATTATAGTAGTTATATTCTTGTACATAGGGGCAGTATTATAGTAGTTATATTCTTGTACATAGGGGCAGTATTATAGTAGTTATATTCTTGTACATAGGGGGCAGTATTATAGTAGTTATATTTTTGTACATAGGGGGTAGTATTATAGTACTTGTATAATATGTATTTCTCTTTTTTGATTTAGGATCTGTGTATAAAATGGAAATGGAACAAATGTGACATTATAACCTCAAGAAATAGGATTTGCATAGAAACAAAGCTTTCAGCCTTGCAGGAAGATATATAAGTAAAACATAATATTATCTTTGGGGGTCCATCTCTCAATAAGAATGAGGGTTGAGGGAAGATATGCCCCTGTTGTCTGCCAGCACCTGCAGGACCATTGCTGAAGTGTGAAGTAGGAGGACCATCCTGTCTGTGTAATACTATCATACTAGAATATAACATGTGCATCCAGCAGGTGGCAGCATCATCCTCACAGAGACAGTGTGACAGACTTTCTTGCCTCTTTGCCGCCAATCAGAAGGTAGAACAAGAAATGGAAGATTTTTGATACAGGAATAAAAACAGGAAAAACATGGAGAAGCTACGTGAAAATGAAACACAACACTGAGGATTACTAAATCCAGGAGCCATGGAAATCAAATGCTTTATAATTACAAAATTTAATAACTGACTGGTATTATGGAAGATTTATCAAATTTAGCTAAAAAAAAGGAGCAAATCATGCGCCAAAACCAACACTTTTTTATATATATATATATATATATATATATATATATAAAGTGTTGGTTTTGGCGCATGATTTGCTCCTTTTTTATATATATATATATATATATATATATATATATATATATATAAAAAAAGTGTTGGTTTTGGCGCATGATTTGCTCCTTTTTATATATATATATATATATATATATATATAAAGTGTTGGTTTTGGCGCATGATTTGCTCCTTTTTTTAGCTAAATTTGATAAATCTTCCATATACCAGTCAGTTATTAAATTTTGTAATTAGAAAGCATTTGATTTCCATGGCTCCTGGATTTAGTAATCCTCAGCGTTGTGTTTCATTTTCACGTAGCTTCTCCATGTTTTTCCTGTATATATATATCTCAGCCCCTTTTAATCCTTGAGATAAATATTCTAAAGACAAAAAATATAATAAAAATGTCAAACTTGCTATTTTTTTGGTCGCCTAATAAATTACACAAAAAAATATATAGATATATATCTATCTGTATATATATATATATATCTATATATAAATAACTACTGATATATATATATATATATATATATATATATTTATGTGCTATACAGTATATATGCATACTGTATTCAGATATGTTATATTTTATTTTTATTAAAAAAAGATGCCATAATCGCTAAAAAAACCCAATATATATATATATATATATATATATATATATATATATATATAATATATATATATATATATATATAGATATATATATATATATAGATATATATATACGGTATATATATATATATATATATATATACGTATATATATATATATATATATATATATATATATATATATATATATATATATATATATATATACATATATATATATACAGTGCCTTGCAAATAGAGGGGGAGCCAGCACTGCCTGAGGATGGCATGCAAAAAGTTATGCAAAAGCCTGACTTTGGTTTGCATATTCCTTCTGTTTCTATCTACATATATATATACAATTTGGTGTCTGTTCAGACACAGCTACCACGCCCTTTCCACAGGCATTGTTATTTGAGCACCATATGCTTGGGCCTGTTCCGCCTTCATTCATGGCTGCTGGGTGGGCACTGTGAGGGCTAGTTCTGACATTGTCCCAGTATGTGCGGCACTCAGCTGCAACTGCTGGTTCGTGGACTGCCTTTATTCGCATTTTAGCCTGTCTTTGCAGGGAGCAGTTCTGACATGTATCAGATATATGTGTGCTTCAATATTATTATTATTATTATTATTATTTATTTATTTATAGAGCACCATTGCTTCCATGGTGCTGTACATGAGAAGGGGGTTACATACAGAATACATATATAAGTTACAGTACACAGACTAGTACAGAGGGAAGAGGGCCCTGCCCTTGTGGGCTTACATTCTATAGGATTTTGGGGAGGAGACAGTAGGTGGGGTGTAGGTTGGGCGGCAGCTCCGCATGGTGGTGGGGCGGCAGCTTCGCACGGTGGTGGGGCAGCAGCTATGCTGGTGATGGTGAAGCAGTGAGGTGATTGAAGGTTATAGGCATTTCTGAACAGATGAGTTTTCAAGTTCTGTTTGAAGTTTGCAAATGTAGTAGATAGTCTGACATGTTGAGGCAGCGAGTTCCAGAAGACTGGGGATGCTCGGGAGAAGTCTTTGAGTCGGTTGCGTGAGGAGCGAATGATAGAGGAGGAGAGAAGGAGATCTTGGGACGATCAGAGATTGCGTTTTGGAGTGTAGCGAGAGATTAGTTCAGAGATATACGGAGGAGACAGATTATGGACGGCTTTGTAGGTCAGTGTTAGTAGTTTGAATTGGATACGGTGGAAGATTGGGAGCCAATGGAGGGATTTGCAGAGAGGAGAAGCGGGGTGGTATTGAGGAGAGGTAGGTCATTCGGGCAGCAGAATTAAGGATGGACTGGAGAGGAGCGAGCGTGTGAGCAGGGAGACCACAGATGAGGATGTTGCAGTAGTCGAGGCGGGAGATTATGAGGGCATGCACTAGCATTTTTGTAGATTGGGAATTGAGGAAAGGACGGATTCTGGAAATATTTTTGAGTTGAAAACGGCAGGAGGTGGTCAGGGATTGGATGTGTGGTATGAAGGACAAGGCAGAGTCAAAGGTCACTCCAAGGCACCGAACTTTGTGTGCTGGGGAGAGCGTGATGTTATTTATTGTAATAGATAGATCAGGTAGAGAGTGTTGGTGAGACGGAGGAAAGATGGTCAGTTCAGTTTTGGCCACATTGAGCTTTAGGAAGCGAGAGGAAAAAAAGGAAGATATAGCTGATAGGCACTCTGGTATTCTGGACAGCAGAGAAGTGACATCTGGACCAGAGAGGTAGATCTGAGTGTCATCGGCATGTAGGTGGTATTGGAAGCCGTGGGACTTTATGAGTTGTCCCAGGCCAAATGTATAGATGGAAAAGAGTAAGGGTCCCAGGACAGAGCCTTGAAGGACACCAACAGAGTGAGGACGGGATGAAGAGGTTGTGTGGGAGAGAGGGATCTGTAGTAGCAGGGAGTGGTCGACAGTGTCAAAGGCTGAGGACAGGTCTAGAAGCAGGAGTATAGAGAAGTGGTTGTTAGCTTTGGCAGTAAGTAAGTCATTCGTGATTTTAGTCAGGGCAGTTTCAGTAGAATGATGTGGACGGAAGCCGGACTGTAGGTTGTCAAAGAGAGAGTTAGAGGAGAGGTGGGAGGAAAGTTCAGCATGGACATGCTGTTCCAGGAGTTTTGAGGCGAATGGGAGTAGTGATGTGACGCCCTGGACAAGCCAGGGGTCACAGGCAATGACATCACCACACCCTACACCCCGGTTAGGTACATCAAAGCTAGACCAGAAATCCTTGTTGCCTTCCCCAGGGGCTGATGTCCACACCAGGGGGTGGAGCCAGGCGGTTGGTCTCCACCCACCAAGGAGTTCACAGTCCTGGAGGAGGGAAAACACAGGCAGTTAGGGAGAGAGGCAGAGCTTGAGTGCAGAGGAGTTAGTAGGAGTCGAATGGTAGAGGAGCAAGTGTGAGGAGAAAAGTGACAGCAACAGAGCCTGAAGTTGGTCCGGGTGTGTGCCCCGGAAGGAGACAGCAAGGTTAGCAGACGGCGGTGACCGTCTGCAGGAGTGGCCTATCGGAGGTGCCGTGAGGACCGTGGACGGGTGGTGACCCGGCGGTACCGGACCGGTACAAAAGGAGAAGCCAGCACCATTGGCAGGGGCCTTTCGGATCCCGGCAAGGCTAGGAGTCGCCGTAAATTTGCCAAATCCGTCAGTGAAGGGGACCTCCGGGTTTCCAAACAACTAAGTCCCGATTGAAAGCAACAGTCCAACCGTATGAGAGAGACACCGCCACCGCCAAGGCACCAGTTTCTCAGGGCCAGCGCCTGCGGGCAAAGAGGGGCTCCTCCGGCCCATATCCAAGTCGGGGAGCGGGTTACCGGTGGGAACCCATCGCTACCAACATTACACTAGGTGCAGGGAAAGAGACAGTCACCGTTAACTACTGGGGAAAAGCAACAGCAGCCGTCCGTGGGAACCGACTTTCCAGCCGTGTGTTTTACCGAGAACTGTGTCACCGTCTCAGGCTGAGTGAGTACCACCGTGCCGTGAGGCACAGCGCTGCCCCCCCGCGACCCTGCACCTCACCAGGCCCCGCACCTGGCCTGCCATCCCTCATCCTCCACCCCATCACTGGGCCCCAGGACAACCAACCCCCTACCCACGGAGGGGAGAACTAACAACTCTGCTGCTCCCTGTCACCGCTCCCGGGATCCCCATACAGAGCAGCGGTGGTGTTACCAAAAATCACCACAACCGTGGGTGGTGTCACGGACAATAAATCCCCAAAACCAAACCCCTTTTCACTCACGGGCGAGGAGCGCCGCTCGAGTCCCCGGGATCCGGCCCATCGCTCGAGCCACCGAGCAGCAGCGGCCGCAGCAGCAGCGGCGGCCGGACCCGAGCAGTGGGAGAGCGCAGCGTCCCCTCCTCCGCCCGCGACAACTTGGCGTCACGAACAGGATCTTACCGCTCTGCCGTTGGGTAGAGGTGCGCCTTGTTACCGCCGGAGGTGTCCGGCCAGAAAATTTCAGAAGCCGGCATCTTTGGCGCGAAAAGTTCCCGCTCAAGCGTCTCCTCGAGTAGTGGAGGCGCGAAGGCCAAAACCCCGCCCCGATAGAGGAGGAGCCGGAAAGAGGCTACGGGGGACGAAATGGCGGCTGGCCGCATGTAGCCGCGGCTATAAAGGCAGGGACGCCAGGACTTTGCAGCCATCTTGTTCCTGGGAGAGGCCGCCACCAAGATGTTTATGCCATCCCATAGCACCGTAGCCCCCACGCCTGGAACCGCGGCGTGGGTGGAGATCCGGACCGCGCAGCTCTACCAGAGGCTGCAGGTCAAGATGCAGCTCCTCATGGAGGAGTGGGAGACCGACATGGCGGAGGTCATAGCGGCCGTGCGGAGATGCGAGGAGGAAGCTGTGGAAGGGAGGGTGAGTGACCCACGCCCCAATGCCCTTGAAGGGCCGGTCATCGCGGCTGCGGGACCCGGTCTAAGCCCTCTCACCCTGCTACCTTCCTCGCCACCCGTCCCGGAAGCCGTGACCCCGCCACTAGGCCCGCTGCCACCCCCACCGGTAGCGATACCCCACATGCCCGCCCCGGCGGGCCGACCAGTAGCCGGAGCCTGTAGCCGACCGGAGGTGCTGCCGTGGAAAGCCCCGAAGCCCGAACCGGAGGCGTCCCCCAAGAAATCCCCTGAGCCGGAGCCGGTGGACCGCTCCGTAAAGAAGGCCCAGCAGCGGAAAGCCCCTGTGCCCGTCCCCCACACCTCGGCTGAGGTTGCGCCGGGTTGTCGCTGCAAGGCGGCGTCCAAGGCCAAGTCACCGCAGGACCTGCCGCCCAGATCGCCAGTAGTGGGCAGTATTCAAAAGGTCTCGCAGGGCCCGACCCGTGCGCCGGAGCTCGCAGCAGCGCCATATTGGGAGAGGGAGCCAGTACCGCTGGGCCCGGAAATCGAGGAGAGGGAAAGAAAGAAGGCCGCGATGGTGGCCCGTACAATCCGGAAGAAGTAGAGCCTGAGGCAAGCGACCTTCCGTGTCCGGGGCCCGCTGTATGAGGGGCAGGTGAGGCGGTTTGATGTCCGCCGGGGCTATGGATTCATGTATGAACCGGGCCTGGAGGCCGAAGTGTTCATAGCCCGACGGGATGTGAATGCCCACCTCCCAGAGGAGCACCCAGGCTGCAACCTGATGCCAGGGGACCTGGTGCAATACACCCGGCACTGTGGGGAGAGGGGGTGGTTTGCGCTGGATGCAAAGCTAAGGGGCAGCCAGGAGGCCCGTGTGAGTGCCGCGCCCCTCCCCCAAAGTGATGCCGAGGACTCTGAGTAGGGCAGCAGAGCACCGTTGTCACCGTGTCCGTTGGGACCATCTACGTGTGTTTTAAAGTTTTAAAAGTTTTTGAAGAATGAAAATGAGTGATCAACCGAAGTTCACCTGATTGTCTACTACTGCTGATTGAACCGGTCGTTGCCGGCACTGTTGTCCCCGTGGGGACCGTTTAAAGTTGCGTAAGGGACTCCTTACGGACAAGCCCGTGAACTTGCAGGGCAACCACAAACTTGTGGGATGTAAATAAAAATGTTGTTGCAGCTTCCACCGTTGCCACCTCCGGAGAGGCAGATTGGAGGGAGGGCCCGCAGTGGAGTAGGCTGGGGCCCAGCCACCACCGGAACCGGTGGCTACCCTCTGGGGGTTCCAGGGGATCCCCATGGACGTGGGTCCCCTGGAAAGGACAGATCCCGCTCGGGTAACTTGGTGCAGGACTAGGGTCAAGGGGTGCTGCCTGTTTTTCTTAGGGGCAGCATCAGGGCCAGGTTACTTGGGTGGGAGAGAGAGGAAGCCGTAACCATTTGAAACTGTTACTGTAACGTTTAAGAAACGTGCCTCCCGTTGTGGGATGAAGTTAGTATAATTGTATGTGTTACCGTTTTCTTATCTTTCTACAGAAAAATAAAACCGGTGTTGGACGGGCAGCCCGCGGACGGTCTGCATTTTGCTAAGGGGGAATGTGACGCCCTGGACAAGCCAGGGGTCACAGGCAATGACATCACCACACCCTACACCCCGGTTAGGTACATCAAAGCTAGACCAGAAATCCTTGTTGCCTTCCCCAGGGGCTGATGTCCACACCAGGGGGTGGAGCCAGGCGGTTGGTCTCCACCCACCAAGGAGTTCACAGTCCTGGAGGAGGGAAAACACAGGCAGTTAGGGAGAGAGTTCAGCTCAGGCAGAGCTTGAGTGCAGAGGAGTTAGTAGGAATCGAATGGTAGAGGAGCAAGTGTGAGGAGAAAAGTGACAGCAACAGAGCCTGAAGTTGGTCCGGGTGTGTGCCCCGGACGGAGACAGCAAGGTTAGCAGACGGCGGTGACCGTCTGCAGGAGTGGCCTATCGGAGGTGCCGTGAGGACCGTGGATGGGTGGTGACCCGGCGGTACCGGACCGGTACACAAGGAGAAGCCAGCACCATTGGCAGGGGCCTTTCGGATCCTGGCAAGGCTAGGAGTCGCCGTAAATTTGCCAAATCCGTCAGTGAAGGGGACCTCCGGGTTTCCAAACAACTAAGTCCCGATTGAAGGCAACAGTCCAACCGTATGAGAGAGACACCGCCACCGCCAAGGCACCAGTTTCTCAGAGCCAGCGCCTGCGGGCAAAGAGGGGCTCCTCCGGCCCATATCCAAGTCGGCGAGCGGGTTACCGGTGGGATCCCATCGCTACCAACATTACACTAGGTGCAGGGAAAGAGACAGTCACCGTTAACTACTGGGGAAAAGCAACAGCAGCCGTCCGTGGGAACCGTCTTTCCAGCCGTGTGTTTTACCGAGAACTGTGTCACCGTCTCAGGCTGAGTGAGTACCACCGTGCCGTGAGGCACAGCGCTGCCCCCCGGCGACGATGCACCTCACCAGGCCCCACACCTAGCCTGCCATCCCTCATCCTCAACCCCATCACTGGGCCCCAGGACAACCAACCCCCTACCCACGGAGGGGAGAACTAACAACTCTGCTGCTCCCTGTCACCGCTCCCGGGATCCCCATACAGAGCAGCGGTGGTGTTACCAAAAATCACCACAACCGTGGGTGGCGTCACGGACAATAAATCCCCAAAACCAAACCCCTTTTCACTCACGGGCGAGGAGCGCCGCTCGAGTCCCCGGGATCCGGCCCATCGCTCGAGCCACCGAGCAGCAGCAGCCACAGCAGTAGCGGCGGCCGGACCCGAGCAGTGGGAGAGCGCAGCGTCCCCTCCTCCGCCCGCGACAGTGATATGGGGCGATAGCTGGCAGCAGAGGTTGGGTCAAGGGAAGGTTTCTTTAGGATGGGTGGGTTCAATATGGTTCTGCTTTTAATTTAATTAGTTAGCCATATGGCACATAAAAAATATAAATATAGAGTTAGGACCCCCCTATAGAGATTTGCCTTGACGTTGGCAGGGGCGGCTCAAATTATTGATCAATCATTTGCTAAAAATCTCAACTTGCATTATAGTACAGTTGGAATAATTGTGAATTTACACTAAATTTTTTTTTTTTGCATGCCATTTTCAGGCGGTGCTGGCTCCCCCTCTTTGAAGTGTCTTGCGAATGTATTCGACCCCCATGAATTTTTCAACCTTTTCCCACATTTCAGGCTTCAAACATAAAGATAAAAATGTTAATGTTCTGGTGAAGAATCAACAACAAGTGGGACACAATTGTGAAGTTGAATGATATTTATTGCTTATTTTAAACTTTTTAAAAAAATAAATAACTGAAAATTGGGGCGTGCAATATTATTCATCCCCTTTAAGTTAATACTTTGTAGCGCCACCTTTTGCTGCGATTACAGCACAAGTCGCTTGGGGTATGTCTCTATCAGTTTTGCACATCGAGAGATTGAAATTCTTGCCCATTCTTCCTGTGTAAACAGTTGGAGCTGAGTGAGGTTGGATGGAGAGCGTTTGCGAGCAGCAGTTTTCAGCTCTTTCCACAGATTCTCGATTGGATTCAGGTCTGGACTGTGACTTGGCCATTCTAACACCTGGATATGTTTATTTGTGAACCATTCCATTGTAGATTTTTCTTTATGTTTGGGATCATTGTCTTGTTGAAAGACAAATCTCCGTCCCAGTCTCAGGTCTTTTGCAGACTCCAACGGATTTTCTTCAAGAATGGTCCTGTATTTGGCTCTATCCATCTTCCCATCAATTTTAACCATCTTCCCTGTCCCTGCTGAAGAAAAGTAGGCCCAAACCATGATGATGCTACCACTATGTTTGACAGTGGGAATGGTGTGTTCAGGGTGATGAGCTGTATTGCTTTTACGCCAAACATATCGTTTGGCATTGTGACCAAATAGTTTGATTTTGTTTTCATCTGACCAGAGCACCTTCCTCCACATGTTTGGTGTCTCTCAGGTGGCTTGTGGCAACCGTTAACCCCTTAACGACCCATGACGTACTAGATACGTCATGGATCGTGTTCCGGTAAGCCCCGCCCCCTGCCGCCGGCGGGCGGCGGCGATCGGCGCACATATCAGCTGTTATCAACAGCTGATATGTGTGCCTGCTAGCCGCGGGTGGAATCGCTTCCACCCGCGGCCATTAACCCCTTACATTTCGCTGCCAAAGTCTTGGCAGCGATATGTATATGGGCGCCGCCATGACAGTGACTTACCCCGCCCCCGCCGGAAGTCACGTGACATGATCACGTGACTTTCGGCGGTTGCCATGGTAGCACAGGGTCATGTGATGACGCCTGTGGCTAACATGAGTCACTTCCTCTCAATGCCGGAATACAGCCGGCATTGAAAGTGAAGCAGCAAATCTGCAGTTCTCAGCTCTGTAGCTGAGATCTGCAGATTGTGCAAAGCGATCGGATTGCTGATCGCAATAGTCCCCTAGGGGGACTAGTAAAATAAAAAAAAAAAGTAAAAAAAAAAGTTTTAAAAAAAATAAAAAAACCTAAAAGTTCAAATCACCCCCCTTTCACCCCATTGAAAATTAAAGGGTTAAAAAAAATAAAAAATACACACATATTTGGTATCGCCGCGTTCAGAAATGCCCGATCTATCAAAATATAAAATCAATGAATCTGATCAGTAAACGGCGTAGCGGCAAAAAAATTCCAAACGCCAAAATTACGTTTTTTGGTCGCCGCAAATTTTGCGCAAAATGCAATAACAGGCGATCAAAACGTAGCATCTGCGCAAAAATGGTACCGTTAAGAACGTCAGGTCAAGACGCAAAAAATAAGCCATCACTGAGCCTCAGATCCTGAAAAATGAGAACGCTACGGGTTTTGGAAAATGGCGCAAAACGTGCGCCACGTTTTTCGGACAAGCTTGTGAATTTTTTTTAACCCCTTAGATACAAGTAAACCTATACATGTTTGGTGTCTATAAACTCGCACCGACCTGAGGCATCACACCCACACATCAGTTTTACCATATAGTGAACACGGTGAATAAAATATCCCAAAAACTATTGTACAATCCCAATTTTTTTGCAATTTTTCCGCACTTGGAATTTTTTTGCCATTTTCCAGTACACTATATGGTAAAACTTATGGTTTCATTTAAAAGTACAACTCGTCCCGCAAAAAACAAGCCCTCATATGGCAAGATTGATGGAAAAATAAAAAAGTTACGCCTCTCGGAAGAAGGGGAGCAAAAAACAAAAACGCAAAAACGGAAAGTGCCCGGGGGCTGAAGGGGTTAAACAACACTTTTTATGGATATCTTTGAGAAATGGCTTTCTTCTTGCCATTCTTCCATAAAGGCCAGATTTGTGCAGTGTACGACTGATTGTTGTCCTATGGACAGACTCTCCCACCTCAGCTGTAGATCTCTGCAGCTCATCCAGAGGGATCATGGGCCTCTTGGCTGCATCTCTGATCAGGCTTCTCCTTGTTTGAGATGACATTTTTGAGGGTCGGCCGGGTCTTGGTAGATTTGCAGTGGTATGATACTCCTTCCATTTCAATATGATCGCTTGCACAGTGCTTATTGGGATGTTTAAAGTTGTGGAAATCTTTTTGTAACCAAATCCGGCTTTAAACGTCTCTACAACAGTATCACGGACCTGCCTGTTGTGTTCCTTGGTCTTCATGATGCTCTCTGCGCTTTACACAGAACACTGAGACTATCACAGAGCAGATTACACACAGGGGATTATATTTATCATCATCAGTCATTTAGGACAACATTGCATCATTCAGAGATCCTCAATGAACCTCTGGAGTGAGTTTACTGCACTGAAAGTAAAGGGGATGAATAATATTGCACGCCCCAATTTTCAGTTTATTATTTTTTATAAAAGTTTAAATAAGCAATAAATTTCATTCAACTTCACAATTGTGTCCCACTTGTTGTTGATTCTTCACCAGAACATTAATTTTTTTTTATCTTCATGTTTGAAGCCTGAAATGTGGGAAAAGGTTGAAAAATTCAAGGGGGCCGAATACTTTCGCAAGGCGCTATATAAATAGATATACGTTTTCTGTATGACACTGTGGTTACAAGGCCACCTGTTCTTCTCGTTCTTTAAAGAAGTGCAGCTTCCCCAAATAGCAGTAAAAATAATGTAGTTGTGACCCTTCCCGTTTCTCTGAATCCCAGTTGATGTAGTGTAAACCTCACCACATTTAATTAGATGGGGACCTAATGCAGTGCCCAGTACATGAAGCCGTTTTTACCAGCAAATTTTTTCAGGGGTTTTTTTAGGCTTTTTTTGTTGTGTATATTTCTTTTATCAACAAGAGTTAAATCTCCAACTCATACAGAATACTAATAACCGCAGCAAAGAATGGCCGAGGTCATCTTCATCATCTGTAAGTATCATCATCACCTTCTAATGACAAGCAGACCCTTCACCGATCATATAAGCTGAAAGATCTCTGCACATAACATCATGGTCTTCTGCTCTGTTAATAATCGTTTTATACAGGTTAATCGTTTTTTGTGCTTTTTTAATGTTTTTTGTGTGTTTTAATCTGTTTTTGCATTACAAATTAAATATAATATTTTTTTCCCATTTTTTTTGCATATGTTTTGATTATTTGAATTGCTTTCTTTGCTGCTTTTTTTCAGGCCATTTGGCTTTTTCCCTCTTGAAGCGATTGGTTTTCATATGAGACAATTTTATATATATATATATATATATATATATTAATATTTATGTTTGTGTATGTGGGGAAAAAAAGTGTTTAGTTAGCCCCCAATTGTGCAAGTTCTCCCACTGATAAGGATGGTAGACCTGTAATTGACATCATAGGTGACCACAACTATAGAGACAAAATGAGAAAACAAATCCAGAAAATCACCGCGTCTGATTTGGCAAAATTTTATAAATTATTGTGGAAAATAAGTATTTGGTCAATAACAAAATTTCATCTTAATATTTTGTTATATATCCTTTGTTGGCAATGACAGAGGTGAAACGTTTTCTCTAAGTCTTAACAAGGTTGGCACTGTTGATGTATGTTGGCCCATTCCTCTGTGCAGATCTCCTCTACAGCAGTGATGTTTTGGGCCTGTCTGAGATCTGGAGACTGGATTGGCCACTCCAGGACATTCATATGCTTTTTACAAAGCTACTCCTTCATTGCCTGGCGGTGTGCTTGGGATCATTATCATGCTGAAAGACCCAGCCACGTTTCATCTTCAATGCCCTTGCTGATGGAAGGAGGTTTGCACTCAAAATCTCACGATACATGGCCCCATTCATTCTTTCATGTGCACGGATCAGTTGTCCTGTTCACTTTACAGAGAAACAGCCCCAAAGTATGATGATGCCACCTCCATGCTTCACAGTAGGTATGGTGTTCTTTGCATGCAACTCAGCACTCTGTCTCCTCCAAACATGACTAGTTGTGTTTCTACCAAACAGTTCTACTTTGGTTTCATCAGACCATATGACATTCTCCCAATACTCTTCTGGATAATCCACATGCTCTCTAGCAAACTTTAGACGGGCCCGGACATGTACTGGCTATAGCAGGGGGACACGTATTGCTCTGCAGGATCTGAGTCCCTGATGGTGTAGTGTGTTACTGATAGTAGCCTTTGTTACGGTGGTCCTAGCTCTATGCAGGTCATTTACTAGATCCCTCCCGTGTAGTTCTGGGATTTTTGCTCACCGTTCTTGTGATCATTTTGACAGCATGAGGTGAGATCTTGCGTGGAGCCTCAGATCGAGGGAGATTATCATATAGATTGGTCTAGTATGTCTTCCTTTTTCTTATTATTGCTCCCACAGTTGATTTCATTACACCAAGCTGCTTGCCTATTGCAGATTCAGTCTTCCCAGCCTGGTGCAGGGCTACAATTTTATTTCTGGTGTCCTTCGACAGCTCTTTGGTCTTCACCATAGTGGAGTTTGGAGAGTGACTGTTTGAGGTTGTGGACAGGTGTCTTTTATACTGATAACAAGTTTAAACAGGTGCCATTACTACAGGTAATGAGTGGAGGACAGAGGTAATGAGTGGAGGACAGAGGAGCCTCTTAAAAGAAGTTACAGGTCTGTGGGAGCCAGAAATCTTGCATGTTTTTAGGTGACTAAATACTTATTTTCCACCATAATTTGCAAATAAAATCTTGCAAAATCAGACGCTGTGATTTTCTGGATTTTTTTTCTCATTTTATCTCTCATAGTTGTGGTCTATCTATAATATCAATTCTAGGCCGACCTCATCTTTTCAAGTGGGAGAACTTGCACAGCTGGTGGCTGACTAAATACTTATTCTCCCCCACTGTATATAAGTAAAAAAAAAAAAAATAATATATATACACAATGAGGAAAATAAATATGTGATATGTTGCCGATTTTGCAAGTTTTCCCACTTACAAAGACCTTGAAATGCTTAATGCTTCTTGCGGAGCCCCTCTTTAGTTGCCCTGGCTCTGTGTTTCATGTCATTGGCATGCTGGAAGGTCCAACGAAGACCCATCTTCAATGCTCTTACTGAGTGAAGGAAGTTGTTGGCCAGAATCTTCTGATACATGACCCCATCCATCCTCCATTCAATACAGTGCAGTTGTCCTGTCCCCTTTGCAGAAAAGCACCCCCACGGTATGATGTTTTCACCCCCATGCTTCACTTCTGGAATGGTGTTCTTGAGGTTGTACTTATCCTTTTTCTTCCTCCAAACATGGCGAGTAGAGTTGATTCTTAAAAGTTTTATTTTGGTCTCATCTGACCACATGGCCTTCTCCCATACCTCCTCTGGATCATCCAGATGGTCATTGGTGAATTTCAACCAGACCAGGACATGTGCTGCTGACATAAGGAGAGGGACATTGTATGCCCTGGATGATTTTAATCATTGATGGCATAGTGTGTTACTAACAGTGATCTTTCAGACTGTGGTCCCAGTTCTATTCAGTTCATTGACCAGGTCCTCTGGCGTCATTCTGGGCCGATTCCTGACATTTCTCAGAATCATCCTTACTCCTGAGGTGAGATTTTGCATGGAGCCCCAGACAAGTAAGATTGACAGTCAACTTCTGTTTCTTCCATTTTCTAATTGTGCCAACAGTTGTTGTCTTCTCACCAAGCTGCTTGCCTATTGTCCTGTAGCCCATCCCAGCCTTGTGCAGGTCTACAATGTTGTTCCTGGTGTCCTTAGACAGCTCTTTGGTCTTGGCCATGGTGGAGAGGTTGGAGTGTGATTGAGTGTGTGGACAGGAGTCTTTTATACAGGTAACAAGTTCAAACAGGTGGAATTAATAAAGAGGTAATGAGTGCAGAGTTGGACCTTCTTAAAGAAAAAATAACAGGTCTGTGAGAGACAGAATTCGTGCTGGTTGGTAGGTGATAAAATACTTATTTCTTGCAATAAAATGCAAATTATTTATTTGAAAATCATACAATGACATTTTTCTGGATTTTGGGAGAATTCTGTCACAGTTGAAGTTGCCTATGTTAAGAATTACAGGCCTCTTCATTCTTTGTAGGTGGGACAACTGGCAAAATCGGCAGAGTATCATATACTTATTTTCTCCACTGTATATATAAAAAATATAATATATATGTACTAAAATGCAATAAAAAAATGATCAAAACATTATTTGTACCTCAAAATGTTCCTCGGAGAAGCCATTAAGAGAGTTTTTTTGGGACAAGAGGTGGACCTAGTCTAGCTTTTCAGAACAGAGCGTGGTTTACATTTGACAAATGATTTTGCTGTTTTCTGAGATTCCTTGGAGGCTGGAGCCATTGAACAGCCTGTCCTCCTAGTGCATTGGTCTATATGACTAAGGGGCACTTTGCACGCTGCGATGCTGAGTGCGATAGTCCCCGCCCCCGTCGCAGCAGCGATATGTGGTGATAGCTGGCGTAGCGAAAATTATCGCTACGCCAGCTTCACACACACACTCACCTGCCGTGCGACGTCCCTGTGGCCGGCGACCCGCCTCCTTGTTAAGGGGGGGTCGTGCGGCGTCACTGCGACGTCACACGGCAGGCGGCCAATCGGAAAGGAGGGGCGGAGATGAGCAGGATGTAAACATCCCGCCCACCTCCTTCCTTCCGCATAACCTACGGAAGCCGCGGTGACGCCGGTAGGAGATGTTCCTCGCTCCTGAGGCTTCACACACAGCGATGTGTGCTGCCGCAGGAGCGAGGAACAACATCGGACCGTCGCGTCAGCGTAATTATGGATTACGCCGACGCTGCACCGATGATACGATTACGACGCTTTTGCGCTCGTTAATCGTATCATCTAGGCTTTACACACTGCGATGTCGCATGCGATGCCGGAAGGGCGTCATTTTCAATTTGACCCCACTGACATCGCACCTGCGATGTCGCAGTGTGCAAAGTGCCCCTAAGACAGGCGGAGGGATAGGTGTAACTTGGTTTCAGCAGGCTGGAACAGGAGGCCCCCAGTGTTGCTATTCCGGGTGACAGCGATGTCAGGGGGATTAGGGCAAATTATTATCCTCCTCTTTGAGGGGTAAGCAAACAAGTATGTACTACACTTTCTCAGATAGCTCTGGTGTCTGTTACGGGGGGACTGGCAGGTCAGAACAAGGTGGTAAAATATCCTAATCGCCAGTCGGGGCCCACCATGCTCCAGATGACAAAGGAGCTGCTGGCAACCCGAAGGTTAGGCAGAGAATACAGAGCTGGATGGCTCTGAAATAACCCAGGAAATCAGGGAACCGGTCACGTGTGTAGGGACACGTCAGACCAGACGACAACCTAGTTAACGTTTTGGTGTACCTGGCGCTACTCCGACCACGTGTGCAGGGAACACGTCAGAACGGGTGGTGACCAGGTACCGTTGACCGGCAGGCCGCCGCAAAAGAGCCCTGTCGGCCATGTGTGTAGGACACGTGAGACCGAGCGGTCCTCCGATTAGCGTTTCTGGTCACCTCTCGACTGGCCATGTGTGTTAAGGACACGTCAGGCCAGGTGGTCACACCAGTAGCGTTGACTGGGAAGCCGAAGAGGATCACAGGGTTCACACACCCAGCCCAGGAACTCCCTGTTAACAACACAGGGGTCCTGGGGTACGCTGTCCGTGCGCGTAGGGGGCACAACCGGAGAGGTAGCGCAGCAGCCGCAGCCCAGTTAACGCCACTAGGCTGCTACAGCAAGACTGGAACGGCAGGAGGGAAGCACAGTGCCCGACCCTGATGTGCTGAGCCACGAATCTTGGCATTACAGGCACCGTTCGCCTAACCTTACCTACCGCTTCCAAAGGCTTATGCCGCAATGGGCTCTATACATGGACGTGTGCTCAGAACAAGCATATGAGAAGACTGCGCACCCCCATGTCGTCTCCAGCCCCTTTTATAACATGGGTCCGCCTCAAACCCAGGGTGGACCACAATGGCACCTCTAGGGTCCAATAGCGGAGTGCCATGTCATCAGCGACATCACCAGCGGCCTATCCGAAACCGCCACGTCACTGATGACCTCATGGCTGCCACGCCCCAAACACCTCACCAGCCATTGTCTGACGACCAATGGTGAGGTGCCGTGTCATAGGGGCGGGCCTCCGCGAGCCAGTCCGGAGTGGCCACATCATCAGGACATCAGATGTGTCGGCCTATCAGAGCCTGCTACCTCACGGACATGCCCAGTGAGGTCCTTACCGGACCTAGCCTCTGATGCACTAAGTGCCTGAGCATGCTCAGTAGCCTGAACAACAGTCTCAGAAATCAGACTATCAGCCTGAGCATGCTCAATAGGCACTACCCAGGACTTGCAAAGAGGCTTTTTGCACTAAGTGTGGGAGCATGCTCAGTAGCCTGAACCGAGGACTTAACCTCAGAAATGGCACTATCAGGCTGAACATGCTCACTAGGCGAAATACTGGACTTTGGCTCTGGCTGGGGTAAATCGTCGCGCGTATGCGCACTAGCCGCCTCTCTGCACTTAGATGTGGAAGCAGCCAGCTGGACGACCCGAGGCACGGCCAAAAATAGCAGCCGGCGCCTGTGCGCAACAGGAACTGCAGCAGGCTGCTGGCGGCTATGGCGGCGCCGATTCGTAACAGTGTCTCAGCTATTTTGTGGGTTTGCTGCTCCATCATGTCCTTCACACTAGCTCTGCACACTAGCTCAGCAGACAATGTGTGCAGTTTTTATACCCTTTACTCCTCCCACATTAACTACCCAGTGTATGAATCCTATGGTACATCCTTCTTAAATCTGCACAAAGTGAGGTATGGGCCTCACAGCTCAGCCTACACCTATATCAAGCTGCACACTGGATCAGACCCATGGTTATAATCCCAACTAAGGGACATATAGGCTTCACACCATGGTCCATGGCTTTCTCTGCATTGAGAAAGGTTTGGACCACACACCACAATCCATACCTAAAAAATGTATAAACTTATCACCCCGACCCATAGCTTCATCTGCACCAAGTAAAGTGTAGGCCTCACACTCAGGCCCATGGCTACATCTGCACCAAGTAAGGTGTGGTCTTCACACCGCAGCCAATGGCTATATCTCTACTGAGAAAGGTATAGGCCTCATACCCTTGCTCGTGACTACAATCAGGCTTGAGTAATACATAGGAGTTAGGCGTCGGTTTATGGCTACAGTAAAGGGGGCTTTACATGCTACGATATTCCAAGCAATTGCTAGCGATATCGAGCGCGATAGCACCCGCCCCCGTCGTGCATGCGATATTGTGTGATCGCTTCCGCAGCGAACATTATTGCTACGGCAGCGTCACACGCACTTACCTGGTCGTCGTCGTCGCTGTATCTGCTGAACAATCCCTCCCTCAAGGGGGAGGGACGTTGAGTGTCATAGCCACGTCACCACGATGTCACTAAGCAGCCGGACAATCAAAGCGAAGGAGCGGAGATGAGCGGGACGTAACATCCCGCCCACCTTCTTCCTTCCGCATTGCCGGTGGACGCAGGTAAGGAGATGTTCGTCGCTCCTGCGGTGTCACACACAGCGATGTGTGCTGCCGCAGGAGCGACGAACAACATCGATAATAAACCATTAACGATTTTTTGTTTTAGGACGACCTCTCCATGGTGAACGATTTTCACCACTTTTGAGGTCGGTTAAGGTCACTGGTAAGTGTCACACGCTGCGATATCGTTAATGACGCCAGATGTGCGTCACAAACAACGTGACCCCGACGATAATTCATTAACGAAATTGTAGCGTGTAAAGCCCCCTTAAGGCCGAAGATGGAAATAGACCCCATAACCATGCTTACATCTACACCAAACGAAATATTGGCCTCATCATCGCAGCCCATGGCTACATCTGCACCAAGAAAGGTGTAGGCCTCAAAGTCCAGACAATGGCTACATCTGCACCAAGTTAGGTATAGTCCTCAAAACCCAGACAATGGCTACATCTGCACGAAGTAAGGTGTAGGCCTCAAAGTCCAGATAATGGCTACATCTGTGAAAAGTAAGGTATAGATCTCACACCGTAGCCTATGGCTACATCTACACCAAGTAAGGTGTAGGCCTCAAAGTCCAAACAATGGCTATATTTGCAGCAAGTAAGGTGCAGGTATCAAAGCCCGAAAAATAGTTATATCTGCACAAAGTAAGGTGCAGACCACAAAGTCCAGACAATGGTTACATCTGTGCCAAGTAAGGTATAGGTCACACACTGCAGCCCATGGCTACATCTACACCAAGTATGGTGTAGGCCTCAAAGCTTGGCCTATGGCTTAATCTGCACCAAGTAAGATCTAGGCCTCACACCCCAGCCCATGGCTCCATCTGCATCAAATAAAGGATGAGCTTCACACCGTGGCTTATGGCTACATCTGCACCAAGTGAGATGTAGGCCTCAAGGCCTGGATAATGGCTACATCTGTACCAAGTAAGGAATTGACTTCACACTGCAGCCCATGGCTACATCTGTACTGAGTAAGGTATAGGCCTCACATCCTGGCCAATGGCTACAATCGGGCCTAAGTAAGGTGTAGGCCTCACCCGTCGGTTTATGGCTACCATAAAGCCTGAGTAGGATATAGACCTCATAATCCGGCAAATGCCTACATCTACACCTTGTAGAAGATGATATCCAGGTGGCACTCAAATTGATGCACAGTCAAGGGAAAGCACACCCAAGTAACAAATATATAATGAGACCGACACTCCAAGACTTGCAGTAATTTTTAGAATTTAATCCATGAAAGCACGATAGAAACAAAAAGAACGCGTTTCGGCTGGACCTTTAGCCTTTGTCAATACATCTGACTGCTCATACAAAAAACACATATATAGCCCGAAGCTACTACTTCAGTGGTTGAACCACCCAACTCATTAAAATATTTCTATCCATAGTTTTTCTGTATAAATCTGTTGAAATTGTGTTCTTAATGTCCTGAATGATTAAGACATCCAAAAATGTAATCTGCACTGAAGAAACATGTAAAGTAAAATTAAGTTCATCCCAAATGTCACAAATTTCCTGCACAAAAGTTTCAAGGGCTCGAATGTCGCACCTCCACATGCAAAACACGTCATCTATAAATCTCCTCCAAAATAAACAATGATTTTTAAAAAAAATCGCTACAATAAATGAAATGCTCCTCAAATCATGACATATAAGCGTTTGAGTATGGAGGTGCGACCTTCGAGCCCATCGCAGTCCCACGGCGCTGGCTGTAATAAGTGTCCTGAAAAAGAAAATAATTTTCCTCTAATATTAAAGTTAACAGATCCACAAAAAAAGTTTTTGTAATTCAGTGTAGATGGAAGACTGTAAAAGCCATTTGATAGCCCGAATACCTTTAGTATGTACAATAGATGTATATAAATGACATACATCCAATGTGACAAATAAGTCATCAGCCCCAATAAAGATATTTTTAATTTCATTAAAAAATTGTGTAGTATTTAGTAAAAAAGCTGGAGTGGATTTAATCAAAGGACAAAAGATTTTTTCTACAAAAAATTGCAGGAGCCGACAAGATTGAATTAGTCAGAGCCACTATGGGTCTACCCAGTGGTTTTTCTAAGGACTTTTGCACCTTTGGTAATATACAGTGCCTACAAGTAGTATTCAACCCCCTGCAGATTTAGCAGGTTTACACATTCGGAATTAACTTGGCATTGTGACATTTGGACAGTAGATCAGCCTGGAAGTGTGAAATGCACTGCAGCAAAAAAGAATGTTATTTCTTTTTTTTTTTAAATTGTGAAACGTTTATTCAGAGGGTCATTTATTATTCAACCCCTCAAACCACCAGAATTCTGTTTGGTTCCCCTAAAGTATTAAGAAGTATTTCAGGCACAAAGAACAATGAGCTTCACATGTTTGGATTAATTATCTCTTTTTCCAGCCTTTTCTGACTAATTAAGACCCTCCCCAAACTTGTGAACAGCACTCATACTTGGTCAACATGGGAAAGACAAAGGAGCATTCCAAGGCCATCAGAGACAAGATCGTGGAGGGTCACAAGGCTGGCAAGGGGTACAAAACCCTTTCCAAGGAGTTGGGCCTACCTGTCTCCACTGTTGGGACCATCATCCGGAAGTGGAAGGCTTATGGAACTACTGTTAGCCTTCCACGGCCTGGACAGCCTTTGAAAGTTTCCACCCGTGCCGAGGCCAGGCTTGTCCGAAGAGTCAAGGCTAACCCAAGGACAACAAGGAAGGAGCTCCGGGAAGATCTCATGGCACTGGGGACATTGGTTTCAGTCAATACCATAAGTAACGTACTCCACCGCAATGGTCTCCGTTCCAGACGAGCCCGTAAGGTACCTTTACTTTCAAAGCGTCATGTCAAGGCTCGTCTACAGTTTGCTCATGATCACTTGGAGGACTCTGAGACAGACTGGTTCAAGGTTCTCTGGTCTGATGAGACCAAGATCGAGATCTTTGGTGCCAACCACACACGTGACGTTTGGAGACTGGATGGCACTGCATACGACCCCAAGAATACCATCCCTACAGTCAAGCATGGTGGTGGCAGCATCATGCTGTGGGGTTGTTTCTCAGCCAAGGGGCCTGGCCATCTGGTCCGCATCCATGGGAAGATGGATAGCACGGCCTACCTGGAGATTTTGGCCAAGAACCTCCGCTCCTCCATCAAGGATCTTAAGATGGGTCGTCATTTCATCTTCCAACAAGACAACGACCCAAAGCACACAGCCTGGTTCAAGAGGGAAAAAATCAAGGTGTTGCAGTGGCCTAGTCAGTCTCCTGACCTTAACCCAATTGAAAACTTGTGGAAGGAGCTCAAGATTAAAGTCCACATGAGACACCCAAAGAACCTAGATAACTTGGAGAAGATCTGCATGGAGGAGTGGGCCAAGATAACTCCAGAGACCTGTGCCGGCCTGATCAGGTCTTATAAAAGACGATTATTAGCTGTAATTGCAAACAAGGGTTATTCCACAAAATATTAAACCTAGGGGTTGAATAATAATTGACCCACACTTTTATGTTGAAAATTTATTAAAATTTAACTGAGCAACATAACTTGTGCATCTGTTAATAAATCCTGCTCTTGTTTGAAGTTTGAAGGCTCTAACTTATTTGCATCTTATCAAACCTGCTAAATCTGCAGGGGGTTGAATACTACTTGTAGGCACTGTATATATATATGACATGTGACTCAGAGAACGTCATAGGCTATGTTTTGACTGGAAAATTTAACCCCGCGCTTTACAGTTACTCTCCAAAAAACCTGCATCCATTAAACTGAATGGAGCTGCGACCTACAGGTTATTAATAAGAGCTGTGATTGGTTGCTATAGGAATAAAATAAATTGTTAGTATAAGAAACTTATGTGTGAGGTAATAAGATGTCTGTGGGGAGATAGATAGAGAGAGACAGAAAGAGACAGAAACAGACAGGGAAAGAAACAGACAGACATAGGCACAAACAGAGTAAGAGGCAGACAGACAGAGACAGACAGACAGAGAAAGAGACAGAGAGACAGACAGGGAAAGAGACAGACAGGGAAAAAGACAGGGAGAGAGACAGAGACAGGGAAAAAGACAAAAACAGGTGAAGAGTCAGAGACAAGGCAAAATACAGGGAAAGAGACAGAGACAAGAAAAGAGACAGGGAAAGAAACAGAGACAGAAAAAGAAAGAGACAGACGGGGAAAGAAATAGACGGGGAAAGAGACAGACAGAGAAAGAGACAGACGGGGAATGAGACAGACCTGGAATGAGACAGACCTGGAATGAGACAGACCTGGAATGAGACAGATGGGGAAAGAGACTGACAGACAGACAGACACAGAAAGAGAGACATACAGAGACACTGATATAGTGACAGACAGGGAGATAGACATAGACAGAGAGATATACACAGTCAGACAGAGAGATTGACACAGACAGACATGGATAGAGACACTAGAGGTGGGGAAACAAAAGGCGCAATAGGGTCTTACCCGGTATAACATGGGGTAATAAGAAAGAAGTAGGTACACTCACCTGATGGGGTTGTGCCAGTCACAACTCCTTGAAGCGCATGTGAGTGTCCGCGTGGTTCAAGCAGCGGCCCCGTGAAAACGTGGTAAAAATATATATGCAAAGAGAAAACGGGTATATGCCGCGCTTAAGAACCACTGAGGCAGAACTGATATAAAAATTTCTTTTTTATTACAGAATTCCAACGCGTTTCAGAGACAAGGACTGTCTCCTTCTTCAGACGGTCCTTGTCTCTGAAACGCGTTGGAATGCTGCTGTAATAAAAAAGAAATTTTTATATCAGTTCTGCCTCAGTGGTTCTTAAGCGCGGCATATACCCGTTTCTCTTTGCATATATATGGATAGAGACAGACAGACAGAGACAGACAGGGAAAGAGACAGACACACAGAGACAGAAAGAGACAGAGACAGACAGACAGACAGAGACAGACACATAGAGACATTGGAGACACACAGAGACAGACAGCAACATACAGACAGGCAGAGACAGACAGAGACTGGGAGAGAGACAGAAAGACAGTTACTATCCCGGGAAACGCCGGGTACTATAGCTAATATATTCTATTGTCCACTGTGATGATCCTACCAACTCTAAACAAACATAATTTTTTCTTGATTAATTATGAATGGAATTTTTCCTTGTAAATTTCTATAAATATATCTAAAATAATTATATTTAATTATAATATACTGTATAGAAATATTTTAAAACTTTTTGGATCTGTTCAATTTAATATGTAAATGAGTTGGGTGGTTCAACCACTGAAGTAGTAGCTTCTGGCTATATACGTGTTTTTTGTATGACCAGTCAGATGTATTGACAAAGGCTAAAGGTCTAGCCGAAACGCGTTCTTTTTGTTTGTATCGTGTCTTCATGGATTAAATTGTAAAGATTATTACATCTACACCTAGCAAGCTCTTGGCCTCCCACCCCAGCATATGGTGTCATCTACATCTAGTACGGTACAGATTTTGCTCCCCAAGTTCGTGACTTCATGTGCATGAGGTGGAAGACGTTGCTAGACACAGGCTTGGAAAAATGTACAACCCCTCTAACAAATGAAAGGGATGGATAGAAATATCAATAAAATCTGTAAACAATGTTGGATTTATTATGAGCAGAAAACTTATTGAAAACACATATGGTTGATCAATATGTGATTGATTTCACACATTCACAAGTGCAGTTTCACTTCTCGTGCTGTTTTTCAGTGAGTATCTGTAGCACCCAGGGATATGAGGTACTCTGTCTCGGGCAGTGTCTCTATGGGGAATGTCACGATGGTGGCCATTACCCGGTTCCGTGCCCTGGGCCCTTTTTGTAATGGGGATATTTACAGGGGATTGGTGAATAAAGTTTATACGTGACGCCACTTGCGGTGTTGCGGCTAAGTGTAGGGAGCCGTGGCTGCAGAATGACTCTACTGGGGCTAATGGTATTAGCAGCTAGTATGGTAGTCCCTCCGCAAGTAGGGTATTACCCCAGAGGGTGTATGGTGCAGTGGGCGTTGGAAGAAGGAGTCCAGACAGGTGTTCAGTGCAACTGGTTTACTCACTTTAGATGTTAACTGGTTACCTGAGGCCGGCTGGTTTTGCCTCCAGGTCCAGGGCCGGATTAAGGTTGGTGGGGGCCCCTGGGCAGAAAATCTGGTGGGGGCCCCATAACGTTAACATTTTTAGCCGTAACAGTAGAGCACGAACTGTAGCATTTAGATATAAATCCACTGAGCATGGATCGTATCCTGTTCTGCCACATTCAGATTTACACTTATACACAGAAAATAAAGTTACTCACATTTTTTTATTGATCCCAATGTTAAGACAGCCAAGTAATAGTAAAAATAAAGGGAAAGTTCTCACTGGCAGCAATGGTTGCTGAAAATCACAATGTGCTCTCTATTGTATTGTCTCCGGAGTAGTACATAGCAGCTGGTGTCTGTACACGGTATGCCATACACTGTATCAGAGGTGGATCTAGGTTTTCCTGTCCATGGAGTAGGAGTTCAGTTTGGCGCCCCCTTCTATACATGGCTTATGCGGTTTGAGTAGTTGTCATGTGACTGCTCATATGCCATTTTCACACGTGCCGATGAGCTGCTCTTCCTAATTCTCTCGATGTTCAGTGAAATACTACAGCCCATAAAGAGAAGCAGGAAGAGAAGCTAATTGTGACTCAAAGTATTAAAATGACCTGCAAGTGGTCATGTGACCACTTCTAAAATTAGCAAGCAGAGCTGAATCCTTACATTGAGTATATTACAGGTTGTTGGATTGGGCATGCTACGGGGCTTACTTTTATTATTAAAGGGGTTGTCCAGCTCGACAAGGAAAATTTGTAGTTATATGACTACAGACTTCAGAATTCTCACAGCTTGCGGACTGCACACTGTCATGATTTTCCCGTGCCATGAGCAAGTAGTCATGGGACTGCAAGTATGCGATTTGCTTACTTCCGGCCACATTCAAATTAGACGTCTGCAGCCTCACTCAATAGTTACATGCCCTCAAGCTCTCACTGCTGGCATCGGAGAGTCCTGACAGTGTGCAGTGTGCACACTGAGGATTCAGAAGTCTGCAGTCACACAGAAACTATCATCACAAACCTGGACAACCCCTTTAATGCTACTAACATAATGTAGAAACCCTTGCGGTCATGTAATTTTACAAATCATGGCTTGCTACATGTGTACAGGATCAGAATCAGTAAAATGTACATAAATACACTGTGTGCAGAATTATTAGACAAATGACTATTTTGCTCACATGATACCTTTTATACATGTCGTCCTACTCCAAGCTGTATAGGCTGAGAGCCAACTACCAATTAAGTAAATCAGGTGATGTGCATCTCTGTAATGAGGAGGGGTGCGGTGTAATGACATCAACACCCTATATAAGGGGTGCTTAATTATTAGGCAACTTCTTTTTCCTTTGGCAGAATGGGTCAAAAGAGAGATTTGACGGGCTCTGAAAAGTCCAAAATTGTGAGATGTCTTGCAGAGGGATGCAGCAGTCTTGAAATTGCCAAACTTTTGAAGCGTGATCACCGAACAATCAAGCGTTTCATGGCAAATAGCCAACAGGGTCGCAAGAAGTGTGTTGGGCAAAAAAGGCGCAAAATAACTGCCCATGAATTGAGGAAAATCAAGAGTGAAGCTGCCAAGATGCCATTTGCCACCAGTTTGGCCATATTTCAGAGCTGCAACATTACTAGAGTATCAAAAAGCACAAGGTGTGCCATACTCAGGGACATGGCCAAGGTAAGGAAGGATGAAAAACCACCACCTCTGACCAAGAAACATAAGATAAAACCTCAAGACTGGGCCAAGAAATATCTGAAGACTGATGTTTCAAAGGTTTTATGGACTGATGAAATGAGAGTGACTCTTGATGGGCCAGATGGATGGGCCAGAGGCTGGATCAGTAAAGGGCAGAGAGCTCCACTCCGACTCAGACGCCAGCAAGGTGGAGGTGGGCACTGGTATGGGCTGGATCATCAAAGATGAACTTGTGGGACCTTTTCTGGTTGAGGATGGAGTGAAGCTCAACTCCCAGACCTACTGCCAGTTTCTGGAAGACAACTTCTTCAAGCAGTGGTACAGGAAGAAGTCGGTATCGTTCAAGAAAAACATGATTTTCATGCAGGACAATGCTCCATCACATTAATCCAACTACTCCACAGCGTGGCTGGCCAGTAAAGGTCTAAAAGATGAAAAAATAATGACATGGCCCCCTTGTTCACCTGATCTGAACCCCATAGAGAACCTGTGGTCCCTCATAAAATGTGAGATCTACAGGGAGGGAAAACAGTCCACCTCTGGGAGCAGTGTCTGGAGGCTGCGGTGGCTGCTGCACGCAATGTGGATCGTAAACAGATCAAGCACTGACAGAATCTATGGATGGTCGGCTGCTGAGTGTCATCAGAAAGAAAGGGGGCGATATTGGGCACTCATTTTTTGGGGTTTTGTTTTTGCATGTCAGAAATGTTTATTTCTAAATTTTGTGCAGTTATATTGGTTTACCTGGTGAAAATAAACAAGTGAGATGGGAATAGATTTGGTTTTTATTAAGTTGCCTAATAATTCTGCACAGTAATAGTTACCTGCACAAACAGATATCCTCCTAAGATAGCCAAATCTAAAAAAAAACCCACTCCAACTGCCAAAAATATTAAGATTTGATATTTATGAGTCTTTTGGGCTAATTGAGAACATAGTTGTTGATCAATAATAAAAAAAATCCTCTAAAATACAAAATGCCTAATAATTCTGCACACGGTGTACAGCACCAGAACCAAAAGCAATACCAAAATACATCACTAGCACCCTCATCACTAAACGAATATATCACCAGAACCACCAATACATGACTACAGTACCAAATTTACTACAACAATATATTGTAATGTTACATCCCCATATACATTTGTATCACATGAATTAACAACTCCCAGTATGTCCTTAACAATTGTGGGAAAATGCTAGGAATTGTCAGTATTTATCAGACTTTGGACCATACAGGAACCACAGTCCTGATGAGAAGCTTTGAGTATCACACACATACATTCAGGTACCTTGTAGGTGACATCTTCTCTGATCGGAGTCATCTTATTCTTTCTTCTCCATCTTGTCCAGACGTCATGATGACTATTCACATCCACAGCTCCTCTCTGCAGACCTCCCGGGCCTTCCGCAGCACATCTCGACATTATGCCCTTAAAATAAATAGCAGAATGATTATAATGCTCCTAAATATAAATATATGACCTTCGCTGTGTGCCTGAATAAATAATTGCCCCTCACTGTGCTCCCTGCACAAAATGACCCACACAATGTCATTCTTATGGTACATGGCCTCTTCTTTCAGTACTGTGCCCCCTCTTCACACCGTCCTCTACATTGTGTACCCACTATACTTCCAAATGTCTATACTGTGCCCCCTCCTCACACTCCCCCTCCTGAGCTGTGCCCTCACAATGTCCCCCATGCTATCCCCTCTCTATACTGCCCTCACCCTCAGTACCAAAATCACTGAAAGTGCAACTCAATCTCACATTCCCCCTCTTCAGCATACTGTGCCCTCCATACTGTGCCCTCACACTGGCCACCATGCTGCCCCTTCTCTATACTGCCTACCTCCTTCACTATACAGTCACTATACCGCACCTCAGTCTCACATTCCCCCTCCTCAGCATACTGTGTCCTGACACTGGCCACCATGCTGCCCCTTCTCTATACTGCTTATGTTCCCCACTACCCAGGCTCTATACTATGCCCCTCACACTTTTCTCCACCAATACTCTCCACTTACAATTTTCTCCCACCATACTGCTGCCTCACACTTTTTAATGGTGCCCCCCTGATTGCTGTGCAGGGGAACATATGCCGCATGCCCCCTAAAGGTACGCCCCTGTACAGTGTACAGGAGAATACATGACTGGTACACAATATACTGTGATACAGACACCAGATGTTATAGAATATACACATTATTATATACCATCTGATGTGTGTACACAGTGTATCACACTACTCTCTCTGTACGCTGGATGTGCTATACCATGTGCACAGATATACAATGCCCTGCACTGATCACACATGGGCCTACAGGACAGGATGTAACATATTCTATATGTAATATGGGCCATATAGTGTAATGTGTGCTGCAGGCTCAGATGTGATCAGTGCAGGATTCTGTGTAGTGATGTCTCTGCTGGAGATCAGTGTGAGTTATTGCAGGGGAGGGATGAGGCCGATGACCCAGCACTGACAGCCCGACCTGATCTGCTGCAGGTCACACTCCTGCAATATCTCACACTGATAGCAGAGTGGCCGCTGACACTATGGAACCGGTCTGGTGTTATCAGCGGCGTCTGCTCCCTCCTCACTGCAGTCTCCTGCCCGGCCGGCACCATGATTAATGACCTCATACTTACCGGGATCCACTGACACCTCCGGTCCTCCCACAAGCTCCTCTACGGCAGGAAGAAACAGCAGCGCGGTGACGTCATCCTGGCAGACGCAGCCCACACAGCGTGCAGTGGGCGTGTCTGCAGTAGTGATGACCGGGATTGAAATACCTTAAAGGTACAGTGCAGTCTTGAACCACTGCGACATTAATAAAATGGCGGACACACAGATGGTGGTGGGGGCCCCCTCAGAGGCTCTTGTGGTGGGGGCCCCTGGGCTGAAGCCCCGCCTGCCCCGCCTATAATCCGGCCCTGTCCAGGTCCCCATCGTTCCAGTGCTAGTCTGCTTCTCTGGTACATTCCTCCCCTTCACCTATCTCTGGTAAGTGGGTCCCTGTGGTATGGAACACTGGGGGTCCCCGGTCTGTGGTTTGTCCTCTTCTGACGGTAGCGTGAACCCTGTGGGGATGGAGTCTCTGATCCTGTTCCCGGTTCTCCCTTTGCTACTGAGTCTTCGGATTCTTTAGGGTCAGCGAGGTCCTTAATGGTCCCCTTTGCTGTGCAGGTGTTAACAGGTCGGCTTGAAGCTCTTTCCTGTCCTAGGGTCCTGTACCCCATCGGTGCGTAGTTCCGGGAGTACTCCACCATACTCCACCGGCAACCACCTCTCCTGGGTACCAGGTCACTGTTAACCAGGATGTTGCTCAGTCACACCTTTTCACCTTCACTGTCACTTCTAGACTTAGACTGACTACTGACTTCCTGTGTTCCCGACTACTCTCCAATGTTTGCACCTCCCACCTGGTCAACTAGTGGACTGGAGTGGCTCCACCTCTAGGTGGCCATCCATTCTCCAACCCTACCTAAGTAACATTATATGGGGGATTGTTGGGGAAAACTGGGATTCCCTAGGTTTTTGGTGTTACCGGCACTGGTGTTCTCGGTCCCTAAGGGGGTAGGCCCTGCATCCTGGTGGAGAGACAGAACCTTGTAGCACTCTGAGGGCTTCAGGGGCGCTACATATCTATTATTTCCTTTTTTTCCCTCACAAATACCACACTACGTGTTATTTATGGGATCACCACATACAGACTCTTCATGTGCAAATAACATTATTTTTCTGTTCTTGTGTTACAGCCATGTTTACAGGATTAACCGGTGAGTAAAAATTCCCTCGGCTTGGGAAAATATGCATGAAAAATTTACAAAAAATGTTGACCAAACTTTCTGCTTTAGTTGTCTGTAACAAAAAGCACTTTTGCAATTTACTCCTTACTAAAAATTTCAGCCGTTCATGAGATATTGACACTTGTCTTTTGTTTACAACTTGTTGCCATGGAGACCGACCACTGCAGCTAGTCAACAGAACATGCCCAGAGCTTACAAGCTCATTTCTATTAAGCGTGCAGCTGTATTTTGAAGTTGGCCAGCATTGCTGGTGCGAGCTATTACCTCCTAATCCCGACCTCATTCCCCACAGTGTATAGAAGCCACACAGCAGCAGTAGTCGGTCTCCTAGGCAACAAGATGTAAACAAAATAAAAGTGTTAATATCTCAGCAAGGGATGAAAATTTTGACAAGCCATAAATTGCAAAAGTGTTTGTTATTATGAGCTCTGTCTGACAATATCCATCTTTGAAGATGGGAAATAAACAGTTTAAGGCCGGTTTCAGACGTCTGTGTTTCAGGTACGTGTGACATCCATTTTTAACACGGATGCCACACGTACCCATGTTATTCTCTGGAGTTACTCACACGTCCGTGTTTTCACATAGACCGTGTGACCCCTCCTGGCCCCGCACGTACACACAGAGACGTGTCCGTTTTTTCTCCAGCAGCACGGGTGTCACACTGCCCGCACACTGATGTGATCCGTGTGACATCAGTGTGACACGTTCCAAAGAAAACATGTGTCTTTGAAATAAAAAGATTTTCTATATTTATCTGTATCCGGCGCTAGGATCTTCGGCGCTGCTGTCTCCTGCCTCTGACCCCTGCTAGTTATGGTCATTGAATATTCACTGCACCTCGGACCTGGAAGCCGGTGCATCGCCAGGAAAAGCATCGCCGGGAACAGCATCGCCGGGGACAGCATCGCCGGTGACAGGTGAGTATCCAGCAGTGTGTGTGCAGTGACGTCCAGGAGGTCATCAGAGTTCCCAATGAACCCGTGAAGTCACCGTTGTGACACCTGCTGTAGCAGGGTGTGTTATCAGGAGGTCATCAGAGTTCATTGGGAACTCCAATGACCTCATGCACGTCACTGCACACACACTACTGGATACTCACCTGTCCCCGGCGATGGTGTTCCCGGCGATGCTGTCCCCGGTGATGCTCCTGCTTCCAGGTCCGAGGTGCAGTGAATATTCAATGAGCAAAATGAGCAGGGGTCAGAAGCAGGAGACAGCAGCGCTGAAGATCCCAGCGCTGGATACAGGTGAATATAGAATTTTTTTTTATTGCAAAGACACGTTTTCTTCGGTACGTGTCACACTGATGTCGCACGTGTCACACACGTATGACCATATGTCGCGGGCGGAGGAGGGGACGCTGCGCTCTCCCACTGCTTGGGTCCGGCTGCCGCTGCTGCTGCGGCCTGCTGCTGCTCGGTGGCTCGAGCGATGGGCCGGATCCCGGGGACTCGAGCGGCACTCCTCGCCCATGAGTGAAAGGGGTTTGGTTGTTGGGATAGTTTATTGTCCGTGACGCCACCCACGGTTGTGGTGATTGAGTGGACACCACCGTTGCTCTGTCTGGGGAGCCCGGGAGTGATGGTATGGAGCAGCCAGTTGTTGATTTGCCCCTCCGTGGGTAGGGGGGTTTGGTGGTCCCGGGGCCCGGTGATGGGGTTGAGATGGTGGACAGGCGGGTATGGGGCCTGTGGAGGTGCAGGGGCACAGGGGCAGCGCTGTGCCGCACGGCACGGAGATACTCACTCAGCCAAAGGATGATGACAAAGTTCTCGGTAAACAAACGGCTGGTTGGACGGGTCCCTCGGACGGCTACGGTGCTGATGTTCCCTGCAGTAAGCGGTGACGGTCTCTTCCCTGCACCTAAGTACGGTTCTTTGGTAGCGATGGATTCCCACCGGTAACCCGCTCCCCGACCTGGATATGAGCCGGAGGAGCCCCCTCTTGCCCGCAGGCGCTGGCCCTGGGAAACTGGTGCCTTGGCGGTGGCGGTGTCTCCCCTTAACGGTCGGACTGTTGCCTTCAATCGGGACTTGGTTGTTGGGAGACCCAGTGGTCCCCTTCACTGACGGATTTGGCAAATTCTGGCGACTCCTAGCCTTGCCGGGATCCGAAAGGCCCCTGCCCTGGTGCTGACTGTTCTTTGTATACCGCTCCGGTACCGCCGGGTCACCACCCGTCCACGGTCCTTTCGGCAACCTCCGAGCAATCTCTCCTGCAGACGGTCACCGCCGTCTGCCAACCTTGCTGTCTCAGTCCGGGGCACACACCCGGACTAACTTCAGGCTTCTTGCTGTCACTTTTCTCTGTCACTTCTCCCTTCTCTCACTACAACTCCACTGTTTACTCCTCCACTTCCTTAGCTTAACAGCCTGGTTTTCCCGCCTCCAGGGCTGTGAACTCCTCGTTGGGCGGAGCCAACCACCTGGCCCACCCCCTGGTGTGGACATCAGCCCCTGGAGGAAGGCAACAAGGATTTATGTTTTGACCTAGGTGTTCCTGCAGGGAATGTGGGGTGCGTGTGGTGTTATGACCTGTGACCCCTGGCTTGCCCAGGGCGTCACACATACCCATGCATGTGGCTTGTACCTGATTAAACACGGATGTCTGAAACCGGCCTAAATGTGTTTTCCTTGCCCAATTCTTTAGTTTTTTGGATTTTTTTTATAGACATAGAGAGGGTTCTAGGAATAGTATAAATGACGCTGCATACATAACATGCGTGAATACTCATTTTCCGGTGATATTTCCAGAAGCTGTGGTCAGACCTGTGGTGACCTTCACTCCAATCTGGACCAAGATCTTACCCGGAGAGTCTGTCACAATGACCTGTGAGGTGGACGGAGCTGTGCAGGGAAACACAACATACACCTGGCACAAGAATAATGATTGGATCCATGAAGGAAAGACTTTTACCATCCAGTCTGCTCAGTCCAGACATGCTGGGAACTACCAGTGCGGGACCAGTAAGGATAACATTAGTGAGGCTGTAATGCTCTATATTGTAATGGGTGAGTCAATGTAAAACTTGATTTTGACAGATCATTAGCTATTATCAGATATATCATACAGGGATGACATTTTTTACCTTTTACCTCAGGCCCTGTCATCCTGCAAACACCGCCCTTTATATATGAAGGAGATGACCTGACACTGAGATGTCACACCGGCTCTAAGGATTCACAGGGGCCAACAGTGTTTTATATGGATAACGAAAAAATACCGTCATTTGCCAATGACTCTGAAATCCTACTTAGAGGCCATAGAACCATGTCGGTTGTATACAAGTGTGCAAGACAAGTACTCGTAGCTACTGAAAATAGTATACACAGCGATAAGATTGATATCAGCCCTGAAGGTAAAGCATGATGAATCCATATCACACCGGGAACATATCCTATTAGTTCCAAGTTTCTATGTATTTCTAATTCATTTCCGAAATATTGATGACCCATCCTTGGAATAAATAATGAATATCAGATTATGGGGGTCCAAT
The DNA here is from genome assembly GCF_048569485.1 of Anomaloglossus baeobatrachus. Classification (NCBI taxonomy): domain Eukaryota; kingdom Metazoa; phylum Chordata; class Amphibia; order Anura; family Aromobatidae; genus Anomaloglossus; species Anomaloglossus baeobatrachus. The sequence continues at coordinate 96,665,371 of NC_134364.1, read as the reverse complement.
GCCCGCTATCTCAAATGATTAGCTGAATAAGAGCATAAGAGATACGCCTTGATGCTGACTGCTGGGCTCACATAAAACTGGCCTTTTTTATGTAGTAAAGATTAGCTGAATAAATTTGCTTCAGCCCCTTTAACTGATTGATGATAGTGGTGGTGGCATCAATCTTATTTTTAAGACTTAAATCGGTTGTCCAGCACTGTAACATTGATTGCCTTCCCTTAGGATAGGTCACCAGTGTCTTATTGGAAGGGGTGAAACACACTTGGCACCCCCACAGATCAGCTGTTGTTGTTGGTTGCTGAGCTCCACAGCTAAGTGTCACAACCCCACTAATCAGACATTGATGACCTATCCTAAGGGTAGGCTATCAATGTTACAGTCCCAGACAACCCCATTAAGTCTTAAAAAATAAGATTGATGCCAGCACCACTATCATCAATCAGTTAAAGGGGCTTCAGTAAATTTATTCAGCTAATCGTTACCACATAAAAAAGGCCAGTTTTATGTGAGCCCAGCAGTCAGCATCAAGGCGTATTTGTTATGCTGGATCCCTACCTCAATGCCTCTACCTGAGCTGAACAGCCCACAATTTTATGGGCAGGCAGAAAACTGGTGGGAAGGAGTGATCAGTAAGAAGGCATGACCCTATAATCTGAAATGAGAAAAGTGATGGCACTCCTGTTACAGTTGTACTGTCTGATAGAATAATAGAGGAAGGTAGGCTTCTATCAGCAGACAGGGTCCACCGTGCAGTGGTGTTAATGCTGCAGCTGGTGGCCGCAAGCCAAACTAAGAGTCAACAAGAAACCAACTAAACTATGATACGTCCACGTTAACGGTCACACGGATGTAGACAAAAGTAGAACCTAAGGCTCTGTTACAGAATAAACTAAAGTGTGCAGCACACGTGTTAACAGTCACACGGCTGCTGTATGGTAATAATACCTGAAGCTCTGTTACCGCTACCGTTACAGAGTCAGGTCATGCACCACTAGCCTCTGTTACCTCACAAAGGACAATGTATAGCATACACAGTATGGATAAGGATAAGTTACGCGAGCACTAACCGTACTCCACTAACTGCGGATTCAGGATATGCTCAGGTAGAGTTCAGGGGTGAGCACATAGGGTCCCTAACTCCCAGGCCGACTTGCCTCAAGGTACACCTAGCTAATCGCTGGTACCTGCGCGGCTGGAGATGACTGACTACGGAGCACTAGCACAGAGGACTGACCCTAGAACGGTCTCTGATAAGACCACGCCATCTGACCCTGAGCCTGCGTCCTGACCCTCAATCAGTCCGGTTGGACCTCGCCTATCCCTAAGCATAGAGTGTGCGTGCACTCAGCTCCACACACACCTCCATGCGGTCTCCAGGGCTACTTATCACCTACGCTCCACCCCAAACAAGGAATGACCGCATCCAGCCAGAACCTTGACCAATGAGCGGCGGCCACGTGGCAGCGCGTCAGCAGTGAAGTCACCCGCGACCAATAGGATGGCATCGAGACAGCGGAGACGCCACCTGCGACTATTAGAAAGACAGCGCGTCAGCGGTGACGTCATCCACGACCAATCAGGTGCCGCCATGTGGTACACATGTGCAGATGGAAGTAAACACAACGCTGGAATCCCGCGCATGTGCAGTAGCGCTTTTTTCATAGTTAGGCTCAGAACGCCAAAAAATCTGAGTCACAACATGAGAATCCGAAGACCGCCTAGAATGCTTTCGGGCACGAGAAGAAATAGCCCCAGGGGACGACCAGGGTGCCACCGCACCTCGGTTTGTGACAACTTGCTAACAGACAAATGTGAACAGGTGCAAAACTGAACATGAAATATCATCTAACAAATATACAGCTGCACTCTGAGATGCTAAGGTATGCAAACATTCAATATCAGAATTAAGACATGCATTACTGCTTAGGAAATATATATAAATATTGTGACACTTAGCATTTAAAATTTCTTTTCTTTTTAGCCCATAAAATTGTAGGCTGTTCAGTCGTAGAGTCATTTAGGTAGAGACCCAACATAAGAGATAGGCTTGACACTGCCTGCTAGGCTCACATAAAACTGGCCTTTTTAATGTGCTGTCTCAATTGTTACATTTATTTCCTTAACAGTAATGCATTTCTTAATTCCTATATTCAATGTTTGCATACATTAGCATCTCAGATTGCAGCTGTATATCTGTAACAGTACATTTCATGATCAGTTTGCACCTGTTCACATTTGTCTGTTAGGAAGTGCTATGAGTTTTCTCATTTTAGATTAGAGGGTCATGCCTTTTGATTGATCACTCTTTCCCACCAGCTTAAAGTGGTTTTTAATTTCCTATTAGCAAGTTCCTGGCAGCCCATAAAATTGTAGGCTGTTCAGCATGGCTTGCGTCAGGTAGGCCTAAGCCACACGGCGAGAAAAACGGTGCGAGTAGAGTGCGATAAAAAATCGCATTCCACTCGGACCAATTCTAGCCTGTGTTTCAGCGCACATGAGCAATTATTTTCTCAGCCCTACTCGGACCGAGAAAACAATCACAGCATGCTGCGACTGTAATGTGAGACTCTTCTCTCGCACCCATTCAAGTGAATGGGGCGAGAGAAAAATCGCACTGCACTTGCGGTACACCGGTGTACCGCATGTGCAGAGCAAGAATCGCAATAGCCGGCTACGGAGGAGGGAGGGAGATAAATCCCTCCCTCCCCTCCTGAGTGCCGGCCCGCCCCTCGCAGCTGAGGTCTGCTCGCACGAACGGACCTCAGTAGCAAGGACACTCGCATGACACTCGGCTCTGCTGTACTGCCAGTGTGAGCCGAGTGTCATGCAAGGGGATCGCAGTAATCCCCGTGTGGCCCCAGCCTTAGGTAGAGATTCAGTATAAGAGATACTCCTTGACGCTGGCTGTTGGGCTCACATAAAACTGGCCTTTTTATGTGCTAAGTGTTTCAATCTTTATATTTATTTCCTTAGCAGTAATGCATGTCTTAATTTCTCTATTCAATGTTTGCATTTCTCAGTGTCTCAGAGTGCAGGTGTATATTTGTTAGAATATATTTCATGATGAGTATGCACCTGTTCACATTTGTCTGTTAGTAGATAAGCTAGAAAAGAGAAGCGCTGATAGGGTTTTACCAGATTAAACACATGGTTAGCGAATCACACACTATGAAGAAAAAGACTTGGATCGCACATCCCAAAAATACAATGATCTAAAGCCGCTAGGCAAAAAATTAAATAGAACATGAGGTTCTTTTGTTACCATTCTGATCAGATTGTATTAAGCCCACTGCTACGTCACGGCAAACCTCTTGAGTGGGTCCCTAACCTAAACCTTATAGTGCGGCACCGTGCACCAACCACTGCTGCAGCGACAAAGCACCAGCAGGGCGGGCGACCTGGTGCCTCACAGCACCCATGCTGCAAGGCAAAGCCCCCAATGCTCCAGGTCGCAGTGCCCCGCTGACACAACACCACCACAACAGCAGCCACCACACAGCACCAGCACACAGTGAGAGGAGCTGTGCACTCACCTCCCACTGGCTCCCATATGTGGACTGGGAGCAAAAAAAGGCTGACCCCTCTTGCAGTCTCCTGCTGATTAAACTCACCTGTGCCAAATGGGGAGAGTGCAGATCCAAGCAAAAAGTGTGTGACATGGTTAGCAAATGGTAAATGCACTCACCGATTGAGGTTGTGAGAGGTCACAACCACCACAGATAGCATAAGATAATGGCGGCTGCTGCTGCCCCACGTGTTTCAGACTTCAAAGTGGAGAGGGAGAAGGGGTTAAACCCGTGCAATCCGCCAGTTATACAGAAGGAGATGTTGATAAATTAAACAATCTTTTATTCCATGGGTCTACGCGTTTCAAGGTCTAATGGTCCAGTCACACTAAGCAACTTACCAGCGATCCCAACAACGATAGGGATCGCTGGTAAGTTGCTAGGAGGTTGCTGGTGAGATGTCACACTGCAACGCTCCAGCGATCCCACCAGCAACCTGACCTGGCAGGGATCGCTGGAGCGTGGCTACACAAGTTGCTGGTGAGCTCACCAGCAACCAGTGACCAGCCCCCAGCACCACGTGGAAGATGCTGCGCTTGGTAACTAAGGTAAATATCGGGTAACCAACCCGATATTTACCTTGGTTACCACTGCACGGAGCTACACGAGCAGGGAGCAGCGCACACTGAGCGCTGGCTCCCTGCTCTCCTAGTTACAGCACACATCGGGTTAATTAACCCGATGTGTGCTGCAGCTACATGTGCACAGAGCAGGGAGCAGCGCACACTGCTTAGCGCTGGCTCCCTGCTCTCCTAGTTACAGCACACATCAGGTTAATTTCCCGATGTATGCTGTAGCTACATGTGCACAGAGCAGGGAGCAGCGCACAATGCATAGCGCTGGCTCCCTGCTCTACTAGTTACAGCACACATGGGGTTAATTACCCGATGTGTGCTGCAGCTAAATGTGCACAGAGCAGGAGCCGGCAGCACAGGCAGTGAGAGCGGCGGAGGCTGGTATCAAAGGTAAATATCGGGTAACCAAGGACAGGGCTTCTTGGTTACCCGATGTTTACATTGGTTACCAGCCTCTGCAGAAGCCGGCTCCTGCTGCCTGCACATTTAGTTGTTGCTGTCTCGCTGTCACACACAGCGATCTGTGCTTCACAGCGGGACAGCAACAACTAAAAAATGGCCCAGGACATTCAGCAACAACCAACGACCTCACAGCAGGGGCCAGGTTGTTGCTGGATGTCACACACAGCAACATCGCTAGCAACGTCACAAAAGTTGTTCGTTAGCAGCGATGTTGCTAGCGATGTTGCTTAGTGTGACGGGGCCTTAAGACCTCTTCTTCAGGACCAGGTTGATTTACTGGTCCTGAAGAAGAGGTCTTAGACCTTGAAACGTGTAGACCCATGGAATAAAAGATTGTTTAATTTATCAACATCTCCTTCTGTATTACTGGCGGATTGCGCGGGTTTAACCCCTTCTCCCTCTCCACTTTGAAGTCACATTTGTCTGTTAGGAAGTGCTGTTAGTTTTCTCATTCTTTCCTAAGGATAGGCCATCAATGTTATAGTCTAGCCATGTCTACAGTTCCTCACCTTGTACTGAGCTAATTTGCTGACTTATTTCTATTTCATTTCCAATCTTCAAGTGTAAAATGTACAGTCCTGCACAACACATTGGATTCATTACTCCAATTTAGAAGTTTCTGGGATTAAATTTATGGCCACTGGGGATAAGAGAGGCACAGTTTGTGATTTCCCAATAAAAATCTCTGAATATTGCCGGAGTGTTTGTTTATTTTATACCCTTCATGAATATATACAGGTGCAAGTCATTGTTGTGATGTTTTTTTCAGCAGCTATTGTGCCAGTCATTGTGACCTTCTCTCCAAACTGGAAAAAGATCTTCACAGGAGAGTCTATAACCATGACCTGCCAGGGAACCCATCATGGACAATATAGCTGGTATAAAGATGGAAAATTAATTATGGTAACTGATCAGAAATCGAAGAAAATTCATGCTGCCCAAAAAAACGACAGCGGGAGATACAGGTGCTCAATCGGATCTAGTTTTAGTCCTGAGGTCCGCTTGGATGTCAGCGTTGGTGAGTTCACCGGGGTAGTTAGCCTCTATCATAGTGATATAATGTGTTGTATGTCTGATCAAAGTTCAATTTCAGCTTAAAAGGTGCAACCTTAACAGACTATGCTTAAGAAAAAAAATGAATGCCCACTATAGACCTCTATTTGACTCCAGCATGACATAGATGCCATGAGGCATTCTGAAGGATATTCACCAATATAGCGAGGATAACGTTTTGGTTTACCCAACTTGGAGGTACCAATATCCCCTAAACTGCCCATTCTACCTCGTCTCAGAGATGTTTTTTTGGAATAGATCTTTGGAAGCAAGGAAAACTCTCTGTCATGTTCCGACAATTAATCCATGGCTATAGGACTCTTTTGTCTTGGGTCATTGTCCTTCTGCCATAGGATGAAAAGTTGCCAGGAAGAGATGAATGACCACCACCCTTATGATTATCTAACGTTATCAGAGGAGTCAAGCTGTGCCATGAAAACATTCTTCCTCGCCATTAGGACACCAACATTCATCCATGAAACTCGGTCTCCTGACCCGAGAGCAACATCCTCAATGGTATCGTTGTGGGAGACCAGTGGACAATTCACACCTTGTGGTCTGTGTTTGGACAGGGCTTCACAGTCATCAGTAGGAGCCCTTAATCCACCACCAGCCTGAACTGGTGACACCCAACAAGAAGGGTTCATCGGTTCCTGTTGCTTGTGACAAATTATGACACTGTCATGATGTGACTGCAGGCTGGCGTGGGACAAGGGGCTGGAATGCTGTCCCTCACACTAGGGGACCCTAGGCTATTACTAATCTCAGGGTTACCCCTAAGGGTAGCCTGAGTCCCTTGCCTGGTTATTCTCCTGACCAAATCTAATTTGCCACCCCTCCCCAGTGAATTAAGGGGCAGGAGTGTGATGGCAACACAGATTAAGACAGATAGGAGAAAACCAAAACTCACAGACTGCAAACTCACAGAAACAAATAGTAAGAAACTAAGGAGAAAATCAAGAGCAGGAAGGCAGCACCAATACAACAACCGCTCACAGTAATAATGCACAACAATCACCAGTCTGGATCACACCTCACCACACCAGTATAGGTAAACTATACTACTACGGTACTACTACTACTACTACTAATACTAATTGATCAAACCACTCTTGATATTTTCTCCATGCCAATACAGGAGAAAGCTCCTCACATTTTTAAGATACCGTCTCACTGCTGACCAAGCTTTGTTCGTAGGCGCTTCCATTTTTTAATTTTCCTTTTTGATGTGGATATGAATGACGGAAAACTGATCATTTGTCTTTTTGAGTTAGTATTATCCCCCAGAACAATAGATGCTTTCCTGTTTAGTCTTTTGCGCAGCATAAAGTCATGTTTGTGTTTTATAAACAGGAAATGATGTCAGCGAGTGCTTTCCAGTTTGTTTTTACTGTGTTACAGGCCCGGTCATCCTGCAGGCTCCTCTCTATGTGTATCATCAGCACACAACATATCTGCAATGTCACAGCCGGACGGAGCTTTCTATACAATGGACAAAATTCTATAAAGATGGCAATTGTCTACAGGATTCAGTGGATGGAAAATTGTTTCTCAATCAACCATTTGTACCTGCATCATACAAGTGTGAGAAGAAAATACATGGGTATTACGTATCTTACATGGATTCAGCGTCTGTTCCCATCAGAGGTAAATCTTCTTACTTACGTGTAGCATCAAAATATAATTACCAGGGCAGGAATCTCCATATTATCTTGGTTGCTTCCTATGCAGAGCGCAGCAGTTGAGATAAGCTTGACATCAGATGTTGATCTCTGTCTAGTGTTCTTGAGACTTCTCGAGTGCGAACTGCGGAGACATGAGTGCAAAATATGGGCTACGAGAATGGTTTGTGAGTTCTGTCTATGCAATGACTGAGATGTGAAGCTTTCCGAATAAGCTTTGTCATCTTGGTTGCTTCCTATGCAGAGCGCAGCAGTTGAGATAACCTTGATGTCAGGTGCTGAGCTCTCTCTATACAATGACTGAGATGTGAAGCTTTCCAAATAAGCTTTGTCATCTTGGTTGCTTCCTATGCAGTGCGCAGCAGTTGAGATAACCTTGATTTCAGCTGCTGAGCTCTGTCTAGGGAATGACTGATATGTGAGTCTTTCTGAATAAGCTTTGTCATCTTGGTTGCTTCCTATGCAGAGCGCAGCCGTTGAGACAACCTTGATGTTAGCTGCTGAGCTCAGTCTAGGGAATGACTGAGATGTGAAGCTTTCCAAATAAGCTTTGTCATCTTGGTTGCTTCCTATGCAGAGCGCAGCAGTTGAGATAACCTTGATTTCAGCTGCTGAGCTCTGTCTAGGGAATGACTGATATGTGAAGCTTTCCAAATAAGCTTTGTCATCTTGGTTGCTTCCTATGCAGAGCGCAGCAGTTGAGATAACCTTGATTTCAGCTGCTGAGCTCTGTCTAGGGAATGACTGATATGTGAAGCTTTCTGAATAAGCTTTGTCATCTTGGTTGCTTTCTATGCAGAGCGCAGCAGCGGGTGACAAATTCATCTCAGCTTCTGTGCTCTGCATAAAAAGTGTAATGAACAAAGACAGTGTTAAATTATGTGCAGTGCAATGCTGTTTTCATTCATTATTAAGAGCTGATTCCAATGAAACCCAGATTGGACTTAGACATAGGCGCTAAGATGGCAAAGGTCTTCAGAAGATAACACATTTCCTACCCTGAGACCAATGTTAGCTAAATGGCATCGAACAATGGTAGCTGTGATCATCACTGACAGAGGCCGGCGCAGACTGTATAACACAGCTGGCATCTACCATGTTCTCTCAGCTCCAAATACCTCCACCCGACCTGTGCCGAAAATATACATCACTGGTTCAGATTGTAAGTTATTTCCTATCCATAGAATAGTGGATAAAGTATAGATCACTGGAGGTCCTACCCCATTGATTCCGAGAAGGAATGGAGTGGAGGGGAAGCTTGAGGAGCTCCACTTTCCAAACATCGCTGTCTTTGAGCTCCAGTTTATGGGATTGTCAGATATTTTGGCACATGTCAATTTCACCTTTTCCAAAAAGTCTCTTTAGTACCAATTTTTGTCCTCTTTTCTCCTATTAATTACCATCTTCGCCAACAGAGCTGTTCTCCAGTCCAAACATTAACGTGACCCAGCCAGTAATTACAGAAGGTGGTGGTATGACCCTGACTTGTGCCACGAGGCTCAGTCCACGTAGGCCGAATATAAAACTGCAGTTTGCGTTCTACAGAGATGGGCCGGACGTCCAAGGATTTGGCCCGTCTGATCAGTATGACGTTTTAGCTGTTCGGCTGGAGGAGTCTGGGAATTATTCCTGTGCAGCGAAAACTTTAGATGGCAGAGTTTGGAAAAAAAGTCAAGTTCTAAATGTCCAGATTATCGGTGAGTACAGAAACATAGAGACAAGGTTGGGCTGAATCGTACCATTTGTTTTCTTGTATCCAAACTATAATACTCCCAACTGCAGTGAATATAAAATACTGCAACAGTACGTACCGTATTATATTATACATGTGTCAACTATGTAATAATGAGATACTGTGCCGTTCTTATAGCGAGGGAGAGACCTGGACTCAACAAATACTTGTATCCATCAGTCATCGTGGTCCTCCTAATTATATCAGCTATTCTGGTCTTCAGACACAGGCGTCAGATAAGCAAATTATTCCCTAAAAGGCTCCAAACCAGAGATCCACAACCAGGTAATCCCGATTTATGTATGACACTAAATGGTCTAAGAAAATGGTTTTCACAAAACAGATTACATTTTTAAACACAGCACCTGAGAACAAAAATATAACTACTATAATACTGCCCCTATGTGCAAGAATATAACTACTATAATACTGCCCCCTATGTGCAAGAATATAACTACTATAATACTGCTCCTATGTACAAGAATATAACTACTATAATACTGCCCCTATGTACAAGAATATAACTACTATAATACTGCTCCTATGTACAAGAATATAACTACTATAATACTGCCCCCTATGTACAAGAATATAACTACTATAATACTGCCCCTATGTACAAGAATATAACTACTATAATACTGCCCCATATGTACAAGAATATAACTACTATAATACTGCCCCTATGTACAAGAATATAACTACTATAATACTGCTCCTATGTACAAGAATATAACTACTATAATACTGCCCCTATGTACAAGAATATAACTACTATAATACTGCCCCTATGTACAAGAATATAACTACTATAATACTGCCCCCTATGTACAAGACTATAACTACTAGCATACTGCCCCTATGTACAAGAATATAACTACTATAATACTGCCCCCTATGTGCAAGAATATAACTACTATAATACTGCTCCTATGTACAAGAATATAACTACTATAATACTGCCCCTATGTACAAGAATATAACTACTATAATACTGCTCCTATGTACAAGAATATAACTACTATAATACTGCCCCCTATGTACAAGAATATAACTACTATAATACTGCCCCTATGTACAAGAATATAACTACTATAATACTGCCCCATATGTACAAGAATATAACTACTATAATACTGCCCCTATGTACAAGAATATAACTACTATAATACTGTCCCTATGTACAAGAATATAACTACTATAATACTGCCCCTATGTACAAGAATATAACTACTATAATACTGCCCCTATGTACAAGAATATAACTACTATAATACTGCCCCCTATGTACAAGAATATAACTACTATAATACTGCTCCCTATGTACAATAATATAACTACTATAATACTGCCCCCTATGTACAAGAATATAACTACTATAATACTGTCCCTATGTACAAGAATATAACTACTATAATACTGTCCCTATGTACAAGAATATAACTACTATAATACTGTCCCTATGTACAAGAATATAACTACTATAATACTGCCCCTATGTGCAAGAATATAACTACTATAATACTGCCCCCTATGTGCAAGAATATAACTACTATAATACTGCTCCTATGTACAAGAATATAACTACTATAATACTGCCCCTATGTACAAGAATATAACTACTATAATACTGCTCCTATGTACAAGAATATAACTACTATAATACTGCCCCCTATGTACAAGAATATAACTACTATAATACTGCCCCTATGTACAAGAATATAACTACTATAATACTGCTCCTATGTACAAGAATATAACTACTGTAATACTGCCCCCTATGTACAAGAATATAACTACTATAATACTGCCCCTATGTACAAGAATATAACTACTATAATACTGCCCCTATGTACAAGAATATAACTACTATAATACTGCCCCCTATGTACAAGAATATAACTACTATAATACTGCCCCTATGTACAAGAATATAACTACTATAAGGCTATGTCCGCACTAGAAATGTGAAGTTTCTCAAGAAAATTTCTTGAGAAACTTCTGCCAGTGAAAGATTTCCGGACCTGCGGAAAAAATCCGCACCAAATCCGCATGCGGTTTTGCCGCGGATTTACTGCAGGTTTGTCCCTGCAATAAATAATAAAGATAATCGATAGACAGATAATGGATAGAGGGAAAGATGGATAGATGAATAGATGAATAGATAGATAGATAGAGGGATAGATGGATAGATGGATAGATAGATGGATAGATAGATAGATAGATAGATGAGAAAAACCTATATAATGTTCCACCTCCCTGCATTTTCTAAGCTGGCACCCTTTAGTGACTTTCATGTGGCACTAAAGGGTGCTTAGCCTTGTATTTAGCCATAAAATAAATAAATAATTAAAAAAAAACGACGTGAGGTCCCCCCATTTTTTGTAGCCAGCTAGGGTAAAGCAGACGGCTGCAGCCTGCAGACCACCGCTGGCAGCTTCACCTTGGCTGATAATCCAAAACAGTGGGCACCCCACGCTGTTATTTTAAATTATATAAATAATTTAAAACAAAAAACGTGCGGTCCCTCCCATATTGGATCACCAGCCAAGGTAAAGCGGACAGCTGGGGTCTGATATTCTCAGACTAGGGAGGTCCACTGTTATTGGACACTCCCCAGCCTAAAAATAGCAGGCCGCAGCCGCCCCAGAAGTGGCGCATCCATTAGACGTGCCAATCCTGGCGCTTTGCCCCAGCTCATCCCGCGCCCTGGTGCGTTGGCAAACGGGGTAATATATGGGGTTGATGCCAGATGTGTAATGTCACCTGGCATCAAGCCCTGGGGTTGGTGAGGTCAGGCGTCTATCAGATACCCGACATCACCAACCCAGTCAGTAATAATTAAAAAATAGACAACAAAAAAAGTTTTATTTGAAAAAACACTCCCCAAAACATTCCCTCTTTAACCAATTTATTGAAAAGAGCACAATCAATTCCACGTCCGGCGTAATCCAAAAAGGGGGGGGGGCACGGCGATCCATACCATAGTCGCTGTCCCAGTCAATGAAGAACAGAATGTTCCCCATTGGCTGGGAGAGCAATGCAGTGACCTGAGCTAACATCAATAGGTCAGCTCAGGTCACTGCAGGGGATGACGAGCGCTGCCATCAGGAGCATAGATGAGATCATTACCTTCTGTGATCATCTCATGTACTGCTGACGTCAGCGCTGTCACTGACTTCTATGCCCGCCGCGTTGTCAGAAGTATCGCGAGAGCCCGTGACGTCACCGCTAGTGACAGTCTCGGGCCGCTCGCGAGACGGGCATAGACAGCAGTGACCGCGGTGACGTCAGGAGGCAGGAGATCGTCACAGTAGGTAATGATCTCACATCCTGACAGCAGCGATCGTCATCCCCGCGGCTCCCAGCAATGCAGGATGTCAGTGTCTGCCTGCGCTGCCGCGTGACAGGCTGCTGACACTGCGGGCAGACACTGACACGCTGCAGTGCAGGCAGCCGCGAGGCCGGAGCAGGACACAGACTGCACGGGCACCTGGAGGTCGCACGGAAGTGCTTCTGTGCGGCGTCCAGGGAGTGTGACGTGTGTTTACTCTGCTCCGCCTCCTCTTCCTGGCATAATGACATCGCTTCCTGCAAAACCGCAGGCAGCGATGAGCATTCCCGCAGGTAATTCGCGGCTATTCCGGTGGTATACCGCACATCATTGCTACCTGCGGAATACCCCCGGAATACCGCAGATACCTGCGGAAATTAATGGACATGCACATTTTCTCAAGAAAGTTTCTCGAGAAAATTTTCTCAAGAAATTTTCTTGAGAAAAATCCGCACATTGCGCACAACTATTTTTTTTTCTCATTGAATTTCATGGGAAATGTCTGCACAAAGATTGCAGACATTTCTCAAGAAATTTCCGGGGCAAATCCGCGGGTAAATCCGCAGGTAAAAAGCTCTAGTGCTCACATAGCCTTATACTGCTCCCCATGTACAAGAATATAACTACTATAATACTGCTCCTATGAACAAGAATATATCTACTATAATACTGCTCCTATGTATAAGAATATAACTACTATAATACTGCCCTTATGTACAAGAATATATCTACTATAATACTGCTCCTATGTGTAAGAATATAACTTCTATAATACTGCCCCTATGTACAAGAATATATCTACTATAATACTGCCCCTACGTACAAGAATATAACTACTATAATACTGCTCCCTATGTACAAGAATATAACTACTATAATACTGCCCCTATAAACAAGAATATAACTACTATAATACTGCTCCCTATGTACAAGAATATAACTACTATAATACTGCTCCCTATGTACAAGAATATAACTACTATAATACTGCTCCTATGAACAAGAATATATCTACTATAATACTGCTCCTATGTATAAGAATATAACTACTATAATACTGCTCCCTATGTACAAGAATATATCTACTATAATACTGCCCCTATGTACAAGAATATAACTACTATAATACTGCTCCCTATGTACAAGAATATAACTACTATAATACTGCTCCCTATGTACAAGACTATAACTACTATAATACTGCTCCTATGAACAAGAATATATCTACTATAATACTGCCCCTATGTACAAGAATATAACTACTATAATACTGCTCCCTATGTACAAGAATATAACTACTATAATACTGCTCCCTATGTACAAGAATATAACTACTATAATACTGCTCCTATGAACAAGAATATATCTACTATAATACTGCTCCTATGTATAAGAATATAACTACTATAATACTGCCCCTATGTACAAGAATATATCTACTATAATACTGCCCCTATGTACAAGAATATAACTACTATAATACTGCTCCCTATGTACAAGAATATAACTACAATACTGCTCCTATGAACAAGAATATATCTACTATAATACTGCCCCTATGTACAAGAATATAACTACTATAATACTGCTCCCTATGTACAAGAATATAACTACTATAATACTGCTCCCTATGTACAAGAATATAACTACTATAATACTGCTCCTATGAACAAGAATATATCTACTATAATACTGCTCCTATGTACAAGAATATAACTACTATAATACTGCCCCTATGTACAAGAATATAACTACTATAATACTGCTCCCTATGTACAAGAATATAACTACTATAATACTGCTCCTATGTACAAGAATATAACTACTATAATACTGCCCCTATGTACAAGAATATAACTACTATAATACTGCCCCTATGTACAAGAATATAACTACTATAATACTGCCCCTTATGTACAAGAATATAACTACTATAATACTGCTCCTATGAACAAGAATATAACTACTATAATACTGCCCCTTATGTACAAGAATATAACTACTATAATACTGCTCCTATGAACAAGAATACATCTACTATAATACTGCTCCCTATGTACAAGAATATAACTACTATAATACTGCTCCTATGTACAAGAATATTTTGCTGATATTCCAGTATTTCACTTTTTATCTCAGTCCATAGCTCGGAAATAAAGTGTACTGGAGAATATAAGAACAATAGTTCTAATGAAGCAAGGCGGATCCAGAATGGTGAGTAATAAGAGAAAGGTTTTGTCACCAGTCACTAAGGCAATGATTACTAAATCGCATCTACGGTAATTCTGTCAGACCTGGAATAATCACTTGCACATGAGGACACTACTTTAGTTCCAGGAAGAGAAGCCTATAGAAGTCATTATATGGCGACTGATTGAAAAATATGTCAAGTTTGGCGGATGTAATACATGCAACTCCTTTATCTCCTCTATTAGATGTTACCGGTGATGATGACATTTGTTATGCCACTCTTAACTTATCTCTAAAAGGTTAGTTATGAATTTGCTTTATTAAACCCATGGTATAATTGTTGCTCGATATTCATCAGCCCCATAGACAATGAATGGAGAGGCGCATGCGCAGCCTCTGCGCCCCATCAAACGGGCATCACGGGATACATTATCGTGATCGAATGGGGCCCCATGGGTGGGCATTAAATAACTTATTACTGCTAGGATTGGAGATAAATGTGCTACTACTGGACCCCATGACGTGGCAGAGGACCACCATATACCATAACAGTACCCATATACATGATATATCCACTTGTGTCATACGCTACATTTATATTTTCAGGTTCGCCACCTAAAGTCACAGAAACTGTGAGTATTGCCTAAGAACTAATCTTAAAGAGGTTGTCCCACCTGAGGAAGCTATTAATGTACATCATAGGTGATAATTTGCCGATTGTGGAGGGTCCCATCATTCCTGAATACTAGGTTCTAAAAGACGCAATGGGCGTGCATGCGCACCACGGTTCTGTTCTGTGTGTATGGGACCATCAGCAATAGCCAATAATTGTACTGTCATTTCCAGCTGTCCCGTAGACAATGAATGGATCCATGGTGCGCATGCGCAGTCATCGCTTCTTTCAGATGGAGTGCTTTAGAGCGCTGTTCTTTTGAATTAGGCCAGAGTCACACGTGAGAGTGCCTCGCATGTTAATCGCGCGAGTCTCTCATTGCATCACCCGGCATGGCCGCACACTCACCGGACAGGAGCGTCTCAGCTGCAAAGAGATACATGCAACTGACCCGCTCCTGTCAGGAGAGTGTGCGGCCGTGCTGCGTGATGCAATGAGAGACTCGCGTGAGTTCCGCACGAGGCACTCGCAAGTGTGACTCCGGCCTTATGTGAACTCCAACGATTAGAAAGTCTTGTGAATAGGTAATAACCATTCCCAAGACACAGGGCTCTGAAGAATACGCATGCCACCATGGCTCCATTGGCTATGTGACTATTGTAGATGGCCAATGAATTTTAGTCAGGCAGCTCCTTCGACAATAATAGAGACATGCTGCGCATGCATAGTCAATATTCCATCCAAGTGCGGCAATTCAGAGCCCTGTTCTCAGTAATAATTGAACCTTTTTCAAATTATTCCTTATCTAAAGGATTTGCTGACTGTTGAAGATCACACCATTCTCATGTATAGGGCTTTAAAGCGCTCCATTTGAAAGTAAAGATACCCGCGCATGCGCACGGACATTTCATTCCCTGTTTATGGGACATATGGAAATAACAGTGTAATTCTTCACTATATTAGATAGAAAGATTGTACTCTGCAGTTTTCAGATGTCCAATAGATAATGAATGGAGTAAGCATGCGCAGCTGTCGATAGTTTCACATGGGGTTCTCAGAGCCCTGTTCTTGGGTTAGAATCCTATGCAAATTATCTATATGACTTGTTGACGACTTCTTGAGTATAGGGCTTTTAAATGCTCTATTTAAGCAATGATAACCACGCATGCGCACAGGCGCTTCTTTCAATGTTTATGCGACATCTGAAAAGAGTACATTTCTTCGCTATCTCAGACAGCCAAGAAATGTACTATGCAATTTTCAGATGTCTCATAGATAACGATCAGTGCGAGCGTGCATGCGCAGCCATCATTACTTTCCAATGGGGAATTTCAGAGCCTTGTTGTCAGGAATAGTGGGATCCTCTGCTAGTTATTCCTTATCCATATGACTTGTTGAAGGTTACACTATTCTCCAGTCTAGGGCTTTAAAGTGCTTAATTTAAAAGTAACGATGCGCATGTGCACTGGTGCTACATTCACTGTCTATAGGACATATAGCGAAAAATTATGCTGTGCTATTTCTATATCAGGCAGCCAAGAACTGCATTCTGCAATTTCCAGATATCTCATATGCAACGAATGGAGTGGGCGTGCGCATGCGCAGCTATGATTACTTCCAAATGGGGCACATCAGACTCCTTTTCTTGAAAATGGCGAAACCTTTGTTGATCAGCAAATCATGTGGATAAGGAAAAACTTGTTGAGTTGGCACATGCGCAGACTTGACTCCATTCCATGGTCTATGGCACATCTGAACACAGGAACTGTACTCTGATATCCCCCCACCCCGTCACATGGACAAAGAATAAAACGGCCATTGCTTCATTCAAATGGGACGTTGGCTCTTAATAATGATGGGACTTTACAGAGATCAGAAAGTCATGTGGATTGGGAAAAACTTGCTAAGGCTTGAATGACGCAATGGAGGCGCATACGCATGCCCTCTCCATTCATTGTCTATGGTACTGCCAGAGACAAGAAGCGAACCTTTGTGCGCATGCACCACCAACACTCGGAATTGGCGGGACCCTTGGTGGTCACAAAGTTACGTAGATAGGTAAACAACCTATATCACCATTATATGGGAAGGACACCATCATTTAGATACTAGTATTGTAGGTTTTGACCCCCCTAACACAGTAGATACGGGTCCATCAGTCAATATTATATATTATGTCTGTCCCAGTCTTCGCAGGTTCTCTACTCTGCAGTCAAAATGAAGCACGGCAATTCCTGATGATCTGCAGACACGGATGACCCCACGCCCCTGCCGCATACACCACCAGCAAGAGTGCGGCCTCATTAACACAGAATAGCTGCGCAATAGCTGCACTACCAAATGTAAACATTTCTAATAAATAAAAGACACCAAAAAGACTTTTTTGGGATTTTATTGTGACTTCTTCTGTTTTAGGATGACTTTTTGAAAATCCAGGGGATAAAATCCACACCGTATAACACGCTCCCCCCTGCACTTGTGACCTTGGTGCTTGTTTCCTGCACGTAAATCCCCAATAATAGGGGATGAACTATAATGTTTGAGTCCTCTGTGAGCCCTGGCCGTAGTCCAAGCCCATCAATACCAGAAGGAATCCCTTTGTCGTCTGTTCTCTACGATGCCCATGGCTTCCATGATTTCCTCCTGAAATGTTTTCAAGGATGGGACGTAGGTTCTCTCCAAAGCGTCATCTGCAGAGGTGTCCTTAGGGCCGTCTAATACAAAAGGGAGAAGCCAGGAATAAGATACCGGAGGGCACGCTACACTACTAAAGAGGTTCTCTGGCATCACTTCTATATCCAGAAGTGCTGGCCAAGATGTCTGCACACTTTCTGGCAGGCACCTGCCAACATATCATCAGCGTTTCTCACCTCCCAACGTGTGAGAGGCGGCGGACAGCCCCTTTATTACTGCTGACCCTTAGTGACGTGCCCAGTATCTAGGACCAGCGGTGGCCATACTGAACAACAGTATCTAGACAAGCAGTGGTTATACTGAACAACAGTATCTAGACAAGCAGTGGTTATAGTGAATACCAGCATCTAGACCAGTGATGGTCATACTAAACAGCAGTATCTAAACCATCTTTGGCCATAATGAATACCAGTATCTAGAGCAGCGGTGGCCAAAATGAATACCAGCATCTAGAGCAGCAGTGGCCATGCCGATCATCGTCTATGCCAGTGGTGATCATGCGGATCATCAGTACCTAAGGCCAGTGGTGGCCATGCTGAGCACCAGTAGTATATAGACTAGCAGTGGCCATGCTGAGCACCAACAGTATATAGACTAGCAGTGGCCATACTGAGCACCAACAGTATATAGACTAGCAGTGGCCATGCTGAGCACCAGCAGTATATAGACTAGCAGTGGCCATGCTGAGCACCAGCAGTATATAGACTAGCAGTGGCCATGCTGAGCACCAGCAGTATATAGACTAGCAGTGGCCATGCTGAGCACCAGCAGTATATAGACTAGCAGTGGCCATACTGAGCACCAGCAGTATATAGACTAGCAGTGGCCATACTGAGCACCAGCAGTATATAGACTAGCAGTGGCCATACTGAGCACCAGCAGTATATAGACTAGCAGTGGCCATACTGAGCACCAGCAGTATATAGACTAGCAGTGGCCATACTGAGCACCAGCAGTATATAGACTAGCAGTGGCCATACTGAGCACCAGCAGTATATAGACTAGCAGTGGCCATACTGAGCACCAGCAGTATATAGACTAGCAGTGGCCATACTGAGCACCAGCAGTATATAGACTAGCAGTGGCCATACTGAGTACCAACATCTAAACCAGAGGTGGCCATACTGAGCACCAGCATCTAGACCAGAGGTGGCCATACTGAGCACCAGCATCTAGACCAGAGGTGGCCATACTGAGCACCAGCATCTAGACCAGAGGTAGCCATACTGAGCACCAGCATCTAGACCAGAGGTGGCCATACTGAGCACCAGCATCTAGACCAGAGGTAGCCATACTGAGCACCAGCATCTAGACCAGAGGTAGCCATACTGAGCACCAGCATCTAGACCAGAGGTAGCCATACTGAGCACCAGCATCTAGACCAGAGGTGGCCATACTGAGCACCAGCATCTAGACCAGAGGTAGCCATTCTGACCATCAATATCTAGATTTGTGGTGACCACATATAATATGCAGGAGATTCCAACAGGGATCCTCACCCTTCCACTGCTCAGGGATGATGCCGTCTCGTCGCTGGAAGACAGGCTTAGGAATGATCCGTCCGGTTCGTAGCGACACTCTCACCCGATCGCCCTCCTCTGTGTATCGCCATTCCACCGATGTTGGCTGCCTGGAAAAAAAAAAAAAAAGAGAAGATTCATCAGATCACGGTCACATGAGTTGTAGGTATTTAAGATAGAGACGAGCAGCTCACCTGTCTGTCGGGTCAACGAGGGCCACATGATTAAGCAGCAGAGGGGCTTCACTGGAGACATAGGTCCCTTTGAACGCACCAGATTTCCCTACATAGCGATAATGCTAAAACATTAAAGAAGGTGCAAGGTGAGAGCGATGTCAATAAGAGGCTACACTTTAGTGTATATGCTCAGGAGCTGAGAGTGCGAACTGCATATACAGAGCGGGCTCAGGAGCTGAGAGTGCTAACTGCATATACAGAGCGGGCTCAGGAGCTGAGAGTGCGAACTGCATATAGAGAGCTGGCTCAGGAGCTGTGTTACGGGGGGCTGTCTGATAATAACCGAAAGGAGTATCAGACAGTCAGGGTCCACCGTGCAAAGACTCTGCTGCAGACTATGGCAGAGTGCAATACCTCTGTTAACTCACAGAAGGATATAATAAGTAAGTAAAGCAATTCCTCCCTTACTTGGAGGGTGTGTGGAATGATCTCTGTTAATAATCACAGAGACAAAGGCAATGTGTGCGAAATGGCACCTACCTAGGTCCGCTCTTCTAGTGGTGCAAAAGAGACGAACAGCAGCGTAAGCCGCACAAAGCTTCTACCTGCGTTCGCTCCACTAGTGTGCGAGGACACGAACCACTAGATATGGCACCTGCCTAGGTCCGCTCTTCTAGTGGTGCAAAAGAGACGAACAGCAGCGTAAGCCGCACAAAGCTCCTACCTCTGTTCGCTCCCCTAGTGTGCGAGGATACGAACAACTGCCAGACGCAGTATAAGGAACGTTACCCTAGCGGCAACATCCACCTACGAGTAGAATCACAAGGCCCAGCCAGACCATGTGCCTCAGGCACCTGCCTATGTCCGCTCCCCTAAGAGGTAAGGATACGGACAGCAGCCGAAGCTGTAAGGTATAAGAACGCTACCCTGCCGGTAGCGCTCACCTAGCATAGACAGAGGAATGCCTAGAGGAACGCGCACAGAGCGTCTACTCATATGCATGAACCAAGAGGACTGAGCACCATGCGGCATGCATCAGGGTCTTATATAGATTCTGTGCCTCATCCAAGATGGAGGACACCAGAGCCAATCCGCTGCCAGAACGACAGGAGTGACGTCATGCTGGCCTATCACCGAGCAAGACGTCACAAGCACATGACCAGCGACCAATCCGCATAGAAGGTGTCAGAGACATGTGACCTCGTGTCAGCGATGATGTCACCCGCACATGTGCAATGGCTCCAAGATTGGACTTAGTCTCCGGCGCTCGCACATGTGCAGTAGCAAGAAATCTGGACATAGTCTCCAGTGCTCGCAGCAACCGTAACAAGCTGAGAGTGCGAACTGCATATACAGAGCTGGCTCAGGAGCTGAGAGTGCGTACTGCACATACCGAGCGAGCTCAGGAGCTGAGAGTGCGTACTGCATATATACAGAGCGAGCTCAGGAGCTGAGAGTGCGTACTGCATATAAAGAGCGGGCTCAGGAGCTGAGAGTGCGAACTGCATATACAGAGCGAGCTGAGGAGCCGAGCGTGCGTACTGAATATACAAAGCAAGCTCAGGAGCTGAGAGTGCGTACTACATATACGGAGCGGACTCGGGAGCTAAGAGTGCAAACCGCACATAAGGAGTGGGCTTGGGAGCTGAGCGTGCAAACTCTATAAAGGTACATTTCCACCTCTCACCGTGTTCAAATTCTCCACCACCACCCAGTTCCGCGCTCTTATAACTTGCGTCACCTTCCCCTGTTTTCCTGCGTCTCTACCAGCGAGAACTTCAACCTAGAAAGGAAAGAGGATAAATCATGACACAAAACTTGACACGAAACGCCCCCCCCCCCCAGCCACCCAAAAAAAACAAACAAAAATAAAACAACAAATATGTAAGCATCACTACGAACCCTCTTGGCTCATGTGGACCTAATTGTACATCCGCAACGGAGCCTGCATATGCCGAGCTATGATCGCTGTTGTCAATCACTGACCGCAGCTGTGACCTGCACCTACTTACTGTGTCGCCCCGGAAATACGCCCACTCATCGTTCCTGATGGGCTCCACAAATATTTTCGATCTCCTCTTTCCGGGAGGATTTTTCTTCTGTGCGGCTATTGTAGACGGCCGGCTGGTGCCAAAGCGGTAATCGTGGGGCAACTTTATTACCTTGGAGGGCGCAGCGAGGAGCGCAGTGAGACGCATTTCTGGAAGAAAACAACAGAGACCCACAAGTTTGGTGATTTCACAGTAAAGAGGTTCTCAGAATTTATATGGCTACGAGGTCCAAGGGGCGGCCTCCACCCCATGCTACGAGGTCCAAGGGGCGGCCTCCACCCCATGCTACGAGGTCCAAGGGGCGGCCTCCACCCCATGCTACGAGGTCCAAGGGGCGGCCTCTACCCCATGCTACGAGGTCCAACGGGCGGCCTCTACCCCATGCTACGAGGTCCAACGGGCGGCCTCTACCCCATGCTACGAGGTCTACTGGGCGGGTTCAACCCCAGGTATAAGGTTTAATAGGTGGGCTCTAACCCCAGCTATAAATTACAATAGGTGGGCTTTACCCTACATCCCCGCTACGAGGTTCAATAGGTGGCCATACCTCCTAGCTACAAGGACAATGGTATTTGTAGAACGACAGCTCATTGGGGGGCGCCACTGTGCACAACATTAAAAATAAGACAGGGGAAGGGAATAAAGCAATTCACTGTGATCAGTGAGGGTCCCACAGGTGAGACCCTCAGTAACGGGACCCTAGTGATGGACTAATGACGATCAGACCAGGCAGTGCACATGTGCAGTGACCTTCACCACACTGCCTCCATGCCATACACATCTCACCTCCTTCCCCCCACGTGTCCCGGAGAACCTCTGACCCCTCAAACCGCACGGAACCGAGCTCCCCGGCCGCTCATCTGCCGCCTCCCTCCACACAACGTACGACTCTGCAAATCCTGCAATTTTGACCCAGGAAACAGCTTGTGCGACGCCGACAGTTCCGCAAAGCATCATGGGAGTCGTAGTTTTTACACACGCCGGTGCGTCTTTTTTTTTTTTTAAATAAACTTTATTCACAAAACTGTAAAGCTAACACTAAACGCCTATAGAAGAATGGCGGGAAATATGTCGTCTATAGAGACACAGAAAGATCGTGTATCCCACACACCTGCAGCTTTAGCGCTTCAGACAGACTATTAGGGATGTGGCCAGTTGCCATTTTTACATTATTCTCCTCCCATCTCCTAAAAGCTCTGACTTTCTAATGTTTCCTCATCATGAGGGCTTGTTATTTTGTAGGACGAGTTGTAGTTTAGAATTACACCATTAATTTCACAGTAAAAATGGCTGAAAAAAATGGAAAAAAAAAATGTTGTGCAGTGACAATAAACACAATTCCATATTTTATTATTTTTAACAATATTCGGGGTGCGGTGAAAATAAACACAATTCAATAAGTCATGTGGTAAAAACTACAAACAACCTGAAACTTATAGACAAAAATTTGCTGTATTTATTTTTTTTTTTTTTACCTAACCAGTAATGTTATTATTTATTTTCCATGGGTCTTTGGCGCTTTTTGTTGTGTGGTGAGCTGAGGTTCTTATTGATACCAATCGGGTGACCATGATGATTTTTCTATTTTTAGGGGGAGGTTCAGAGACTAGAAAATAGCAATTCTGGAGTCTAATTTTTTTTTAACCAAAATAATTTTCCAAACTGGGCTATAATGGGAGAAGATAAAAAAAAAATAAGATGGCGAATAAAAGAATAGTTATATATATATATATATATATATATATATATATATATATATATTGCTCAAAAAAATAAAGGGAACACTAAAATACCATTTTTATTGTTTAAGTGTTCCCTTTATTATTTTGTGAAGTATATGTGGCGCCCTGGGCAAGCCAGGACGTCACAAACACTACACCAACACACCCCACACTCCCGGTCAGGCACACCAAAGTCAGACAAAAACCCTTGTTGCCTTCCTCCAGGGGCTGATGTCCACACCAGGGGGTGGGCCAGGCGGTTGATCCCGCCCACCGAGGAGTTGACAGTCCTGGAGGCGGGAAAAGCAGACAGTGCAGTTTAGGAGAGGTAGAGTTTGGAAGTGAAAGTGGAAGGAGGGAAGTAGCAGTTGAGCAGACTGAAGTTGGTCCGGGTGTGTGGCCCGGACGGATCAGCAAGGTTGGCAGACGGTGGTGAGCGGCTGCAGGAGAGGCCTATTGGATATAGCCGTAAGGACCGTGGACGGGCTGTGGCCCGGCGGTACCGGACCGGTACACAAAGAGAAGCCAGCACCATCCGGCAGGGGCTTACGGACCCCGACAAGGCTAGGAGTCGCCGTGAATTTGTCAAATCCGTTAGCGAAGGGAACCTCCTGGGTTTCCCAGCAGCCAAGTCCCGACAGAAGGCAACCGTCCAACCGAGAGAGGGAAACACAGTCACCGCCAAGGCTAAAGTTCCCAGGGCCAGAGCCTGCGGGCAAAAGGGGCTCCTTCAGCACCCATCCAAGCTGGGGAGCGGGTTACCGGTGGGAACCCATTGGAACCGTACACACTTCTCAGGTGCAGGGAAAGGCAGTCACCATCAACCTGCCGGGAGGAGAAACACCGCAGCCGTCTGTGGGACCCATCCATCCAGCCGTTTGTTTTACCGGAGACTCTGTGTACATCATTGGCTGAGTGAGTACCACCGTGCCGTGCGGCACAGCGCTGCCCCTACGACCCTGCACCTCGCCAGGCCCCGTAACCCGCCTGCCATCCATCCCTACCCCATCACCGGGTCCCGGGACAACCAACCCCCTACCCACGGAGGGGAGAACTAACATCCAGGCTGCTGCCTGTCATCGCTCCCGGGATCCCCGTCTAGAGCAGCGGTGGTGTCACCAATCTCACCACAACCGTGGGTGGTGTCACGGACAATCTCAAATCCCCACAATCAATCCCCACCCTTTTCACTCACGGGCGAGAAGCGCCGCTCGAGTCCCCGGGATCCGGCCCACCGCTCGAGCCACCACCGAGCAGCAGCCGCAGCGGCCGGACCCGAGCAGTGGGAGAGCGCAGCGTCCCCTCCTCCGCCCGCGACAACTTGGCGTCACAAACAGGATCTTACCGCTCTGCCGTCTGGTAGAGGTGCGCCTTGTGACCGCCCGAAAAATTTGAGAAGCCGCCATTTTGGGCGCGAAAAATTCCCGCTCAAGCGTCTCCTCGAGCAGTGGAGGCGCGAAGGCCAAAACCCCGCCCCTGTAGAGGAGGAGCCGGAAAGAGACTAAGGGGGACTGATGGCTTCTGGCCGCATGTAGCGCGCGGTTATAAAAGCAGGGACGCCAGAACCCTGCGGCCATCTTGTTGCTGGTTCCTGGAAGAGGCCGCCAAAGCCATGTTCATGCCGCCCCGCAGCACCGTAGCCCCCGCGCCTGGAACCGCGGCGTGGGTGGAGATCCGGACCGCTCAGCTCCAACAACGGCTGCAGGTCAAAATGCAACTCCTCCTAGAGGAGTGGGAGGCCGACATGGCGGAGGTTGTGGCGACCATGTGGAGACGCGAGGAAGAGGGAGTTTCGGAAGGGAGGGTGAGTGACCCACGCCCCTGTGCCCCTAGTGGGTCAGTCATCGCGGCCGAGGGACCCGGTCCACACCCGCTCGCCCAGCTACCTCCCCCGCTACCCGTATTGGCCGCCGCGCCCCCCGCCACTAGGCCCGCTACCACCGCAACCGGTAGCGGTACCCCGCACGTCCGCCCAGGCAGACCGGCCTGCAGCCGGAGCCCGCGACCGATCGGAACTGCTTCCATGGAAGATGCCGAAGCCTGAACCGGAGGCATCTGCGGAGACTTCCCCCGAGCCGGAGCCGACAAGCCGCTCCGTGCAGGAGGCCCGGCGGAAGAGGACCCCTTTGCCCATCCCCCACACTTTAGCTGAGGTTGTGCCGGGTTGCCGCTGCAAGGCAGCACCCCAGGCCAAGTCACCGCGGGACCTTCCGCCCAGATCGCCAGTGGTGGGCAGTGTCCAGAAGGTCTCGCGGGGCCCCACCCGTGCGCCGGAGCTCGCAGTAGCCCTGTATTGGGACAGGGAGCCGACACCGCTGGGCCCGGAGATCGCGGAAAGGGAGAGAAAGAAGGCAGAGTTGGTGGCCTGCACGATCCGGGAAAAAGAGAGCCTGAGACAAGCGACCTTCCGTGTCCGGGGCCCCCTGTATGAAGGGCAGGTGAGGCGGTTTGATGTCCGCCGGGGCTATGGCTTTATTTACGAGCCGGGCCTGGAGGCCGAAGTGTTTATAGCCCGGCGGGATGTGAATGCCCACCTGCCTGAGGAGCATCCCGGCCGCAACCTGATGCTGGGAGACCTGGTGCAGTACACCCGGCACTGCGGAAAGAGGGGGTGGTTTGCGTTGGATGCAAAGCTGAGGGGCAGCCAAGGGGCCCGAGTGTTCACCGCGCCCCCTCCCCCGACCGACGCCGAGGAGTCTGAGTGATGGCAGCGGAGTCCCGTTGCAATTTGTCCCCGTTGGGACCACCAAAGTACCGTTTACAAGTTTTGAAAATGATAAGTAAATAATTACCGAGAAGTTACCTGATTGAAACCTGATTAGAACCGGTCGTTGTCGGCAACTGGTCCCCATTGGGACCCCTTACAAACCAATGCGTAGAAACTGCTACGGACAAGCCCGAGAACTGGCAGGGCAACCACGAACTTGTGGTCTGTAAATAAAAATGTTGGCTTTACCGTAACCGCCTCCGGAGAGGCTCATTTGGAGGATGGGCCTGGAGGGAAGTGATGGCCCAGGCCCGCCACTACCGCAACCGGTGGCGATCCTCCGGGGGTTTCAGGGGTTCCCCATGGACGTGGGTCCCCTGAAAAGGACAGAACCTGCTCGGGTAACTTGTGCTGGACTGGGGTCAAGGGGTGCTGCCCATTTGTCACAAACACTACACCAACACACCCCACACTCCCGGTCAGGCACACCAAAGTCAGACAAAAACCCTTGTTGCCTTCCTCCAGGGGCTGATGTCCACACCAGGGGGTGGGCCAGGCGGTTGGTCCCGCCGACCGAGGAGTTCACAGTCCTGGAGGCGGGAAAAGCAGTGCAGTTTAGGAGAGGTAGAGTTTGGAAGTGAAAGTGGAAGGAGGGAAGTAGCAGTTGAGCAGACTGAAGTTGGTCCGGGTGTGTGGCCCGGACGGATCAGCAAGGTTGGCAGATGGTGGTGACCGTCTGCAGGAGAGGTCTATTGGAGATAGCCGTAAGGACCGTGGACGGGCGGTGGCCCGGCAGTACCGGACCGGTACGCAAAGAGAAGCCATCACCATCCGGCAGGGGCTTACGGACCCCGACAAGGCTAGGAGTCGCCGTGAATTTGTCAAATCCGTTAGCGAAGGGAACCTCCTGGGTTTCCCAGCAGCCAAGTCCCGACAGAAGGCAACCGTCCAACCGAGAGAGGGAAACACAGTCACCGCCAAGGCTAAAGTTCCCAGGGCCAGAGCCTGCGGGCAAAAGGGGCTCCTTCAGCACCCATCCAAGCTGGGGAGCGGGTTACCGGTGGGAACCCATTGGAACCGTACACACTACTCAGGTGCAGGGAAAGGCAGTCACCATCAACCTGCCGGGAGGAGAAACACCGCAGCCGTCTGTGGGACCCGTCCATCCAGCTGTTTGTTTTACCGAAGACTCTGTGTACATCATTGGCTGAGTGAGTACCACCGTGCCGTGCGGCACAGCGCTGCCCCCGCGACCCTGCACCTCGCCAGGCCCCGTAACCCGCCTGCCATCCATCCCTACCCCATCACCGGGTCCCGGGACAACCAACCCCCTACCCACGGAGGGGAGAACTAACATCCAGGCTGCTGCCTGTCATCGCTCCCGGGATCCCCGTCTAGAGCAGCGGTGGTGTCACCAATCTCACCACAACCGTGGGTGGTGTCACGGACAATCTCAAATCCCCACAATCAATCCCCACCCTTTTCACTCACGGGCGAGAAGCGCCGCTCGAGTCCCCGGGATCCGGCCCACCGCTCGAGCCACCACCGAGCAGCAGCCGCAGTGGCCGGACCCGAGCAGTGGGAGAGCGCAGCGTCCCCTCCTCCGCCCGCGACATATATATATATATATATACATATATCATATATGCGCACACGCTATTATATATATTTAATATATAAAGCTGAGTGTATGTATGTATGTTTGTGTGTGTGTATGTGTGTGTGTGTATGTGTGTATGTATGTCCGCTAAAGGAATTCTCACCTTTGCATTTACAATCACGAAATTTTGCACAAACGCCTCATGTGACCCAGGGAACGTCATAGACTATGTTTTGATGGGAAAATTTAACCCCGCGCTTTACAGTTACTCTCAAAAAAACCTGCCTCCATTAAAGTGAATGGAGCTGCGAGCTACAGGTTATTAATAGCAGCTGTGATTGGTTGCTATAGGAACGAAAGGCATTCATAGTGTAAGAAGCTTATGTGTGAGGTAATATGTCAGTGGGGAGACGGATAGAGAGAGACAGACAAGCAGATGGGGAGAGACAGACATACAGAGACAAACAGACAGAGACTGGGAGAGAGAGACAGACACAGAGATAGAGAGACAGAGATAGAGAGAGACTGATACAGAGATATAGACACAGACAGACAGAGAGACAGACAGGAAGAGAGACAGACACAGACAGGGAGAGAGACCGAGAGACAGTTACTATCCTGGGCAACACTGGGTGCTTATATATATACCCCTATTAATGTTAACCTTTTTTCTTTATAACAATTTGTGTTTTTGCAACAGCTATTTCAGTTTCATATATCTAATAACTGATGGACTCATTAATATTTCTGGATTGAAATGAGGTTTATTGTACTAACAGAAAATGTGCAATCCGCATTTAAACAAAATTTGACTGGTGCAAAAGTATGGGCACCCTTATCAATTTCTTGATTTGAACACTCCTAACTACTTTTTACTGACTTACTGAAGCACTAAATTGGTTTTGTAACCTCATTGAGCTTTGAACTTCATAGGCAGGTGTATCCAATCATGAGAAAAGGTATTTAAGGTGGCCACTTGCAAGTTGTTCTCCTATTTGAATCTCCTATGAAGAGTGGCATCATGGGCTCCTCAAAACAACTCTCAAATGATCTGAAAACAAAGATTATTCAACATAGTTGTTCGGAGGAAGGTACAAAAAGTTGTCTCAGAGATTTAAACTGTCAGTTTCCACTGTGAGGAACATAGTAAGGAAATGGAAGAACACAGGTACAGTTCTTGTTAAGCCCAGAAGTGGCAGGCCAAGAAAAATATCAGAAAGGCAGAGAAGAGGAATGGTGAGAACAGTCAAGGACAATCCACAGACCACCTCCAAAGACCTGCAGCATCATCTTGCTGCAGATGGTGTCAATGTGCATCGGTCAACAATACAGCGCACGTTGCACAAGGAGAAGCTGTATGGGAGAGTGATGCGAAAGAAGCCGTTTCTGCAAGCACGCCACAAACAGAGTCGCCTGAGGTATGCAAAAGCACATTGGGACAAGCCAGTTACATTTTGGACGAAATTCCTGTGGACTGATGAAACAAAGATTGAGTTGTTTGGTCATACAGAAAGGCGTTATGCATGGAGGCAAAAAAACACGGCATTCCAAGAAAAGCACTTGCTACCCACAGTAAAATTTGGTGGAGGTTCCATCATGCTTTGGGGCTGTGTGGCCAATGCCGGCACCGGGAATCTTGTTAAGGTTGAGGGTCGCATGGATTCAACTCAGTATCAGAAGATTCTTGACAATAATCTGCAAGAATCAGTGACGAAGTTGAAGTTGCGCAGGGGATGGATATTTCAGCAAGACAATCATCCAAAACACCGCTCCAAATCTACTCAGGCATTCATGCAGAGGAACAATTACAATGTTCTGGAATGGCCATCCCAGTCCCCAGACCTGAATATCATTGAAAATCTGTGGGATGATGTGAAGCGGCTGTCCATGCTCGGCGACCATCAAACTGAACTGGAATTGTTTTGTAAACAGGAATGTTCAAATATACCTTCATCCAGGGTCCAAGAACTCATTAATAGCTACAGGAAGCGACTAGAGGCTGTGATTTTTGCCAAAGTAGGATCTACAAAATATTAATGTGACTTTTATGTTGAGGTGCCCATACTTTTGCACTGGTCAAATTTTGTTTAAATGCGGATTGCACATTTTCTGTTAGTACAATAAACCTCATTTCAATCCAGAAATATTACTGAGTCCATCAGTTATTAGATATATGAAACTGAAATAGCTGTTGCAAAAACCCAAATTGTTATAAAGAAAAAAGGTTAAAATTAATAGGGGTGCACAAACTTTTTCATATGACTGTACTAGGCCACCGCTCCAGAATGGATATTCTTGGCCATACTCAAAAAACAAGTACCGTATATGCTCTGGCCAGTGTTAGTGTACTCAGCTCCATTGTGACATCACTGCCATAATGGAACGCAGAATCCAAGGAGCATTAAGAAGCCAGCAAGTGGTCAGTGATCTGGAAGATGCAGACAGAAGAACTACACGATGAGCACAAGAGACGCGACATGGAGGTGTCACCCATCCCGGCCGAAGAAAATAACCACATCCAGAAAGAGGCGCCTGAAAAAGTTCATCCTCCCAGGAGGCGCTATTCTCTCAGAAGGAGAGTGCTCGCTCACCGATGCGGAGCCAGCACCACAGGTTATTACAGCTGATATCACATTATTCTTCACCGAGATCACCACTAGTGATGGAGACTTATAGGTCAGGCCATGATCTCCTGCAGAATAAAGTGGTGTCTCTAGTGCCGCCTAGTGGAGGTAGCTGTCGACTAAGACAATGCTGAGCTTTTTAAGGAGCCTTGTTAAGTCTTCTGGATTCCACTAGATGGCAATAGAGCATTTTGTTTTACAACTCCTTGGGCATTTTGGGATGTGTAGTTTTGCAACCATTGATGCATTCTGGGAACTGTAGTTTTGCAACCATTGATGCATTCTGGGAACTGTAGTTTTGCAAACACTGAGGTATTCTGGGAGCTAAAATGGTAAAACTGCTGAGGATTTCCAGGAGCTATAGTTTTGCAACCATTGAGGCATTCTGGGAGCAAAAATGGTAAAAAGGCCTAAGGTTTCTGGAAGCTGTAGTTTTGCAACCAATGAAGCATTCTGGAAGTTGTAGTGTTCAAATCTCTGAGGCGTGCTAGCAGCTGTAGTTTTGCACCTGCTGAGGCAATCTGGGACCTGAAGTTGTAGAAAAGCCATGGATTTCTGGAAACTGTAGTTTTGCAGCATCTGGAGCATGGTGGGGGCTGTACTTTTGCAGCACCTGGAGCATGGTGGGGGCTGTACTTTTGCACCACCTGGAGCATGGTGGGGGCTGTAGTTTTGCAGCATCTGGAGCATGGTGGGGGGGCTGTAGTTTTGCAGCATCTGGAGCATGGTGGGGGGGTTGTAGTTTTGCAGCATCTGGAGCATGGTGGGGGGGTTGTAGTTTTGCAGCATCTGGAGCATGGTGGGGGGAATAGTTTTGCAGCATCTGGAGCATGGTGGGGGGGCTGTAGTTTTGCAGAATCTGGAGCATGGTGGGGGGCTGTAGTTTTGCAGAATCTGGAGCATGGTGGGGGGGCTGTAGTTTTGCAGCATCTGGAGCATGGTGGGGGGGGCTGTAGTTTTGCAGCATCTGGAGCATGGTGGGGGGGCTGTAGTTTTGCAGCATCTGGAGCATGGTGGGGGCTGTAGTTTTGCAGCATCTGGAGCATGGTGGGGGCTGTACGTTTGCAGCATCTGGAGCATGGTGGGAGCTGTACGTTTGCAGCATCTGGAGCATGGTGGGGGGCTGTACTTTTGCAGCATCTGGAGCATGGTGGGGGGCTGTACTTTTGCAGCATCTGGAGCATGGTGGGGGGCTGTACTTTTGCAGCATCTGGAGCATGGTGGGGGCTGTACTTTTGCAGCATCTGGAGCATGGTGGGGGCTGTACGTTTGCAGCATCTGGAGTATGGTGGGGGCTGTACTTTTGCAGCATCTGGAGCATGGTGGGGGGCTATACTTTTGCAGCATCTGGAGCATGGTGGGGGGCTGTACTTTTGCAGCATCTGGAGCATGGTGGGGGGCTGTACTTTTGCAGCATCTGGAGCATGGTGGGGGGCTGTAGTTTTGGACCTGCTGAGGTTTTCTGGGCACAGAAGTCTTTGAACCACCATGTATTTCTGGGAACTAATTTTTGCTCTAACCCGGGAATTTTGTAAGTGAAAGTTCCAGAAAACTTCTGTACTGCTTTAGGTCAACAACTCATGATGTGCGAGCACTATCGACCTCACATGCTGAAAACTCATAACGAGCTGTTAGGATATGCACGACTTAAGCACTCAAATATAATGGACGGCAACGGGTAGCGAAAGTGTTCACAGAAACTGAGAAAATGCTCAGGTTCTCCATTGATTTCCATTATACTCGGATACTCAGGTCACACCAATCCTAGAATCAAACTCCTCGTTACAAATATCAAACACCCGAGGATGATAGTAGCAGAAAGCCTGCACCGTAATTATATGCTCACCATCCGATTGTCTTATCTATTTCAGGAGGCCGGCTCTGTTATTACCATTGTCACAGACATCTCTAGGAAGACCCATAATGGCTGCCCACTGCCACCGCTTTACCAATCGCAGGCTATGGATATACTATAACAGCAGTCCACAGGAGTACCACGCTTGCTGCAGGCACAAACTACAATTATCTTTTCCCAATACACCAATAAAGTGACATGTGCTACCACGGCCCGGTCTCTTGGTTCATTAGGCAGAGAAATGGGGTGGAGTGAGGAACATCAAACATTTTACCAAAACTTTTTTCCTGGGAATCCAATAGTAGTTAACCAGGTATTGTAGGTAAAACCCTGGACTTGAAACCTGGCTTCAATGTCACCACAAAACATTGAAGAGTATGCAAGAATCAACTTGAACCAGAACCATGGCAGAAAGATTTAAGACGTGTAGTCAACAGTAAAAACTAAGCCCATGCCAACATCTTCAGAGAAAATCTTCTCTAATACAACCTAAATTGATTAAATAATCCTTAACATTACATAACAAACATTGCCATGATGATAGGAACTTTATTATAAGACATGTTTCAGGGTGTTTCCCTCTACTCAGTGCAATGCATGAGATCTGATTTGGTTAAGTTAAAGGGAACCTGTCAGCAAAAATTTCACCCAAAACCTGAAAGCTTCCCCCTCTGCAGCTCCTGGGCTGCATTCTAGAAAGGTCCCTGTTATTATTGTGCCCCATGTGAGACCAAAATATAGACTTTATAAAGTGGTACCTTTTTGTATGCAGATTCTGTAAATGTGACAGGGGGCGGGCTTTCTGCCATCCGCTATTCTGCCCCCTGGTCCTGTATGCCGCCCCCATCGCTCCTTTCCATAGCTGATGCACCGCCCACTGCTCCAGCCATCCCCGCGCATGCCCAGTGCCAGTCTCACAGGACTGAGCAGTGTGACCGCTGGTGACGTGTGCGCAGACAAGTGATTATGGGCGGGGTTGTGATTGTTATCAGCAAGTACTCGCCCATAATCTCGTGAGCGCGCAATCCTCTCCAGCGGTCATAGTGCTCAGGGTAGTGCTAGACTGTATGGGCTGCTTCCAGGGATGACGTCCCTTTTGTCACGTGATAGTATTTTGAACACGCCCCTATCACGTGACAAAAGGGACGTCATCCCTGGAAGCAGCACATACAGTCTAGCATCTACACTGGAGCACAGTGTGACCGCTGGAGAGGTTTGTGCGCTCACGAGATTATGGGCGGGTAGTTGCTGATAACAATCACAGCCCCGCCCATAATCACTTGCCTGCGCACACGTCACCAGCAGTCACACTGCTCAGTCCCGTGAGACTGGCACTGGGCATGCGCGGGGATGGCTGGAGCAGTGGGCGGTGCATCAGCTATGGAAAGGAGCGATGGGGTGGCATACAGGACCAGGGGGCAGAATAACGGATGGCAGAGAGCCTGCCCCAGTGTCACATTTACAGAATCTGAATACAAAAAGGTAACAATTTATAAAGTATTTTGGTCTCACATGGGGCACAATAACAGGGACCTTTCTAGAATGCAGCCCAGGAGCTGCAGAGGGGGAATCTTTTAGGTTTTGGGCAAAATGTCTGCTGACAGGTTCTCTTTAAAGGCCTCTTCCTTTGGTTCCAAGGATGAACATTTCTCCATACAGGGAATACCAAGCCTGTGTAAGAGGCTTCTCAAACCACCAAATTAGATTTCCTGCTTTGCACTGAGGAGGGGCAACACCCTGAAAACACGTGTCCGCAAATTGAGTTTCAGGTTTGGCTTCTTAACCCAAGTGATATGGTAAGGTACATTAAAGGGCCAATATTGCCTTTTAGGATTGCACATTTTCTTCTCTGAGGAGACCATTTGTATATGTTCACAGAAAAACATTGCTTACTATGTCATGCTACTTTCACACATCAGTTTTTGGCATCAGACATGATCTGGTGAAAAAAACGAATCAGTTGCATCAGTTTTTTTTTAATCAGTTCCTTCAGTTAGACGCATCTGTTAATACTGAGCATGCTCAGTTCAAAAAACAGATCCGGCAGCCATATCAGCTTTTGCCGCATTATGTCATATCCGATGTCCATAGGCTTCCATTATAAAACACGCCACCGTCTCCGGTACAATACGGTTTTTTGCCGGAGACAAAATTCCCCTCCGCATTACATCCGGCCAAGCGAAATCCGGATGGAACGCAAGGCCATCGGGCACAATACAGCTCTAATACAAGTCTATGGAAGGGGAGGGGGGGGGGGGGGGACACAGATCTGGCGACAATAGACGCCAGATCCAATTTTTCAGATTACCAGATTGTGCCTGATGGCAAAAAACTGGTGTGAAAGCAGCCATAGTCTCACACCAACAAAGCATAAACTCCATGTCATCAGGACAACTCAACGCTAAGGACAAGTGAGAATGGATGTGGGGAAATGGGTAGTGGATGAGTTAAGGTGGGGAATCTGTCCTGGATGAGTCAAAATGGAAGTGGGGGTGGGATGAATCTGTCCTTTATGGGTCAGGGGTGGTTGAATTGGTCCTTGACTAGTTGAAAAACTGGGGGGCAAGGGAAGGGGGGGGGGGGGGGTCACACCTACATAGGTCTAGTCTAGAGGAAGGTGGTGGGAAAAGCGTCTGTCAAGGATGTGTAAGAGGTGGGGAATCAGTCCTGCATGGGACAAGATCAAGGTGGGGAAAATGGTCCCCCAGATGGGACAACATGGAGGTTTGGGGGTTGAATGTCCTGAATGGGTCAGGGGGCGGTGAAATTGGTTATGAATGAGTTGGAAGAGTGGAGAATCTGACCCACATATATGAAGATGGGAGTGGGAGAGGAGTCTGTACTGGATGGGTCAATTAGTCCTACATGGGACAAGATTGAGGTGGGGGATATTGGTCCTGGATGGGAATTCTGTACTGAATGGGTCAGAGGTGGGGAATCAGTCCTGCATGAGTAAAGCCTGAGCTGGGGACATTGTATGGGTCAGAATTGCAGGGCGGGGGAATCTGTCAGAGGATTTAGTTCTCCATGGATTGAAGTGGTGGTGGGGGGGGGGGGTTAAGGGAAATCAGATTAAAAGGGAAAGTCTGGGTAAATCTGGAGAGCCAGGGTAGTCTGGAGAAAGCAGTTTGCTGAGGCCCTTTAAGTTTGCTAAATCCATTGAGTGAGGTAGTTTTAATCAGTTTAACAAATGGAGGGTATAGATTGTCATGAAGGGACTGGTCTTGGATGAATATTCTATAGGTCCCTCTACCTTTAGGCCATGTGAAGAAAAAAAAATCTGCATAATGTCAATTCTTATAGCATGTTTTGCTTGTAGTTTCAGCCTTTTCATCCATTGACTACATTACAAAAAATATAATTAAAAAAAAAAAACACACCCAAACATTTCTGGTGTTCTTCTGCCGGAAGGTGCGCACATAGTCTAAGTGTCACAAGAATTCCACACAAGTAATGACCATGAAAGATTTGTCTTTTATTATTTTAATAATAATCTGTTTGTCCAAAAGATGTGCAGTCTACAGAACTATACCAAAAGCTAAAATCGCAACAATCGCTTTCATCACAACCGCAAAACCAAGGAAATAAAAAATAAGGGGAAATCGTTCTCTGCATATGGTACAAATGATTATACATCACATAGCAAGATGAGCAGGGACTGGGCGCTGACGTGGGCGAGAGAGGGAGAGGGGAAGATAGAAAACTACCTATATAAAAAGAGCTACAAACCAATCTTCGGGTACATGGTTATTTGGAGGTTTTTTTTGCAGATTTTTAATTTTATTAAAAACATTAGCTACAAAATTAAAACTTTTAATTCCATGATTGGAGTCAGGTCATCTGCAACCCTGAGGCTGGGCGATGATGGATGCTGCTGATACGGGAGGGGGAAGGCGCCCCCCCAGCCACCGGGAGGGGGAAGGCGCCCCCCCCAGCCACCGGGAGGGGGAAGGCGCCCCCCCAGCCACCGGGAGGGGGAAGGCGCCCCCCCAGCCACCGGGAGGGGGAAGGCGCCCCCCCAGCCACCGGGAGGGGGAAGGCGCCCCCCCAGCCACCGGGAGGGGGAAGGCGCCCCCCCAGCCACCGGGAGGGGGAAGGCGCCCCCCCAGCCACCGGGAGGGGGAAGGCGCCCCCCCAGCCACCGGGAGGGGGAAGGCGCCCCCCCAGCCACCGGGAGGGGGAAGGCGCCCCCCCAGCCACCGGGAGGGGGAAGGCGCCCCCCCAGCCACCGGGAGGGGGAAGGCGCCCCCCCAGCCACCGGGAGGGGGAAGGCGCCCCCCCAGCCACCGGGAGGGGGAAGGCGCCCCCCCAGCCACCGGGAGGGGGAAGGCGCCCCCCCAGCCACCGGGAGGGGGAAGGCGCCCCCCCAGCCACCGGGAGGGGGAAGGCGCCCCCCCAGCCACCGGGAGGGGGAAGGCGCCCCCCCAGCCACCGGGAGGGGGAAGGCGCCCCCCCAGCCACCGGGAGGGGGAAGGCGCCCCCCCAGCCACCGGGAGGGGGAAGGCGCCCCCCCAGCCACCGGGAGGGGGAAGGCGCCCCCCCAGCCACCGGGAGGGGGAAGGCGCCCCCCCAGCCACCGGGAGGGGGAAGGCGCCCCCCCAGCCACCGGGAGGGGGAAGGCGCCCCCCCAGCCACCGGGAGGGGGAAGGCGCCCCCCCCAGCCACCGGGAGGGGGAAGGCGCCCCCCCAGCCACCGGGAGGGGGAAGGCGCCCCCCCAGCCACCGGGAGGGGGAAGGCGCCCCCCCAGCCACCGGGAGGGGGAAGGCGCCCCCCCAGCCACCGGGAGGGGGAAGGCGCCCCCCCAGCCACCGGGAGGGGGAAGGCGCCCCCCCAGCCACCGGGAGGGGGAAGGCGCCCCCCCAGCCACCGGGAGGGGGAAGGCGCCCCCCCAGCCACCGGGAGGGGGAAGGCGCCCCCCCAGCCACCGGGAGGGGGAAGGCGCCCCCCAGCCACCGACCAAATTTTTAACCCATAAAGTCATTATTGTTGTAAGACTGGAGGGTAAGAACCTATATGTCAAAGAAAATGCACAGGCAGCAGTATTGAGGGAAATCTGGTGGCAGGTGGTCGCCTCACATAGGAGGAGCTTCACTGGATAGTTGAACATGTGGCTTAATAAACCTCTAGTCCTGGAGATCTGCTTGCAATAGACCAGAACATTATGGAGCAGCCAGAGAGGTAATAAGGCCTCAGTGGTACAAGGCTACCAGTCACATTGACCACTACTGGTGTGAAGTATGAGCTACAGGGGAAGGGCATGATCTACATTTAGTGTTTACTATGTTACAGCCAGACTCCTTTATATACTATTAATACACAATGCATACTCATGATGCTAAACAATGGAATTTTAGTTTGTTTCTCAGCTTTTCTGGAGCTGGAAATGTTAGATTTATACATGAAGCTGCTCTAAAATGCACAAAAAAGCAGAAATAGAAAAGATCCAGTTTTAATAAAATACATTATAAGCTTTTATTATACTCTATGTGCTGGGGATAGCAAGAGTGGGAAAAAGCCAAGAAGCATCCTCTATAGAGATTACTGACCTGTGGCTGCTGCAAAATAACTCCAGAGGCATTGTGGGACTTGTAGTTTTTTTTTTTTACAGTTTAATTGGAAAATAAAGTGGGTGGGTTGTAAAATAGTGGTATGGTCCACCCTGTATATAAAATATATCTGTAGATGATTTGTCAGAGGTACTTTACAAGGCCAACGCTGAGGGGGCGAGATGTTCGGTGCAGTCAGGGAAAGAGTCTCAAGGTGAAAAAACCCCATCGTGGTGATAGATGGAAGGTGTATGCATCCCCTACAGCCAACTGGAAGGATAACATTAAAGTGGTGGTCTCAGATCACAATGCAAACAGCCCATTTC
This sequence comes from Anomaloglossus baeobatrachus, assembly GCF_048569485.1. Classification (NCBI taxonomy): domain Eukaryota; kingdom Metazoa; phylum Chordata; class Amphibia; order Anura; family Aromobatidae; genus Anomaloglossus; species Anomaloglossus baeobatrachus. The sequence goes on along the minus strand of NC_134364.1, from coordinate 96,627,343 downwards.
TGGGGACATTGTGACAATTTTGACCCTCTCCACTGAGCGGACACCCTAATTAGCATTGTGAACCCCATTATCTTGCAATATGGGAGGATCAGACCGGCCTGAACGCTTCAAGTAAATATCATGACATTGTGAAATTTTCCCTCCCTGATGTGAAATTTTGCAACATCCAGAAAAGTTAAGGGTTAAAAAAAAAATAAATCACAGCACAATACAATAAAAAAACATGATAACTTTAAAAAAGGGAAAGCCGAGCGAACACAACCAAGAGGACGCATCTGCTGCCATAGATCTGACGACACGACCAACAATGGCGGCCTGAGATCACTACCCCCCACCCTTAGCTGGCTTAACAGTTCACCCTCCCATTTTTTTCTTGAGGATTAAAAGCAACATTTTCTTGGTCAGGTTGCAGAAGGATGCTGAAGATGTTTATTTCCCATTTTTAATATATTTTTTTTCTTAAAGCCCCCACTATATAGGAAAAAGTCGTCAGGATTCTGCCCAGTCAGGAAAGGGAAACTTATTTTAGCTGAAATACAAAAAAAAATATATGAATTAAGACATCCATCCATGTAAGTAATTATAAAGAGTCACTACATACTAGACTTATATAATCGCCTGCAGCGGTCACAGTTATAGGTTGAAAAAAAGACCTAGGTTTATTTAGTTTAACCTTCCTCCAGCAATTATGCATTTTGTAATTTCAGTGTTGTGTGTACTGAGGAAATCCTCCAGCCCTGATATAAAAGCTGTTATAGTATCTGCCATTACTACCTCTTGTGGTCGGCATTCCACAGTCTGACTGCTCTAACAGTAAAGAACCCTTTCCTTTTTAGCTGTCGGAATCACAGAAGGCCTCCATTCCTTGTAATAATCTAGTTAGCCGCCTTTCAACTAATTCTAACCTCTGAAAGTGCTTTAAAATGTGGAGCCTGAGACTGGATCCCATATTCCAGATGTGGCCTTACTAGTGTTTTACAGAGGTAACAATACATTTTTATACTGGGATCTAATCTTTTTATACACTCTAAAATCTTGTTTTCTTTAGGAGCTGCTGCCTGACATTGAGTGCTGAGGCTCAGCTTATTAGTAACCGCACTGCAACCATAAGGCTGGACTCAGACTAGCGTATGGCATCTGATGCAACATGCTAATGACCCCCGGCTCAGGCTCTGCTGCGAGCGTGAGCCGAGTGTCACAGGTGTGAAGCTGAGGGCGGGCGCTGCGGAGGGAGGGGTTAATCCCCCCCCCCATCTCCTCCATTGTCGGCCTGTGCATATACCGCACTGCACTGGGATAACATCCGAGTGCAGTCCGATGTATCTCTTGCACTAGTCACTTAAATGTGTGCGAGTGATACGGCTCTAGCAGAAAATTGCAGCATGTTGCTGCTTTTCTGGCATCCAGAATCTGGAGAGAAAAGCTGACCAACAGCTCGCCCTCGTTGCCCAACATAGGTTTGAGTGCAATGTCTGATTTTCACGCTCGTGTGAGCGTACCCTAAGGGGGAGGATAGGAGCTGACTGGTAATGTCTCACCTTGTCTCTTTGTTACTGGTTTCTTCTATGACTGATTTCTCTTCTGCCTTTTCCTCCACCTTTAGATCGTCCTTCGCGGCAGGTTCGCTGTTGTCATCTTTTCTCGCCTCCGGCGCCCGCTTGGCCTCTTTCTTCGCAGGTTCCTTGTTATCAGACTTATCGTCTTCCTGCTCTTCCTCTGCCTTCGATCTTTTGGGAGAGCTCTGAGAGGGGAAGGGGGGTAATTAAATTAAGTGTCAAGACTTGAACAAATCTCACAATATACGTCAGATTGAGTTTAACTCCTAACGAACCTCTGCAGCGTCCTCCGCTTTCCTCTTGGCAGAGGTCTTCTCTCCTTTCTCCTTAGACTGCTCATCAATCACCAGCTTGCCCTCTTCATCGCTGCTGCCATCATTGCCTTTCTTCTCTCCGTCCCCTTCGGGCTTTTCTTCCTCTTCGTCGTCTTCGTCCTCATCCTCGGCAGCGTCAGCTTCTGACCTTTTCTTTGGTGTCGCCTAATACAAAGACAGGAGAATGTAAGATCTGGTGCTGCCCTCCTGTGGAGAATTACTGCATTGCAGCTGGCCTTCCCAAAAAACAAGTAAAATGTAATCAGAGCACATTTCTGCAGGTATATACATCAGATATATAGCATTACAGCTATCGTAAAGACTTCAGTTGCCCCTTTATTTTATTGCTTTTTATTCAGTTGCCGCTTTATTAGTCATCCACGATTGGCAGTGAACCCCCTTAGATGCCACATTCAATACTAACTGCTGCATCCAAGCAGTTAGTCTGCACTAAACAGAAAATAGTCTCAAATCCCCCCCAAAAAAGGATCTTTACCTTCTCTCCATCCTTATCAGCACCACGACCAGCTCCTTTTGACCCTCTCTTCCGGGAAGGCTGCGGAAAAGTCAGAATGAACGTAGGTATTAATGCTGGATAAAAACACAACCTAGATGATGCGATTGCCTAGAGAATGGACACTGACCTGATACCCTGAAGCTTGTACGGTGGGATTATTCTCGATTTCCCACAGTCCGTCGCTAAATGCTTTCCTCTTATTGGCTTTCCCAAACTTCTCCTTGGTCTCTTCGTACGGGAAGATGTCTTTAGGACCCAGGTGGGCTCTTTGAGATTGAATACACCATTAATATGCAAGTCACTTTTTTTCTTGCAATCATTGCTGATTTCCCCCAAACCAGATACTCACGTCTCATGGGTGCCAAAAAAGAAGACTTTGTATTTATTCGCCGACTTTGCTGCGGGTTCTGGGACTTCGTCAACCTGCAAGGAAATGAAGAAACCGTAAGGACTAAAAGTGCAAGGCCTGACCATCCCGTTACAAGAAATGGCACAAAGGCCGGCAGAACACAAAGCCGATTGTGTGAGGCTCGTGGGCGCCTGTCGCTGAGGCAAAATGTGCCACTAACCACCCACAGAGCTACATATTAATAAGCAGGGAAGAGCCGGCCTGCTGCAGGCCGTAGTGGGCAGTCACGGCTCAGTCACCAGTGCCGACACGTTGCTGGGTGTTAATACGCCAGCTGCAGTGGTAATCCTGCTGCACAGAGGGGGGAGAGCACATTTATAGATCCAAGCTTAGGTTATAGTGCAACAGCAAGGCCATCGGCAGCCACGAGCATCCACTTTCTATACCCTCCCCCTACCCTAGAGAGACACACACACACACACACACACACACACCTAGGTCCTGCAGGGCATCATGATGAGGTTTGGGTCAACGTGATTGTCACTGATTAATTCAGGAGTGACCAGTCCTGGGCGATGCCAGCGAGCAGTCACAGCAATTCAGACATGAAAGCAAATGCCACATTACCACCGGGCTGTAATTATGTGGGTAGACCTGAGCTGGGAGTACACCGAGCAGAAATAGTCACGTCACACCCCAGCCTGCACTGTATCATTAAAGTCATTGTTAATATAGGCCAATGATCAGCTGAATGACGGCTCATCCCCGATTATTGCCCATGTAAACATGACCAGTAAGTAGTGTCAGAAATATACGTCGACAGCACATTACCTCAAATAGAACACGTGGCCAACAATGCAAAAAGTATGAGGGGAGGGCTAGCCGAGCCAGCCCAGGAGGGGGGGGCGGGGAGAGACTGAGGGGAGGGCTAGCCGAGCCAGCCCAGGAGGGGGGGCGGGGGGAGACTGAGGGGAGGGCTAGCCGAGCCAGCCCAGGAGGGGGGGGCGGGGGGGAGACTGAGGGGAGGGCTAGCCGAGCCAGCCCAGGAGGGGGGGCAGGGGGAGACTGAGGGGAGGGCTAGCCGAGCCAGCCCAGGAGGGGGGGGGCGGGGAGAGACTGAGGGGAGGGCTAGCCGAGCCAGCCCAGGAGGGGGGGGGGCGGGGGGAGATTGAGGGGAGGGCTAGCCGAGCCAGCCCAGGAGGGGGGGGGCGGGGGGAGACTGAGGGGAGGGCTAGCCGAGCCAGCCCAGGAGGGGGGGCAGGGGGAGACTGAGGGGAGGGCTAGCCGAGCCAGCCCAGGAGGGGGGGGGGGGGCGGGGAGAGACTGAGGGGAGGGCTAGCCGAGCCAGCCCAGGAGGGGGGGCAGGGGGAGACTGAGGGGAGGGCTAGCCGAGCCAGCCCAGGAGGGGGGGGGGCGGGGAGAGACTGAGGGGAGGGCTAGCCGAGCCAGCCCAGGAGGGGGGGCAGGGGGAGACTGAGGGGAGGGCTAGCCGAGCCAGCCCAGGAGAAAAAGGTCGGGGGGGAGGAGACTGAGGGGAGGGCTAGCCGAGCAAGCCCAGGAGAGGGGGCGGGGGGACTGAGGGGAGGGCTAGCCAAGCCAGCCCAGGAGAGTGGGTGGGGTGAGGGGAGGGGGACTGAGGGGAGGGCTAGCCGAGCCAGCCCAGGAAGGTAAAAAGGAGAGGACGGCTAGCCGAGCCAGCCTAAAAAAGTGAAAAAGGGGAGTTGAGGGCTAAAAGCACTGGGAAAATGGAAAGAAAAATAAAAAAAGGGAAAGAGGGTGCAAGTCTAGCGGAGCCAGCCCAGAAAGGGAAGGGGGGGGGGGGGGGTAAACAAAAAAAATAAAAAAGGAGGGCAGGCTAAGCCAGCACAGGAGGGGGAAATAAAATCAGAACATGTTGTTTACAAACAGAATTCCTGAGGCCTGTAATGTGGGTTCTGCACAAAAACACTGGTATGAATTGTGCACATGGAAACTGATAGCTCATGCCATCTCCAGGGTAAACATGGCAAGTGCCACAAAATCTACAGAACCAATAGTATTCATAGGTAGTCACCATGAGGGCACTACCATCTATGCTTGCAAGTTTCTTGTACATTGCCTTCAGTATGTAGCTTATAATAATGCAACCTCATCTGGTAATATGGGACGCTCGGGTGCGTGCCAACCCCTTCAGCTGCTCGCTGTTCTTAGCTACCTGGCAAGCTGTGCCCAATAGAAGCAGCAGCGATGCAAACAGCCCTTGTGCCTACACTTTACGTGAAGAGACAACCGGATGATGTCCACGAGACAAATGGAGATCAAAGCTCAAACACTGCAGTAAGGCCAGTGCAGGGGACTGATATTGGGTTACAACCTCCCACAACCATCTGTAAACGCCGATCTTGAGGTGCGGCTTTTGTGCCAAGTTCCCAAAAAATGGTCGCATAAATGCTCCTTCTCAATATGCACTAATAATGGAGGGGAGAAGACTGAAGACAACCCGGCGCTGAGTGCGAGCAGCTACATAATTTATCTTCTTGCCGTGGCACGTTTTACTCTACAAAGCCAAGATTAAGTATGTGCACAGCAGAACTCAGAGGTTCAGCCCGCTTTTTCAGGGGCGGACACACATTAGCCCGAGGCCCTTGGTTAACAGTTTGCAATCACCCAGTACTCTTGGATCCTTTAGAGTGGTTCCTTAGTCTGCAAAGTCTAATCCATAGGTTGGGTGATCGTTCAATCATCGCTTGCACCCCATTGACCCATTGATCCTGTTAAGGTTGCTTTCACACATCCGGTTTTTGCTGTGCGGCACAATCCAGCTCTTTGCAGAAAAAAAAACAATCTTTTTTGCCGCTGGTGGCGTTTTTTCCGTATAGACTTTCATTAGTGCCAGATTGTGCCGCATGGCCTTTAGTTCGGTCTGGTTTTTGCCGGATGCAGCATATTTAGCCAATGCGGTGGCCGAATGGAACGTTACCTGGCACGTTTTTTTGTCCGGCAAAAAAAACTGCATCACGCCGCATCCGGCCGATGCAGCACTTTTTCCAATGCATGCCTATGGACGCCAGATGCGGCAAAAACCACATCCGGCTGCCACATGCGGTTTTTTGCACTGCGTATGCTCAGTAGCATGCTGCAACCGGCAAAAACCGGACAGGCCGTATGTAAAAACTTATGCAAAGGATTAGTTTTTTTTGCCGCATCCGTTGCATAGGTTTTAGAGCCGGATTTAGCCGCACTGCTAAAACCGGATGTGTGAAAGCAGCCTTACAGGGATCTGAAAGGAGTGGAGGTTGAGCATTAACAATACCTGTCCTACAAGGTATCTGTGCAGTCACCACAGAGAAGGACTAACTTGTTACTGAGTACTAAGTTCTAGAAAATAAAAAAGCCAAGCAATAAAAACCACATGCAGGAAAGGAGTCACTAACTGCTGCCCGTGATGCAATGGTTACAAGTCTCTGACTATAGGGCACCTGTAGGCTTCCCGTCCGCCCCTGCTGCACTGGTACTTCTAGAGTCAGACGCATTACATAGTCCCGGCATTACTACAGGATAAGATGTGTGCTCTCCCAGAGTTTGGGCCTGCAGCCAATACATGACAGACCCACAGATAAGAGTGAATGGCGGCCAGCGGCAGATAATCCGGGATGACTGCGCTCAATACACGTTATTCTGACACGCTGCACATACACCATAGGGCGCTGTCAGCCTGGCTGCACATCACAGGGGGCACAGCCACACTGTCCATTCCCGGGAATCCTGTAAAGTCTCCACATACAAAAACGCATAACCCCGCCGGGAAGACCGGCTGTAGCAGGATTAGAGGAGAGGACCAAGCAGCTGAGGTACTGATGACCTGACCCGTAGTCTGCCGTACACCAACATGGCCACCTCCGCTCAGATCCTCGGCCCTCAGATCTCATAATCTTGCGATCATTGGGAAGAACAAACCACAGGGGTCCGAGCAGAAGAAAAAGGAGGAACAGGAGAGTCAAAAGCTGAGAGGAAAGCCAAGGATGAAGCAGTAAGAAGAAGCTCAGACCCTGGATGGCAGCTCTGCTCCCTCCAAGCGCGATATCTGATCATCACTGGGCCAAGCCAGAAGAGGGCTCCTCCGCGTCAGGACTGAGCTGAGAGAACAGGCATTACTGGAGACTTAGGCTCTGTGCGCACTAGTGCGTTTTACCCGCGGATTTACCCGCGGAAATTTCTTGAGAAATGTCTGCAATCTTTGCGCAGACATTTCCCAGCAAATTCTATGAGAAAAAAAAATAGCTGTGCGCACTGTGCGGATTTTTCTCAAGAAATTTCCTTGAGAAGAATTTCGAGAAAATTTGAGAAAATGAGCATGTCAATTCTTTTCCGCAGGTACCCTGCGGATTTCGGCAGTACAGCCTGCAAAATCGGCTGGAAAATCGCGGCAAATCCGCATGCAGATTTGGTGCGGACTTTTTCCGGAGGTCCGGAAATCTTTCACTCCTAGAAGTTTCTCAAGAAATTGAGAAAATTCACATTTCTAGTGCGCACAGCCTTAAAGTTGGCAGACCACAATCTAGAATAATTTGAACCCTAGGCTGCTTTCACACATCCGGTTTTTGCTGTGCGGCACAATACGGCGCTTTGCAGAAAACACAAGTTATTCCAGTCTGTTGCGGTTTTTCTGCATAGACTTGCATTAGCGCCATGTGCCGCATGGCCTTGCATTGCGTCCTTTTTTGCCGCATGCGGCATATTTAGCCCGTGCGGCGGCCGGATGGAACGCTGCCTGGCACTTTGTGTGGCGAAAAACCACATCGTGCCGGATCCGGCCCAATTTACAATGCAAGCCTATGGACGCCGGATGCGTTTTTTTTGCACTGCGTATGCTCAGTATCAAGCATCCGACAAAAAATGGACGGGCCGCATGGAAAAACTTATGCAACAGATCTTTTTTTCCGCCGCATTCGTTTGAGCGTTCCGTTCCGTTGATCCGTTCCGCATAGGTTTGAGCTGGATTGTGCCACACTGCTAAAACCGGATGTGTGAAAGCAGCCTATTTGGGTACAGGCATAATAGATATCAGTGCATAAGACTGACATCTGCTTAAGTGTCATCACCTATAGCGCTGGCAGAAGGTTGATCAAGGGTAAGTTTGAGAACAGACAATGCTGGCAGGACGATGAGTCACAGCACGTCCCATCCCAAAGCCTATAGTAATGGCAGAATGGATATCACAACACAAATAACAGTGCCTGTATAGCCGGCAGACAAAGCATGTGCTAGCATCACAGCACTGGCAGAAAGGATTAATCACAACAGCATATTGCAGTATCTATAGTACTGGCTGAGAACTAAAATCTTAACAGCATGTTCAAGAACCTACAGTGCAGGCAGAGTGGAGATGAATCACATTGGCACAAAACATGGCAAGGCACATACCAGAACCTCGAGTGCTGGCTCAATGCTGATTAATTCCCAACAAAAATGTTAAAGAACCTATGGTGCTGGCAGAAAACCAAGAAATTCCAATGGCATGTTCCAGAACCTACAGTGCTGGCAGAAAGAAGATAATCACAAAGCCACATTACAGAAACCACATACCAGAACCTCAAGTGCTGGCTGAAAGCTGATTAATCCCAAACACAAGTATAAGAACCTATGGTGCTGGCAGAAAGTTGATTAATCCACAGCATTTTCCAGAACCTTAAGCCCAACAGAAAGCTAAGAAATTCCAACAGCACATTGCAGAACATACAGGGCTGGCAGAATGCAGATAATCAATTGCACATTATAGAAAGCTACATACCACAATTTCTAGTGCTGGCAGAAAGCTGATAAATCACAGCCTGTTCCAATTTACCTCTACCAGGCAACTTTGTAAAGTCATGGACAACCCCTTTAAAAATGAAATGGTCACATGGCAACAGAGGGGTATGGCCCGCCCTCTCTGGCAGTGGATTATTACTATCAATCCCCCCCAAGAACACAGTATGTGAATGTAGGCATGATGCACCTGCACCTGTGAACCTGACATTGCTGGCACGTGCACCAGTGCATGCTGGGATACTCGTTTCCAGCACCAGATAAGCACCGCAGTCCAATATATGGAGCAGGTGGAGATATTTAGGGCAGAGTACACTTGGCTGAGAGCTGGGTAAATAGGCGGCCCTGTGAACAGTGGATTACCCAGCATGCACCGCACTACAGATGACCTGCAACCCTTGAATGCACGCTGATCGCCACAATCCGCCCCTTCCAGATCACAAAATAAATGGGAAAATTGTAAAAATCCAACAGTGCAATAATATCCCCACAACCACAAGGCGGTCACTACACAGCCCCGAACCCTCTGCTCCCGCAACAATATCACCACAACCAGAAGGCGGTCACTACACAGCCCCGAATCCTCTGCTCCCGCAACAATATCACCACAACCAGAAGGAGGTCACTACACAGCCCCGAATCCTCTGCTCCCGCAACAATATCACCACAACCAGAAGGAGGTCACTACACAGCCCCGAACCCTCTGCTCCCGCAACAATATCACCACAACCAGAAGGCGGTCACTACACAGCCCCGAACCCTCTGCTCCCGCAACAATATCACCACAACCAGAAGGAGGTCACTACACAGCCCCGAACCCTCTGCTCCCGCAACAATATCACCACAACCACAAGGCGGTCACTACACAGCCCCGAACCCTCTGCTCCCGCAACAATATCACCACAACCACAAGGCGGTCACTACACAGCCCCGAACCCTCTGTTCCCGCAACAATATCACCACAACCAGAAGGCGGTCACTACACAGCCCCGAACCCTCTGCTCCCGCAACAATATCACCACAACCACAAGGCGGTCACTACACAGCCCCGAATCCTCTGCTCCCGCAACAATATCACCACAACCACAAGGCGGTCACTACACAGCCCCGAATCCTCTGCTCCCGCAACAATATCACCACAACCAGAAGGCGGTCACTACACAGCCCCGAACCCTCTGCTCCCGCAACAATATCACCACAACCAGAAGGAGGTCACTACACAGCCCCGAACCCTCTGCTCCCGCAACAATATCACCACAACCAGAAGGCGGTCACTACACAGCCCCGAACCCTCTGCTCCCGCAACAATATCACCACAACCAGAAGGCGGTCACTACACAGCCCCGAACCCTCTGCTCCCGCAACAATATCACCACAACCAGAAGGAGGTCACTACACAGCCCCGAACCCTCTGCTCCCGCAACAATATCACCACAACCAGAAGGAGGTCACTACACAGCCCCGAACCCTCTGCTCCCGCAACAATATCACCACAACCAGAAGGAGGTCACTACACAGCCCCGAACCCTCTGCTCCCGCAACAATATCACCACAACCAGAAGGCGGTCACTACACAGCCCCGAACCCTCTGCTCCCACAACAATATCACCACAACCAGAAGGCGGTCACTACACAGCCCCGAACCCTCTGCTCCCGCAACAATATCACCACAACCACAAGGCGGTCACTACACAGCCCCGAACCCTCTGCTCCCGCAACAATATCACCACAACCACAAGGCGGTCACTACACAGCCCCGAACCCTCTGCTCCCGCAACAATATCACCACAACCAGAAGGCGGTCACTACACAGCCCCGAATCCTCTGCTCCCGCAACAATATCACCACAACCAGAAGGCGGTCACTACACAGCCCCGAACCCTCTGCTCCCGCAACAATATCACCACAACCAGAAGGCGGTCACTACACAGCCCCGAACCCTCTGCTCCCGCAACAATATCACCACAACCACAAGGCAGTCACTACACAGCCCCGAATCCTCTGCTCCCGCAACAATATCACCACAACCAGAAGGCGGTCACTACACAGCCCCGAACCCTCTGCTCCCGCAACAATATCACCACAACCACAAGGCGGTCACTACACAGCCCCGAACCCTCTGCTCCCGCAACAATATCACCACAACCAGAAGGCGGTCACTACACAGCCCCGAATCCTCTGCTCCCGCAACAATATCACCACAACCAGAAGGCGGTCACTACACAGCCCCGAACCCTCTGCTCCTGCCAGATCTGAGCAGCCACACCCCCATCATAGAGTATGGACCCTACACAAGACACCACAAACTGAGGCATCACATCCCTACACTGGGTCATATCAGGGGGAACCCCCACACAGATTAGTATACACAGCACACTATGGCTCTACACAGGTGTACACACTGATAGACATACACCAGCTATATACTGTTATACACTCTGTACACAGGATACAGATATATAAAGAAAATATATATTACACATACACAGCTGTGTGCAGTTTACACACAGGAGCACACTAATACACATACTACAGCTATACAAGGCCTATACACTACAGCAGTATATATACATGCACGCACATTTCACAGTATAGCGTTAAACATAGCAGTATATACACATTACACACTATAGCAGTATATACACATGCATCTATAGTATACACATTCTTAGTACACACTATAGTAGTATACATGCACATTACACATAGCGGTATACACGCACGCCATGGCAATATGCATGTGTATACAGCTACAGCGTGCACTGTGCGTCCATGTGTATACTGATTGCATGCACAACATAGCGGCATACACCGGCGCACTACATAGCGGCATACACCGGCGCACTACATCGCGGCATACGCAGGCACACACAGGCACACATACTATAGCGGTATACACAGGCACACATACTATAGCGGTATACACATGCACACATACTATAGCGGTATACACATGCACACATACTATAGCGGTATACACATGCACACATACTATAGCGGTATACACATGCACACATACTATAGCGGTATACACATGCACACATACTATAGCGGTACACATGCACGCATTACACTAGCTGTACACACATGCACGCATTACACTAGCTGTACACACATGCACGCATTACACTAGCTGTACACACATGCACGCATTACACTAGCTGTACACACATGCACGCATTACACTAGCTGTACACACATGCACGCATTACACTAGCTGTACACACATGCACGCATTACACTAGCTGTACACACATGCACGCATTACACCAGCTGTACACACATGCACGCATTACACCAGCTGTACACACATGCACGCATTACACCAGCTGTACACACATGCACGCATTACACCAGCTGTACACACATGCACGCATTACACCAGCTGTACACACATGCACGCATTACACCAGCTGTACACACATGCACGCATTACACTAGCTGTACACACATGCACGCATTACACTAGCTGTACACACATGCACGCATTACACTAGCTGTACACACATGCACGCATTACACTAGCTGTGCACACATGCACGCATTACACTAGCTGTATACACACGCACACATTACACTAGCTGTATACACATGCACGTTTTACACTAGCTGTATACACACATGCACGCATTACACTAGCTGTACACACATGCACGCATTACACTAGCTGTACACACATGCACGCATTACACTAGCTGTACACACATGCACGCATTACACTAGCTGTACACATGCACGCATTACACTAGCTGTATACACATGCACGCATTACACTAGCTGTATACACATGCACGCATTACACTAGCTGTACACACATGCACGCATTACACTAGCTGTACACACATGCACGCATTACACTAGCTGTACACACATGCACGCATTACACTAGCTGTACACACATGCACGCATTACACCAGCTGTACACACATGCACGCATTACACTAGCTGTACACACATGCACGCATTACACTAGCTGTACACACATGCACGCATTACACTAGCTGTACACATGCACGCATTACACTAGCTGTACACACATGCACGCATTACACTAGCTGTACACACATGCACGCATTACACTAGCTGTGCACACATGCACACATTACACTAGCTGTATACACACGCACGCATTACACTAGCTGTACACACATGCACGCATTACACTAGCTGTACACACATGCACGCATTACACTAGCTGTACACACATGCACGCATTACACTAGCTGTATACACATGCACGCATTACACTAGCTGTATACACATGCACGCATTACACTAGCTGTACACACATGCACGCATTACACTAGCTGTACACACATGCACGCATTACACTAGCTGTACACACATGCACGCATTACACTAGCTGTACACACATGCACGCATTACACTAGCTGTACACACATGCACGCATTACACTAGCTGTATACACATGCACGCATTACACTAGCTGTACACACGCACACATTACACTAGCTGTACACACGCACACATTACACTAGCTGTATACACATGCACGCATTACACTAGCTGTATACACACGCACGCATTACACTAGCTGTACACACATGCACGCATTACACTAGCTGTACACACGCACACATTACACTAGCTGTATACACACGCACGCATTACACTAGCTGTATACACACGCACGCATTACACTAGCTGTATACACACGCACGCATTACACTAGCTGTATACACATGCACGCATTACACTAGCTGTATACACACGCACGCATTACACTAGCTGTATACACACGCACGCATTACACTAGCTGTGCACACATGCACGCATTACACTAGCTGTACACACATGCACGCATTACACTAGCTGTACACACATGCACGCATTACACTAGCTGTACACACATGCACGCATTACACTAGCTGTACACACATGCACGCATTACACTAGCTGTACACACACGCACGCATTACACTAGCTGTATACACACGCACGCATTACACTAGCTGTATACACACGCACGCATTACACTAGCTGTACACACATGCACGCATTACACTAGCTGTATACACATGCACGCATTACACTAGCTGTATACACATGCACACATTACACTAGCTGTATACACATGCACACATTACACTAGCTGTATACACACGCACACATTACACTAGCTGTATACACACGCACGCATTACACTAGCTGTATACACACGCACGCACTATAGCAGTATATTCACGTGCAGACTAGTTAAGCAGTATACAGCCACGCACACATTACACTAGCTGTATACACATGCACACATTACACTAGCTGTATACACATGCACGCATTACACTAGCTGTATACACATGCACGCACATACTATAGCAGTATATTCACGTGCAGACTAGTTAAGCAGTATACAGCCACGCATACATTACATACACCGTGCACACGAGCTATGTGCCGTACACATTACAGCTACACAGCGCACACACGTGCACACACACGGGTCACACACACGTGTACACGCAGTCGGCGCCCGTCCTCCCCCGTCTCACCCGGGCCGGCCAGTGCGGGTAGCCCTTCATCTTGGCGAAGACCAGGTCCCCGCACTTGTACTCCCTCTGTCTGCTGGAGCGGGACATGGCGGGGGATTAGGCCTCGGCGGAGTCACAGGAAAGAGCGGGAAAGGCGGGAGACACCCAGGGGTGAGGCTGCGCGGTGCTGGGGGCGGCTGCGGCCTGGTGCTGTGCTGGGCGGGCGGGAGTCGGTGTCCGGCGCTGATGGGTCGCTGCCCATCCAGTTGTTTGTGTTTGAATCTCCTCTCTGGCGATGATTTGCTCCCGCCTCCTCCGCTCTCCTCCCCTCTCTCGCCTCCTCCCGTCTGTAAAAATCGACTCCTCACGTCTGCCCCTTTTAAATACTCCAGGCCTGGCCGCCTAAACCCCGCCCATCCCTGACGTACGGCGCAGGGAGGCAGGCAGAGCGCCGAGAGCATGGATTGTCGCCATGGAAACAGAAAGGCGGGAAATCATCTCCTAAACTGGCGCTTTTCTATCATGTGCTCACTGACAGGACACATACCAGCTCCGCTCTCACTGAAAAAGCATTGCTGGTGCTTGTAGTTCACCCAATAACTCTCATGAGGGTATTTTTTTGTCGAGAGTTGAAGTTAAAAAGTATGAAAAGCTAAATAGTAATGAAAAAAAAAACCTACGTAGATTTTTGAGGCTTTTTTTCAAACCACTGAGGTGTTTTTGTTATTTTTAAACCAAAAATATGCTTTAAATTTAAATAAAAATTAGCAAATAATAAATCTTAAATAAAGAATCCTAAATAAAGAAAATAATTAAATCCTAAATAAAGAAAATCCTAAATAGAGAAATTAACCTAAAAAATTCCACAAACTTCAGGTCCAAAAAAGACACAAACTAATGATAAAAACACACAAAAATAACTCAAAACAGACCATAAAAAATACAAGGAAAAAATGACTGTATTTTTCCTGAATATATGAAACAGAAGCGATGAATTCAGACATTTTTTTAAAAAAAAGTTGAGTTTTTTCGGAGCTTTTTCTGATATATGTTTCGGCTAGTCTTCTGACTCTAATCAGGAGCCAATGTTATAAGGGTGCGTTTTGTTTCTTTCGTCACATTTTTTGCAGGTATCCACAGCACATGGTGGAATAACAATCTCTGAGTATTGCATTTTTTAATGTTATTTTCCCTCTTAGTTGACTTGATTTTGGTGCTAATGTGAAGCTGCATTTTTTAATTATACATTTTTAATAGTTTTTCAACAATGTTTTTTCTTTTTTACATTTATTTTTTTTCAGGCTCCAGGGTAAAGACATTACAGGAATTGTCCGACATAAACGCCCAAAAATTTTTTAAGCTAATCTGTGCTGTTGTCATATAAAACACTCCTACGTTGTTTTTTTTTTGTTTTCTAACTTTTGTTCCTTTTGAATTATCACTTTATTCTCTGCAGCTCAACCAAACATGATATCTTCCTGTGCCAAACCTCACAGTCAGAGCTGGCCCCGCCGGCCTCACTGTCCGGCCCCGCCGGCCTCACTGTCCGGCCCCGCCGGCCTCACTGTCCGGCCCCGCCGGCCTCACTGTCCGGCCCCGCCGGCCTCACTGTCCGGCCCCGCCGGCCTCACTGTCCGGCCCCGCCCTCTGCACACTCATTGGTTGTCAGTATTCTGCCCCAGCACTGACCTTTCATCGCTCCAGCAAAGATGGGCACATTACTACATTATATGTGCGGTGGATGTGAGGTGATTGTGCTGCACAGATGAGATATCACTGCTCCGTATCATTGGTAGTACAGAGCAGTGATCCTGCTTCTGTCATCCGTGCAGCACAATCACCTCACATCCACTGCACATTTAATATTGTAATGTGCCCATCCCTGTCCCCATACTATAGTAATCTGCCCATCCCTGTCCCCATACTATAGTAATCTGCCCATCCCTGTCCCCATACTATAGTAATCTGCCCATCCCTGTCCCCATACTATAGTAATCTGCCCATCCCTGTCCCCATACCATAGTAATCTGCCCATCCCTGTCCCCATACTATAGCAATCTGCCCATCCCTGTCCCCATACTATAGCAATCTGCCCATCCCTGTCCCCATACTATAGTAATGGGCTCATCCCTGTCCCCATACTATAGTAATGTGCCCATCCTTGTCCCCATACTATAGTAATGTGCCAATCCCTGTCCCCATACTATAGTAATGTTCCCATCCCTTTCCCCATACTATAGTAATATGCCCATCGTTGTTCCCATACTATAATAATCTGCCCATCCCTGTCCCCATACTATAGTAATGTGCCCATCCCTGTCCCCATACTATAGTAATGTGCCCACCCCTGTGTGACGGGGTATGCGGCAGAGCAGTGAGGGACGCCAAGGCCAAGGAACAATCCAAAGGGCTTTATTGGAACCACAAAGATAAAGCACCAAACATAAATATAAATGCTTAAAGTCTGCAAGGAGTCCACAACAAAACAAAAGATCCAGGGGCGCCTCCTGGTATTCCAACGCCAGGGAAAATATGGCAATGGTCCTTATATGAGTTCCTTGAGTCCAACAGGGTGAACAACAAAACACAATCCCACGTGGCCACTGATCTCCAATCTGTGACAGTCCATACACAGGCTCTAGGATCCAGCCTCAGCTATAGATCCTAGTCCTTCTCCAGCCGAGATCCAACTCACTGACCTAACATGGGTCTCATTGTTCTTCTCTCCTGGGATCAGCCCCTAAGGTCGGCCCAACTCCGCCTGGACATTTGATGACATTTGATACATGAATGGACTTTAGACTCCTGGCTCTGTTCTGTTTACCAAGTTGTGGATTGGAGAAGTCTGATGCTGTGGAGAACAAACAATCCCCCACCAGTAGTATATACAGGACAGTCAAGGAGAGACAGACTATTACACTATGAGCACAGGCGAGGGAGGGACACACTGTTACACCCTGTCCCCATACTATAGTAATGTGCCCATCCCTGTCCCCATAGTATAGTAATGTGTCCATCCCTGTGCCCATCCCTGTCCCCATACAGTAGTAATGTTCCCATCCCTGTCCCCATACTATAGTAATGTGCCCATCCCTGTCCCCATAGTATAGTAATGTATCCATCCCTGTCCCCATACTATAGTAATGTGCCCATCTCTGTCCCCATACTATAGTAATGTGCCCACCCCTGTCCCCATACTATAGTAATGTATCCATCCCTGTCCCCATACTATAGTAATGTGCCCATCTCTGTCCCCATACTATAGTAATGTGCCCATCCCTGTCCCCATACTATAGTAATGTGCCCATCTCTGTCCCCATACTATAGTAATGTTCCCAACCCTGTCCCCATAATATAGTAATGTGCCCATCCTTGTCCCCATACTATAGTAATGTAGTAATGTGCCCATACCTGTCCCCATACTGTAGTAATTTGCCCATCCCTGTCCCATACTATAGTAATATGCCCATACCTGTCCCCATACTGTAGTAATTTGCCCATCCTTGTCCCCATACTATAGTAATGTGCCCATACCTGTCCCCATACTGTAGTAATTTGCCCATCCCTGTCCCATACTATAGTAATGTCTCCTTTCCTTGTGCCCATCCCGTAGTAATGTCCCCTTGGGCTCCTCTTGTAGTAATGTCCCCTTGGGCTCCTCTTCTTGTAGTAATGTCCCCTTGGGCTTCTCTTCTTGTAGTAATGTCCCCTTGGGCTCCTCTTCTTGTAGCAATGCTCTGTCCTCTAGAATTGCCCCATATTGTGAGCCCCAGTGGGGACAGTGTTGCCAATGTATGTAAAGTGCTATGGAATTAATAGCGCTATATAAATGAATAAATTATTATTATTATAATATTCTGTCAGTCTTCACACACACAAAAAAAACAAACACAAATCCTTCTCACCTGTCCTGGTTCCCTTGGTGCCCTGTGTCCTGCATCTTGCGGTTGCAGCCCCCTCCTTGCTGATCGCGGCCTGTGCAGAGGGCTGTGCAGTCAGCGCTTTATAGCAGAGGACTGATATCCTGGCGCTGTGCAGGGTTGCGCTCTCTATGCAGCTTCTCCAGTGATCTGCTGCTAGACTATGATTGGCCGGCGGCTGATGTAGCTGTATACAGAGTTCGGCTCTACAGAGCACATGGGAATCTGTCATCTGATATAAAGCGCTGACTGCTCAGCCTCCTGCAGAGGCCGCGATCAGCAAGAGCACTGCACGCCACAAGCAGCATCAGGGGCCGCAGCTGACAGCGCTTTATATCAGATGACAGATTCCAGGGCACTCTGCATAGCCGAGCTCTGTATACAGCTACTGCAATGATCTGCTGCTGGCCTCTGATTGGCCGGCGGCTGATCATAGCTATATACAGTGCTCCCATCTGCGCAGCACCAGTGAAACAGTCATCTGATATACAGCGCTGACTGCACGGGCCCCTGCACAGGCAGCATTCAGCAAGGGGGCCATTAGCCTGTGCGCCGCCAGCAGCATCGGGGGCTGCATGTGTCGCGGGCGGAGGAGGGGACGCTGCGCTCTCCCACTGCTCAGGTCCGGCCGCCGCTGCTGCTACGGCTGCTGCTGCTCGGTGGTGGCTCAGGCGGTGGGCCGGATCCCGGGGACTCGAGCGGCGCTCCTCGCCCGTGAGTGAAAAGGGGATTTTGCTTATGGGGGTTTTGATTATTGTCCGTGACGCCACCCATGGTTGTGGTGATTTTGGTGACACCACCGCTGCTCTGGACGGGGATCCCGAAAGCGGTGACAGGGAGCAGCTTTGTTGTTATTTCTCCCCTCCGTGGGTAGGGGGTTGGTTGTCCCGGGGCCCGGTGATGGGGTAAGGATGAATGGCAGGCGGGTTACGGGGCCTGGTGAGGTGCAGGGTCGCGGGGGCAGCGCTGTGCCGCACGGCACAGTGGTACTCACTCAGCCAATGATGAGGACACAGTTCTCGGTAAAACACACGGCTGGATGGACGGGTCTCACTGACGGCTGCGGTGGTTTCTGCTCCCGGCAGGTTGGTGGTGACTGCCTTTCCCTGCACCTAGATACGGTAGATGGTTCCAATGGGTTCCCACCGGTAAGTAACCCACTCCCCGGCTTGAATATGGGCCGGAGGAGCCCCTTTTGCCCGCAGGCGCTGGCCCTGAGAAACGGTTGCCTTGGCGGTGGCAGTGTCTCTCTTACTTGGTTGGACTGTTGCCTTCTTCGGGACTTGGCTGTTTGGAAACCCAGGAGGTTCCCTTCACTAACGAATTCGGCAAATCCACGGCGACTCCTAGCCTTGCCGGGGTCCGTAAGCCCCTGCCAGATGGTGCTGGCTTCTCTTTGTGTACCGGTCCGGTACCGCCGGGCCACCGCCGTCCACGGTCGTTACGGTAGACTCCAATCGGCCACTCCTGCAGACGGTCACCACCGTCTGCCAACCTTACTGATCTGTCCGGGCCACACACCCGGACCAACTTCAGGCTGCTTAGCTGTCACTTTTCTCCTCTCTCACTACTTTCCCTCCTTCCACTTTCACTACCAAGACTGGTCTGCCTGGTTTTCCCGCCTCCAGGACTGTGAACTCCTCGGTGGGCGGGGCCAAACGCCTGGCCCACCCCCTGGTGTGATCATCAGCCCCTGGAGGAAGGCAACAAGGGTTTTGTGTTTTGACTTCGGTGTGCCTGCTGGGAGTGTGGGGTGTTGTTCTCTGTGGCCCCTGGCTTGTCCAGGGCGCCACACATGCAGCGTACAGGCAGCAAGACCCCTGCATTATGGGATGTGAGGGAGGGTACAGGGAAGGGGGGCGGGGACGCCACGCACTGTACCTGCCCAGCAGGTAGGCTACATGATGTCTCCTGTGATGCCCACCTACAAGGCGGGCATAAGCTCTTGCACTTGTCGTCGTTATATCGCAGGAAGTAGCAAAATCATGGCAGGAGCGGTCACAAGACCTCTCTGAGCCAGGGGAGAGGGGCTGACAGCAGGGCAGGTAAGTAGTCCCTATCTACTTACCTGCCCCAAATGTAGCCCAATAGTGTAATGACAAGAAATAGGCAAAATAACCTGGAAAACACCTTTAAATATTTTAAGAGATGGGATGAACACAAGTTCAAGTCCCCTAATGGCGCTAATAAAAAAAAAAAAAAAAAAGTTTTTTAAAACTATTAAAAAATATATAAAGAAAAAAAGCAGAAACTGAAAAAAATGCAGTTAAAATATTGAAAAAAGTATAAAAAGGTTTTTAAAAATATAATAAATATAGTAGAAAGTGGGAAAAATGCTGTTAAAACATTTTAAAAGTATAAATAGTTTTAAAAAATATAATAAATAAAGTAGAAAGTGGGGAAAAATGCTTCTAAAATAAAACAAAATGAAAAGTTTTAAAAAATAAATCAAATATAGTAAAAAATGAAAAAAAAAGCTTTTCAAATACGAAAAAAATAAAAATATTACGTTTTTAAAAAAGTATGAAAAGTTGAAAAAAACGTTTTTAAAATATGACAAAAAATATATAAAAAGTTTGTAAAAATGTAACAAATATAGTAGAAAGTGAAAAAAATGCTTTTAAATATGAAAAGTTGAAAAAAAGTTTTTAAAATATGACAAAAAATATATAAAAAGTTTGTAAAAATGTAACAAATATAGTAGAAAGTGGAAAAATGCTTTTATGGTAAATATTAAAATAAATTTAAAATATATAATTTTTTTTAATAATATTAGAAATATAACAAAAATGGTAGAAAGTGAAAAAAAATCCAATAAATTAAAAATATAAAAAGTAAAAAAAATGCAATAGATAAAAAATTGCATCAATAAAAAACAATACAGTACAAAGAGAGTAGCTAATTTCAGTCAATGAAAAACATTTTTTTATGGGATGCAGAAAATGGCGACACAAAGTTTGTTTTTTATGAACTTCAAAAAAAAAGTTTCTAGTTAAAAAATAAAAATGTTAACACCATAATTGTACTGATTTAGTTCAAAGTAACTTTTATCACAGAATGTACTCCACAAAAACCAAACACATGCACATGTTTTTTTTCTTCCCTCCCAATATCACCACACTTTTTTTTTCCTTGTTTCTAAGTAAAATGACCTCAACTCTTACCGGTTCCCTGAGAAAAGCTGTCCTACAGCCGTGTAGATGCAAAAATAATATCAAAATTGGAAGAAGTGGAGGGAAAAAAAAGGAAAATTGATGAGGGCAGGGGAACGCAGGCCAATTCACTGAGTTTTTCTTGAGTTGTTTTCTGACTTTTTTTTGTAATTTCCTGAACATTTTTTTTCTGGCTTTCCCACGGTTTTTGACATGTTTTTTTTTTACTGGTAAAATGCTCCAAAAGATGGAGAGATTCATGAATGTGAACCATCTGACTCCAGAACGCTTCCTCATCAAGATCAGTGTGAACAACATCGGTCTTGAAACATCGGTCTTGAAACATCGGTCTTGAAACATCGGTCTTGATACATCGGTCTTGATACATCGGTCTTGATACATCGGTCTTGATACATCGGCCCATTGTGTGCACAGACCCCTAAAGTGTTTTTTTTTCCCTAAACTGTCTAATTGCTTTTCACCCCTTCTTGACATATGACATACATTTATGTTACATGCTGCCTCCCTGTCGTTGATGTGGGCTGGCTCGCACACTGAGCCTGTGTCTTTCCTGGAAGATGACAGCTGTGATATTTGGCCATCATGTGCTTCTAACAGCCACGTGCTGAATGGAGCCTGTGTCTATTAGGCCCCCTTCACACATCTGTGTCTCCGGTATGTCTGTTTTCACACGTACCGGAGACACGGGCATGTGTAAACCCATTAAAATCAATGGGTTTGTGCACACGTGCGTGTTTTCCCATGGACCGTGTGTCCCCTGAAGTACCCTGAAGAAGTCACCACACGAAACATGTGTTGGGACCATCCCTGTGTGTGCCTGCATGCCCCTCCACGCTAATTTGGTAAGCTCTATACTGGTCCCTGTTTTTGTGCTGTGTTGATTGTGTACCTCTCTTAGCTGGTACGCTGATTTTTGCAGCTGTCGCCCCTTCAGGTTTGCACTATGATGTATTATTAACCCCTTTTCCAGCACTGACCATACCAGTTAGCTACACTTAACTATTTTTGGTATGATTTTGCATGCAGCCACATATGGGGAACCAATCACCCTCTATGTCTTTGTAACCTACCTTTATATTTATTATATTATTCATGCCTTGTACTACACTATTGTCTGATTAATAAAGAATATATGTTTTATCTGCACACTAGTGCCTATGACTATCTTTCGTTTCTGATTATGAGGTATGTGGTTATTTTGGCAAAATGAAAGACTTCCAATCCCCCTGTATATATTTATGTCCTCAGAAGCCTTTTACTGCTGCTAAGATCCAGCTGTACTGTTCCACGTTTTTCATTTATGTTATATGCCGCCTCCCTGTCGTTGATGCGGGCTGGCTCGCACACCGAGCCTGTGTATTTCCTGGAAGATGACAGCTGTGATATTTGGCCATCATCTGCTTCTAACAGCCACATGCTGAATGGAGCCTGTGTCTATTAGGCCCCCTTCACACATCTGTGTCTCCGGTATGTCTGTTTTCACACGTACCGAAGACACGGGCACACGTAGACCCATTAAAATCAATGGGTTTGTGCACACATGCGTGTTTTCCCATGGAGCGTGTGTCCGTGTGGAGCATACGTGTGTCCCACACAATGACATGTCCGTTTTTCTGCAGCAGCACGGTAGTCGCATGGACCGCATAGACCGCACAATGATGTGATCCGTGTGACATCAGTGTGACACGCACTGGAGAAAAAAACTACATCAGTGAAATAAAATGGTTTTCTATGCTCACCTGTCTCCACCGCTGATGTCTCCAGCACTGCTGTCACTTGCTTCCGACCCCAGCTCATTGCATATTCAATGCACCGAGGACCGGAAGCAGCAGAAGTGCCAGACACAGCAGCACCATGGACAGGTAAGTATAGAAATTTATGCTGTCCGTGTGCTATGCAGATGTCACACGGATAGCACGCTGATAGCACATGCTGACCACACACACACGCACACACACATACGCACCTACACCACGGACCATGCAAATCGTGTGTGTTTTGCACAGACGTGTCAATGAGGCTTTAACCTGTAAGGGTACATTCTATGGCCCATCGGCAATGGATTGCCATGATGCCTGGGAATCTGCTGAAACCACCCGTGCCTGTTATGACAGTACCCCTGTGCCTGTACTTGACTTTCATAGGAGACTGGGAATATTCACTATACACCACAGTACTATAGTATCGCTGTATATGGCCCAAGTAATCGGATCATCACAGGTTCAAGAAACAAATATAGTAGAAAATGACAAAAAAAGTTTAAAAAAATATGAAATAGATAAAATTAAATAAATAAAAAAAATAAATCGTAAAAGTTGAAATCACCCCCTTTTGTCCCATTGAAAATAAAACAGTAATAATATAAAATACATAGTTGATATCACCACGATCAGAAACGCCCGATCTATCAAAAAAATCAATCAGTTCATCTGATCAGTACACGGCGTAGCAAGAAAAAAATTCCAGATGCCAAAGTTATGTTTTTTTGGTTGCCACAACATTGCATTAAAACGCAATAACAGGTGATCAAAATGTCGCATCTATCCTAAAAAGGTATAATGAAAAACACCAGCTTAAGATGCAAAAAATAAGCCGTTACTGAGCCCCAGATCCCGAAAAATTAGAACACTATGGGTCTTGGAAAAAGCGACAAAAGCACTATTCTTTTTATTGATTTTTTTTTTTTAAATTTTGAATTTTTTTCATCACTTAGATAAAATTAAACTAGACATGTTTGGTATCTACAAACTCATACCAATCTGAGGCATCACACTGACGTGTCAGTTTTACCATGTAGTGAACATGGTAAATAAGGCTACTTTCACACATCCGTTTTTTGCCATCAGGCACAATCCGGCGAATTGCGTATAAAACGGATCCAGCGCCGGATCTGTTTTTTTCCCCATAGTCTTGTATTAGCGCTGGACTGTGCCGCATGGCCTTGCGTTTGATCCGGCATGCACTGGATCCGGCAAAAGTTCTCTGTGCGGCAGCCAGACAGGACGCACCATGTACGGCCTCTTTCACACATCACTTTTTGCCATCATTGCGCAATCCGGCGATTTTTGGAAAAAACGGATCCGGCATCGGATCCTTTTTTTCCTCATAGTGTTGTTTTTGAACCAGATTGCTCTGCATGGCCATGTGTTTCATCCGCCGTGCGTCGGATCCAGCTAAATTTATCGGTGCGGCCGCCAAAACACAATGCAACATTTTTTGTGACCGTCAAAAAAACAGACGGCAACGGATCCGGCGCTGTCCGTTTTTTTACAATAGAAGCCTATGGGCACCGGATCCATCGTCATCCATTAAAAACGGAATCAGGTAACTGATCCGTTTTTTGTTTCTGGGCATGCCCAGAAAATATGTAAATTCACTTCTGGAAAGAAAAAAAAAACTCTCTCTCGCCGGAAGGGGAAAAATGAGACTGATCCGCTTATTTGCCGGATCCGTCACATCAGTTTTGTCAAGTCGCATCAGGCACAAACCGGATTGTGCCTAAAGAAAAAAAAAATGATGTGTGAAAATGTAAAGTTTTTTGGTGTATGGCAAAAAAAACGGACGCTGACGGATAGGGCGCCGTCCGCCGTGTTGTATAATGGAAGTCTATGGGCGCCGGATCCGTCGTAATGCGGCAAAAAAAACAATTCAGTGACGGATTGCGTTTTTTTAAACTGAGCATGCTCAGTATCACAATGGATCCGTCAAAAAACAGACGAAACGGATGAAAAAAACTGATGCCCCAGATCCGTTTTTTCGACTGATCCATCGCATTAGTTTTTATGCCCGATTGTGCCTGATGCCAAAAAACTGATGTGTGAAACTAGGATATATTTTTTTTAATACATATTTATCTTCACCATGTGGTTTGTTCATGGTTCTTTAAAAAGTCAACACCCACCTATCAAGTTTATTACCACCCCATATAAAAAGGGGTGTGGTGCAAAAATTCAGTCCTTTAGTGACCACACCTGGGTGAAGGAGGGTTATGCTTCTGGCTGAATAGAAGTTTGGGGCTTGGTAGAGCGGAATAATAAGGTGATACATTAGATAAACTTGGGCATGGGTTTGGATATTTGCTAGATCTTTGTGCTGTCTGGATTTTGTCTGCTGTTACTCGTATTTAAAGCCCACACTCCAATGTTTTATCTTATTTATTGCAATGCTGGAATTTTACCTTTTATCTGCCCCTAGTCGTGGTCATTACCTTTGACTTCTGATCAGTCAAAAGTTGCACTTGAAAGGTGCACGGAACTAAAAGCTGTCCGGTAAGAATATTGGAGTTAAGGAAATAACTATACTAAGGAACAAAAATGCTGTTGTGCTTTAAGTAAGTTATCATTTTATTATTACATTTTGGCGCTGTGATGGGAGAGAAAAAGGCGCAATAGGGTCTTACCCGGTTTACAGGGTGGAAAAGGAAAAGAACAATGCACTCACCTGGCAGGGTTGTGCCAGTCACAACCCCTTTGCAGACGTAGCTGAGCGCTTAGGTGGTTCAGCAGCGGCCCCGTTACAGAGCAAATTTTCAGCGTAAAAAAACTGGGGAAAAATGTTTTTTTTTTTTTGCCGCGCTAAGAGCCCACGAGCATGAATATAACGGTGTGTGTTATGTATTTCATTTCTTTTTTTGTGGTTTATTCAAATTAATCACTTCTTCCCCACTTACCTGCCTTGTTACCTCCACATAAAAAATGGTTAGGGTGCACACCTAAAGTTAGGACAATCATGGCTGCCAGAGGAAATGCTGTGCTGGAGGGTGGATAGAAGTGTGGGGTCACTAATTGGTTATCATTTTTTTCCCCTGTGGTAGTTCAATAGATTGACTATTGATTTTATATTGATTTTAATGAAATATGTATTTAGTTTAGTACCATGCATAATCTTTTTTAAAAATCTATTCTTTACACTTGAAAACGCTGCGTTTTGACTATCTGCTGGACCCCTGTGTGGGCTAGTGATGGGCCACTTACATCTGTAAATAGCTCACGGGGATAAATGGTCAAGTGTAGATAGATGGGGTTTCACCTGGGGCCAGCTCTTGGGTCAGCAGAGCAAAGTGATCCACATCACCAAAATGCACTGTATATCAACTTATTTTCCTTTTTTTTTTTTTTAACCTTAGTTCTTAATAACAAAAACATATAATAAATAATCATATACAATACATTATGATTATTTTAAACTACAAAATTACAGATAATGTATTTCCTCGAATCCCAATCCCCCTCTCGACTCAACTTATTTTCTTGACTTCCATAGTGTCCCAAGCATAACAGTATTTCTTAGCAGGCTTCAGCTTGATGTTGATCCCTTGTGACTTGATGAATAAATGCTTGGTAGGAAGATGGATCTTTGTGCAGCCTAGGTAGGTCCACCAGGGCCTTCTCCACTTTTTTTCTTTCTAGTTTCAAGCTGATCTTCGCCTTGTCCTTCTATTCTGACCATGTTGTCCTTCTCCAGTGATTGTTCTCAATGTTCTATACTCCTGCTACAATAACTGACCATGTTCAGCAAAATTAGTGCTCATTTTCTTGTGTCCTTGTAGTTTCAGGTCCATGCCTGCCCCATTATTTGGTGCTCTTGGGTTCAGTGTTCCCTCCCTAATGAATGAATTTGGTCATCTATCTTGGCAGATATTGAAAACAATGAATGTCGGTATGGGACCAATTCAAGAGGCAGATCCTGACTCGCCAGGAAAGTGGCTTCATAGGATAAAGTATTACGACCAGCTGCAGTTAGTCCTTCCCAGTAGGGACTGGTGTGTAAAGCATCTGTGTTCACATTCATGCATTGCTTAACTCATATGTTCATTCTTTTGCAGATAGACCCAAAATCGTGGACAACAAATTGTTAAAAGCTCCACTCTGCAGGGGAATAGCCAGGGCAGCAACACCTACAGTATAACTTCACACTAGGTTATCTGCCATTAGTGATGAGTGAGCACTCCAATGTTTGGGTGCTCAGTACGTGAAACCAGGAGTTTAATGTTTGGATGGGCTTGACTTGCATACTGAGTACATTAGAAGTCAATGGGGGACTTGACTTTTTTGGAAAAATGCTTGTTGTCTAGTGATTTCCATTATACTCAGTAAATGAGTTGAGCTTGTCCGAGCATCAAACTGATGAGTACAGAGCACCTGAGCATGGTATTTCTCACTGATCACTATCTGCCATAAGTGTGGAAACCTAACATTGTTTAAATCGTGAATGGGTCATTTCAGACTTTCATGCATCCACAAATGAGGCTTAGAATTAAACTTGGCCATAACCACCTACCTGTCCCTATAACTGAAGTAGACTTATTGCACTTCCTAACACAGGTGGGAACAGGTGGTAACTGAGCATATATTGAGTTTCTCTGAAATGCTAAGATCTGTTAACCATGAATGTAGGAATATGACCATGCCTTACTGCTAAGAAAATGCATATAAAAATAGATACTTGGCATATACAAAAATCCAGTGTTATGTGAGCCCAACTGCCAACGTCAAGGCGTATCTCTTTAGTCTGTCTACACATTCTGCTGATGTTAGCGCTGATAGTCCACAATTTGCAGTGTTTTTCATTGCTTATGAGCTGTCATCTCTACTTTGCTGTCCCAGAACTTACTGGGCACCTGGGGTAGTTGCATATAACACCAGGCAATCCTGGTCGGGGTGCTCTTAACTCTTTTTTTTTTTTTTTTTTTTAGCAGTGATGGATTGAGGCTTCTGCTTTTAAACACTGAGGGCATTTAAAGGGAACCTGTCACCGGATATTTATAATACTCACGTAATGGTCGGTGCAGAACAGACTGGTCGGATGAGTGTCTCCGGGTCCACGCCTCCTTTGGCCTTCTTCTGAAGCTAGTGTGGATGACTCATTCGAAGTCATCTACACTAGCCGACATTAAGGTCCCGCGCAAGCGCGCTAGATTACTTTGATCTGCCGGCGCAGGACCTCAATGTTGGCTTGTGTATGACGTAGAATGTGTCATCATTAGCTTCAGAAGGAGGACAAAGATAGCCAAAAGAGGAGGCGTGGACAGGGAGAACGGAGACGCCCATCCGGCCAGTCTCCTCCGCACTGTTAGGTGAGTATTATAAACATCCGGTGACAGGTTCCTTTCAACAGGGAATTAAAGGGTAACTGTTTAGACTGTCACTTATTTTGCGTTTTTTTTTTTTGTTGCTATCCATTTTAGTCTGGAAAAGTTTACAATATATCCATATGCCCATGGCTGCATTTGACCACTTGCAGACTATCAACCCTTTTTTGTGAAGTAATGCACCAAGTGACTGTTCCAGATCATGAGGTAATTGTTTTAGTTGACTGACTTATTTTGTATGACTTTTCTTTTTTCTTTGCAGAATCTTGGCCATGAAGGAGAGTTGAGTATTTCCTCACATGCTCATTTGTGTGGCAAAGTCTACAATATCTCAAATGGTCCTGAGTATGTCCTATGTGATCTGGCAGTATTTGCAGCTGGTGGATACCTTATTTCAACCCAAGGGATTTGGTTACAGGCAGGGCCGTATTTACCATTAGGCACCCGTGGTCCGGTGCCTAGGGCGGCAGATTGTGAGGGGCGGCACCTTCTGGCAGCAAAAAAAAAAAAAAAAAAAAATTATTTTTTTTTTTTTTTTTTTTTTTACATTTTTTTTTTTTTTGTGGCCGCCGAGCACAGGGAGATGATTGACCCCGGAACTGCCGGC
Source organism: Anomaloglossus baeobatrachus (assembly GCF_048569485.1). Classification (NCBI taxonomy): domain Eukaryota; kingdom Metazoa; phylum Chordata; class Amphibia; order Anura; family Aromobatidae; genus Anomaloglossus; species Anomaloglossus baeobatrachus. Next base: position 96,598,541 of record NC_134364.1, on the reverse strand, counting down.
GCCTGCACTTCCGGGGTCACAGGCGCGCGCCAATCAGCTCCTTCCTCTGTGCTGCGTCCACTGCTGTGTGGACGTCACATGCAGAGCTCACAGCAGGACGCCGCGGAGGACGCCGTGATGGAAGCCGGTGTCAGAAGAGGATACTCACGTGAGCCAGGAAGATGGCGGCGGGCACTGGAGCAGGTAAGTGGATTCATAAGGAGCGTGGGAGTGTCTCTAATGCAGACCAGAGATCTGCGCATGCGGGGGGGGAGGCGGCAAAGGCAGATACTGGAGGGAGGCAGAGGCTGAGACTGGGGGGAGGCTGGAGGGAGGCAGAGGCTGAGACTGGGGGGAGGCTGGAGGGAGGCAGAGGCTGAGACTGGGGGGAGGCTGGAGGGAGGCAGAGGCTGAGACTGGAGGGAGGCAGTGGCTGAGACTGGGGGGAGGCTGGAGGGAGGCAGAGGCTGAGACTGGAGAGAGGCAGAGGCTGAGACTGGGGGGAGGCTGGAGGGAGGCAGAGGCTGAGACTGGAGGGAGGCAGAGGCTGAGACTGTGGGGAGGCTGGAGGGAGGCAGAGGCTGAGACTGGGGGAGGCTGGAGGGAGGCAGAGGCAGAGACTGGGGGGGGGGCTGGAGGGAGGCAGAGGCAGAGACTGGGGGGAGGCTGGAGGGAGGCAGAGGCTGAGACTGGGGGAGGCTGGAGAGAGGCAGAGGCTGAGACTGGGGGGAGGCTGGAGGGAGGCAGAAGCAGAGACTGGGGGGAGGCTGGAGGGAGGCAGAGTCAGAGACTGGGGGCAGGCTGGAGGGAGGCAGAGGCAGAGACTGGGGGGAGGCTGGAGGGAGGCAGAGGCTGAGACTGGAGGGAGGCTGAGACTGGGGGGAGGCTGGAGGGAGACTGAGGATGAGACTTAGGGGAGGCTGGAGGGAGGCTGAGGCTGAGACTGGAGGGAGGCTGAGGCTGAGACTGGGGGGAGGCTGGAGGGAGGCAGAGACTGGGGGGAGGCTGGAGGGAGGCAGAGACTGGGGGGAGGCTGGAGGGAGGCAGAGACTGGGGGGAGGCTGGAGGGAGGCTGAGGCTGAGACTGGAGGGAGGCAGAGGCTGCGACTGGAGAGAGGCAGAGGCTGAGACTGGGGGGAGGCTGGAGGGAGGCAGAGGCTGAGACTGGAGAGAGGCAGAGGCTGAGACTGGGGGGAGGTTGGAGGGAGGCAGAGGCTGAGACTGGAGGGAGGCAGAGGCTGAGACTGTGGGGAGGCTGGAGGGAGGCAGAGGCAGAGACTGGGGGAGGCTGGAGGGAGGCAGAGGCAGAGACTGGGGGGAGGCTGGAGGGAGGCAGAGGCAGAGACTGGGAAGAGGCTGGAGGGAGGCAGAGGCTGAGACTGGGGGGAGGCTGGAGAGAGGCAGAGGCTGAGACTGGGGGAGGCTGGAGGGAGGCAGAGGCAGAGACTGGGGGGAGGCTGGAGGGAGGCAGAGGCAGAGACTGGGGGGAGGCTGGAGGGAGGCAGAGGCAGAGACTGGGGGGAGGCTGGAGGGAGGCAGAGGCAGAGACTGGGGGGAGGCTGGAGGGAGGCAGAGGCAGAGACTGGGGGGAGGCTGGAGGGAGGCAGAGGCAGAGACTGGGGGGAGGCTGGAGGGAGGCAGAGGCAGAGACTGGGGGGAGGCTGGAGGGAGGCAGAGGCTGAGACTGGGGGGAGGTTGGAGGGAGGCAGAGGCTGAGACTGGAGGGAGGCAGAGGCTGAGACTGTGGGGAGGCTGGAGGGAGGCAGAGGCTGAGACTGGGGGAGGCTGGAGGGAGGCAGAGGCAGAGACTGGGGGGAGGCTGGAGGGAGGCAGAGGCAGAGACTGGGGGGAGGCTGGAGGGAGGCAGAGGCTGAGACTGGGGGGAGGCTGGAGAGAGGCAGAGGCTGAGACTGGGGGGAGGCTGGAGGGAGGCAGAGGCAGAGACTGGGGGGAGGCTGGAGGGAGGCAGAGGCAGAGACTGGGGGAGGCTGGAGGGAGGCAGAGGCAGAGACTGGGGGGAGGCTGGAGGGAGGCAGAGGAAGAGACTGGGGGGAGGCTGGAGGGAGGCAGAGGCTGAGACTGGGGGGAGGCTGGAGGGAGGCAGAGGCAGAGACTGGAGGGAGGCAGAGGCAGAGACTGGAGGGAGGCAGAGGCAGAGACTGGAGGGAGGCAGAGGCTGAGACTGGAGGGAGGCAGAGGCTGAGACTGGAGGGAGGCAGAGGCTGAGACTGGGGGGAGGCTGGAGGGAGGCAGAGGCTGAGACTGGAGAGAGGCAGAGGCTGAGACTGGGGGGAGGTTGGAGGGAGGCAGAACCTGAGACTGGAGGGAGGCAGAGGCTGAGACTGTGGGGAGGCTGGAGGGAGGCAGAGGCTGAGACTGGAGAGAGGCAGAGGCTGAGACTGGGGGGAGGCTGGAGGGAGGCAGAGGCTGAGACTGGAGAGAGGCAGAGGCTGAGACTGTGGGGAGGCTGGAGGGAGGCAGAGGCTGAGACTGGGGGAGGCTGGAGGGAGGCAGAGGCAGAGACTGGGGGGAGGCTGGAGGGAGGCAGAGGCAGAGACTGGGAAGAGGATGGAGGGAGGCAGAGGCTGAGACTGGGGGGAGGCTGGAGAGAGGCAGAGGCTGAGACTGGGGGAGGCTGGAGGGAGGCAGAGGCAGAGACTGGGGGGAGGCTGGAGGGAGGCAGAGGCAGAGACTGGGGGGAGGCTGGAGGGAGGCAGAGGCAGAGACTGGGGGGAGGCTGGAGGGAGGCAGAGGCAGAGACTGGGGGGAGGCTGGAGGGAGGCAGAGGCAGAGACTGGGGGGAGGCTGGAGGGAGGCAGAGGCTGAGACTGGGGGGAGGCTGGAGAGAGGCAGAGGCTGAGACTGGGGGAGGCTGGGGGGAGGCAGAGGCAGAGACTGGGGGGAGGCTGGAGGGAGGCAGAGGCAGAGACTGGGGGGAGGCTGGAGGGAGGCAGAGGCAGAGACTGGGGGGAGGCTGGAGGGAGGCAGAGGCAGAGACTGGGGGGAGGCTGGAGGGAGGCAGAGGCAGAGACTGGGGGGAGGCTGGAGGGAGGCAGAGGCAGAGACTGGGGGGAGGCTGGAGGGAGGCAGAGGCTGAGACTGGGGGGAGGTTGGAGGGAGGCAGAGGCTGAGACTGGAGGGAGGCAGAGGCTGAGACTGTGGGGAGGCTGGAGGGAGGCAGAGGCTGAGACTGTGGGGAGGCTGGAGGGAGGCAGAGGCAGAGACTGGGGGGAGGCTGGAGGGAGGCAGAGGCAGAGACTGGGGGGAGGCTGGAGGGAGGCAGAGGCTGAGACTGGGGGGAGGCTGGAGAGAGGCAGAGGCTGAGACTGGGGGGAGGCTGGAGGGAGGCAGAGGCAGAGACTGGGGGGAGGCTGGAGGGAGGCAGAGGCAGAGACTGGGGGAGGCTGGAGGGAGGCAGAGGCAGAGACTGGGGGGAGGCTGGAGGGAGGCAGAGGAAGAGACTGGGGGGAGGCTGGAGGGAGGCAGAGGCTGAGACTGGGGGGAGGCTGGAGGGAGGCAGAGGCAGAGACTGGAGGGAGGCAGAGGCAGAGACTGGAGGGAGGCAGAGGCTGAGACTGGAGGGAGGCAGAGGCTGAGACTGGAGGGAGGCAGAGGCTGAGACTGGAGGGAGGCAGAGGCTGAGACTGGGGGGAGGCTGGAGGGAGGCAGAGGCTGAGACTGGAGAGAGGCAGAGGCTGAGACTGGGGGGAGGTTGGAGGGAGGCAGAACCTGAGACTGGAGGGAGGCAGAGGCTGAGACTGTGGGGAGGCTGGAGGGAGGCAGAGGCTGAGACTGGAGAGAGGCAGAGGCTGAGACTGGGGGGAGGCTGGAGGGAGGCAGAGGCTGAGACTGGAGAGAGGCAGAGGCTGAGACTGTGGGGAGGCTGGAGGGAGGCAGAGGCTGAGACTGGGGGAGGCTGGAGGGAGGCAGAGGCAGAGACTGGGGGGAGGCTGGAGGGAGGCAGAGGCAGAGACTGGGAAGAGGATGGAGGGAGGCAGAGGCTGAGACTGGGGGGAGGCTGGAGAGAGGCAGAGGCTGAGACTGGGGGAGGCTGGAGGGAGGCAGAGGCAGAGACTGGGGGGAGGCTGGAGGGAGGCAGAGGCAGAGACTGGGGGGAGGCTGGAGGGAGGCAGAGGCAGAGACTGGGGGGAGGCTGGAGGGAGGCAGAGGCAGAGACTGGGGGAGGCTGGAGGGAGGCAGAGGCAGAGACTGGGGGGAGGCTGGAGGGAGGCAGAGGCTGAGACTGGGGGGAGGCTGGAGGGAGGCAGAGGCTGAGACTGGGGGGAGGCTGGAGGGAGGCAGAGGCTGAGACTGGGGGGAGGCTGGAGGGAGACTGAGGCAGAGACTGGGGGGAGGCTGGAGGGAGGCAGAGGCAGAGACTGGGGGGAGGCTGGAGGGAGGCAGAGGCTGAGACTGGGGGGAGGCTGGAGAGAGGCAGAGGCTGAGACTGGGGGGAAGCTGGAGGGAGGCAGAGGCAGAGACTGGGGGGAGGCTGGAGGGAGGCAGAGGCAGAGACTGGGGGGGAGGCTGGAGGGAGGCAGAGGCAGAGACTGGGGGGAGGCTGGAGGGAGGCAGAGTCAGAGACTGGGGGCAGGCTGGAGGGAGGCAGAGGCAGAGACTGGGGGGAGGCTGGAGGGAGGCAGAGGCTGAGACTGGAGGGAGGCTGAGACTGGGGGAGGCTGGAGGGAGACTGAGGCTGAGACTGGGGGGAGGCTGGAGGGAGGCTGAGGCTGAGACTGAAGGGAGGCTGAGGCTGAGACTGGGGGGAGGCTGGAGGGAGGCTGAGGCTGAGACTGAAGGGAGGCTGAGGCTGAGACTGGGGGGAGGCTGGAGGGAGGCAGAGACTGGGGGGAGGCTGGAGGGAGGCAGAGGCAGAGACTGGGGGGAGGCTGGAGGGAGGCTGAGGCTGAGACTGGAGGGAGGCTGAGGCTGAGACTGGAGGGAGGCTGGAGGGAGGCTGAGGCGGAGACTGGGGCAGGCTGAGGCTGGGGGGAGGCAAAGGCTGAGACTGGGGAAGAGAGGCTGATGCTGAGGGAAGATAGAGGCTGATGCTGGGGGAGAGAGGCTGATGCTGGGGGAGTGGGAGAGAGGGGCTAATGCTAGAGACAGAGGACAAGGGATGAGGGATAGTGCAATGACAAAATCGATTGGGTGGGGGGAGTGTAAGGACTCAGAATAAGAGGGGGCAGCATTGGGAGCTCATTGTGAAGAAGGGGCAGCATGTGTGGGATCAGTATGGAGTGGAGCAATGTAGGGGAGTCAATATCAAGAGTGGGGTAGTGTGTGTGGGGGGGGTCTCAGCATAAGCGTTAGTGTGGTGGTCTTAGCATGAGTGGGGCAACATGAAGGTCTCATTATGGAAAAGAGGAAGGCAGCATTAGGAGCTCATGGAGAGGGACAGCATGCATGGGACATTGTGAGAAGGGGGCAGCATGCATGGGACACTGAGGAGGGGGCAGCATGCATGAGACATTGTGAGAAGGGGGCAGCATGCATGGGACACTGAGGAGGGAGCAGCATGCATGGGACATTGTGAGGAAGGAGCAGCATGCATGGGACATTGTGAGGAGGGAGCATCAAGCATGAGACATTGTGCGGAGGGAGCAGCATTCATGGGACATTGTGAGGAGGGAGCAGCATGCATGGGACATTGTGAGGAGGGAGCAGCATGCATGGGACATTGTGAGGCGGGAGCAGCATACATGAGACATTGTGAGGAGGGGGCAGCATGCATGAGACATTGTGAGGAGGGAGCAGCATTCATGGGACATTGTGAGGAGGGAGCAGCATGCATGGGACATTGTGAGGAGGGGCAGCATGCATGGGACATTGTGAGGAGGGAGCAGCATGCATGGGACATTGTGAAGAGGGGGCAGCATGCATGGGACATTGTGAGGAGAGAGCAGCATGCATGGGACATTGTGAGGAGGGGGCAGCATGCATGGGACATTGTGAGGAGGGGGCAGCATGCATGGGACATTGTGAGGAGGGGGCAGCATGCATAAGACATTGTGAGGAGGGGGCAGCATGCAAGGGACATTGTGAGGAGGGGGCAGCATGCAAGGGACATTGTGAGGAGGGAGCAGCATGCATGGGACATTGTGAGGAGGGGGCAGCATGCATGGGACATTGTGAGGAGGGGGCAGCATGCAAGGGACATTGTGAGGAGGGGGCAGCATTCATGGGACATTGTGAGGAGGGGGCAGCATGCATGGGACATTGTGAGGAGGGGGCAGCAAGCATGGGACATTGTGAGGAGGGAGCAGCATGCATGGGACATTGTGACGAGGGAGCAGCATGCATGGGACATTGTGAGGAGGGGGCAGCATGCATGGGACATTGTGAGGAGGGGGCAGCATGCATGGGACATTGTGAGGAGGGGGCAGCATGCATGGGACATTGTGAGGAGGGGGCAGCATGCATGGGATATTGTGAGGAGGGGGCAGCATGCATGGGACATTGTCCTCACATCATGCTGCTCCCTCCTCACAATGTACAGATCATATTTCATAATCGAGGAAGGTGTGGTGGATATACAGTAGTTTATAAGGGAGGGCAGTGTGGTGTTTATTAGGGGCAGTGTCACAGTCACAGTATATAAGTGGGGACGGTGTGGTGGGAATATTTTATACTCATGCTATGTTTTGATGTGTCTGTGGTGATTCCCATTGGGGGGGGGGGTTCGTTTCTTATTGATACTTTTTAAAGTGTGCTACAGAGTAGATCTGCCTTAAACAGATGTCGTGTGCGAAAACTCAGTTTTACGTTGTCACTAAGGGGCGCGACCACTTAAAGTGCCTAGGGCAGCACGAAGGCAAAATACAGCCCTGGTTACAGGTGACAAGCTTTTAATCCTTGGCCAATATCTTCAACTGTAAAGGCTGTTGACAGTCGGCACATGTGTGAATCAGCCACCATAAGAAGTACATATTTATAATTCTCCATAGTCCTGATGCTACTTACAAGTTTGTAGGTCAAGTTGGAGGTTTTGGCAGTACTAGACTCCACTCCTCGCATCAGAATTCGCCAATACCTTGTGACTCTTCCTGTTTCTGGGTTCCACACAGCCAGTCTCATGGCAAGAGATGGGGTCCCACTTTTGCTTAACTTGGTGCATCCATACTCAAGTAGGCAGGCTCAGACTGGCCCATCGGTCAATTGGTGGATCATCTGGTAGGCACTTTCTGCATTAGTAGATCACTTAACACCCATCAGAATCAGTAGTTGGCACAATACACTTTTTCACTATGTAAAAATAAAGGAACCGTTTCATCGTTCCTTTAACAAACTGCCCTATAAAACATAGGCAAAATGGAGACTGTTCTATTTGCATGTGTGACGCCCTGGGCAACCCAAAGGTCACAGGTCATAACACCACCACACCCTACCTACCCCGGATAGGTACACCAAAGCTACACAAAAATCCTTGTTGCCTTCCTCCAGGGGCTTATGTCCACACCAGGGGGTGGGCCAGGCGGTTGGCTCTACCCACCAAGGAGTTCACAGCCCTGGAGGCGGGAAAACCAGACAGTTCAGCTAGGGAAGTGAAGGAGTAAACAGTGAAGTGGTAGAGAAGCAAGAGAGGAAGGAGAAGGACAGTGAGAGTAGTGACAGAGAAAGTGACAGTTGAGAAAGCCTGAAGTTGGTCCGGGTGTGTGCCCTGGACTGAGACAGCAAGGTCAGCAGACGGCGGTGACTGTCTGCAGGAGAGACTACTTGGAGGTTGCCGAAAGGACCGTGGACGGGTGGTGGCCCGGCGGTACCGGAGCGGTATACGAAGAGAAGCCAGCACCAGGGCAGGGGCCTTTCGGATCCCGGCAAGGCTAGGAGTCGCCGTGAATTTGCCAAATCCGTCAGTGAAGGGGACCTCTGGGTCTCCCAACAACAAAGTCCTGATTGAAGGCAACAGTCCAACCGATAGAGAGACACCGCCACCGCCAAGGCACCAGTTTCTCAGGGCCAGTGCCTGCGGGCAAAGAGGGGCTCCTCCGGCACTTATCCAAGCCGGGGAGTGGGTTACCGGTGGGAGCCAATCGCTACCAACATACTTAGGTGCAGGAAAAGGGACAGTCACCGTCAACTACCGGGGAAAAGCAACAGCAGCCGTCCGTGGGAACAGTCTTTCCAGCCGTGTGTTTTACCGAGAACTGTCACCGTCTCAGGCTGAGTACCACAGTGCCGTGAGGCACAGCGCTGCCCCTGCGACCCTGCACCCCACCAAGCCCTGCACCGGCCCCGCCATCCCTCATCCTCCAATTCATCACTGGGCCCCGGGACTACCACCCCCTACCCACGGAGGGGAGAACTAACAACTTTGCTGCTCCCTGTCACCACTCCCGGGATCCCCATACAGAGCAGCGGTGGTGTCTATACAATCACCACAACCGTGGGTGGCGTCACGGACAATAAACTATCCCCAAAAACCAAACCCCTTTTCACTCACGGGCGATGAGCGCCGCTCGAGTCCCCGGGATCCGGTCCATCGCTCGACCCACCGTGCACCAGCAGGCCGCAGCGGCAGCCGGACCCGAGCAGTGGGAGAGCGCAGCGTCCCCTCCTCCGCCCGCGACACATGTAGTTGATAGTGGGCCCCCAGAGTAAGTTACTGCTGGGGCCTAGTCTTACACTGCATATTAAGGATTAATGCCTGGAAAAAGCATTTTCCCAATGCTGCAGCCAGGAATGCAGCTTTATGATTCTTAACTGTAAGGCCTTGTGCGCACACTGCGTTTTTTACCCGCGTTTTTTATTTTTGCTGCAGAAATTCTTAAGAAAATGGTTGTAACCTTTCTGCAGACATTCCCCAGCAACACCTATGGAAGAAAAAAATAGCTGTGTGCACACTGCATTTATTTTTTTCTCAAGAACATTCTTTCTGCAGAATTTCTTGAGAAAAAGAATGAGCATGTCACTACTTTCCTTAAGGTACCTGCATTTTTTTCCCTCCCCCTATGACTGCACCACGAGAGAGGATCCGCCCATCCTGGACAGAAAACCTTCAGGTTAAAAAGGGGCGGTCCTTTCGCCGCCTCAGTTTGGTTTCCTGTCCTGGACGGATAACTCAGGATGTGGCCCTGGAGAGCCGTGGAGCTTCAAGCAAGCCTTACCCGCTCCCGACGGGCGGTTCTGGTAGCGGCACGGGTCCTGCCTCGCTCAGTTCGGTTTCCTGGAGGCGCCATGGCGGACCCCCGGGGGTTGCGTCCATGAGCGGGCGCAGTGCGGCAGGTAAGTACTGCAGCCTGCCGGTCCTTCCAGGGCGGTGGGGCTGCTCGCGGCCACGTGTGCTGCATGCCGCCGCCATCTTTGGGGCGTATTTTGAGTGCGGGTGATGCGCATGTGCGACAGCCGCAACTGACATGAAATGGGTCCGGAGGCGCACGGTGGGGAAGTGCTCCAGCGCTCAGTTTAAAACTGAGCTCTGAGCGGTGGAACATGCTCCAGTTCTCCCTGCCTGATGGAGGTGTTTGTTCGGACATGGCAAACGTCCTTAGGTTCAGCAATATGGACAAGGATGGGCACCGTGAGGAGGACTGACACTCTGTGCGTGAGTCCTCTTCCCCTCCTGCTGGCAAGAAAGTGGTGAAACCACCGGAGCGTCGCAGGAGCGACTCTGGCTCAGATGCCAGCTTGTCTAGCAATCGTGGCACCCGGGCCACTAAACATACCCGAGAAACATATGACGGCAAAGGCGCCTCCAGAGGGAAGACTATGATGAAAGCTCCTTCCCCAGAACTGGTACCGACCCTTCATCTCCTAGTGGGTGAGTGATCTTCGGGCATGTGTACCTGTTGTTCATTGTTTTCCTGGTGTTGTCTCCCCTCCGTCCCTGTCATGCATAGGTTAAAAAGCCACGGAAGTGTACTACCAAATCGAATAACAGGGAATGCGCCCTCTGTAACCGGGAACTGACTCCGTCCTGCCTCCCACCTTGGGACCTTAACCTGGTTTTGGCGGCAATGACGGATCTTCCGTTCGAGCCCCTTGACTCCATCCCTGTAAAATGTCTTTCCCTTAAGACTGTCCTCCTGGTAGCCCTGACCTTGGCTCGTAGGATTAGCGACATTCAGGCCCTTTCTATTGACCCTCTTTACACTCAAATACTGGACGATAGGGTAGTGTTGCCCCCTGACCCTGCGTACCTCCCCAAGGTAGTTTCTCGGTTTCCTACGTCCCAGGAGATTGTGTTGCCATCCTTTTGCACTAACCCGATGTGTGCAGAGGAAAGGCGTTGGCATTGTTTAGATGTACGTCGTTGTCTCATCCAGTATCTTCTTGTCACCAGTTCATGGAGGAAGGACAAGTCTGTCTCTTTCCAGGGGCCTAAAAAGGGGTTAAGAGTTTCAAATCCACGCTGGCCAGATGGATTAGGGACGCCATTGCATTAGCTTACACGGCTAGGGGTGCTGCCGTTCTGGTGGGTCTGAAGGCACATTCTACGTGGGCTGTAGAATCTTCTTGGGCAGAACGGGCGGATGTTTCCATTGCTCAAATTTGTAAAGCTGCCACATGGTCATCACCCTCGACCTTTTATAAGCATTATAGGCTGGATCTTTCCTTCTCCGACCTCACCTTTGGGAGGTGGGTTCTACAGGCTGTGGTCAATCCCTGATTTTTCCTTTTGCTGTAATTCTCTCGTGGTGCAATCATAGGGTGAGGGAAAAATACGTAATTACTTACCGGTAATGTTTTTTTCCGGTAATGTTTTTTTCCGAACCCATGACGGCACCCTTATATTCCCACCCTGCACTGGGGATTGTTGGTTGGTTCACCTTCCTTTCTTCCTTTTTCCACAATTTTTCTGGTGGTGGCCTTATACTAACCTGTTGTTTTTTGTCAGAGGTCCTCTCATGCTCTGTAATCAAACTGAGGCGGCGAGAGGACTGCCCCTTTTTAACCTGAAGGTTTCCTGTCCTGGATGGGCGCATCCTCTCTCGTGGTGCCGTCATGGGTTTGGAAAACACATTACCGGTAAGTAATTACGTATTTTTGCCATAGATAATGGTAAATAAAATGCAGGGACCAACCGGCAGAAAAAATGCATCAAAAATGCACAAACGCGGTAAAAACGCATGCGTTTTTCAGTGCGTTATTGGTGTATTTTTTTGAATGCAAGTGAACTAATCTTTCAGACTGTCAAAAAATTTCTTGAGAAAAAGCCTTTTCTAGTGCGCACAGGGCCTAAGGTCTTCACCAGTGCTACACAGTTAAACGCAACCATTGTCTTGGTCATCATAGCTGCCTTGGTCATCAACCTAGGTTTGTGGTGAGGAAGCGAAAACACAAGGTGGCTGTGATGGTCGTCTTTTCTATTAGTGTCGTGCCCAGGGAAGGGGGTACTCTATTCCGTGCGGTTGCAAATGGGGATGTCACTCTGGTGGCCATTGCCCGCTCCCGTGCCCTGGGGCTCTTGTAAATGAGTGTATTTACAGGGGAGATAAGAGTTAATGTCATGTGACGCCACCTGCGGGTTGCGGTTAAGGATGGAAAACCGCCGCTGTTGAATGTGGGTACTCCCAGAGCTGGTTGCAGCAATGGTGTTAGGCCCTCCGCAGGTAGGGCTGTGCCTGGGAGACGTAACGGGGGTAATAACAGACCACACCAGGTTGTCTTTAACAGTCTCTACTCACTTTGACCCAGGAGTTGCTGGTTCAGGTCCCAGGAGTATCAGTGCCAATGTAGTGACCCAGGTTGCTCTGTCCCTGGCACACTGTTGGTTGGGTCCCTGGAGCGTTTGGGGCTGGACTGTCCCTTTTTAAGGTACTTTCCTGCACTTTCCTTTTCCCCTAGTAGTATGGGGAGTTTTTTCCCTCCATGGAGTTAAAGTTGAAGTCTGGGAAGAGATCAGTCTTCTGACTTGTGTCCCTCACTGCAGAGTATTTGGGGCACCTCAGCAAGAAGTGGGTCTTACCCACCATGGCCTCCTGGGGGCACTGTTGGCACTATCTGCTCTCTTGGGGCTTGTAGTGTCAGTGCTGCCTAGATGCCATGAGTAGGCCTGACACACTTTCCTCTTCAATGAGCGACCAACACTTGTCTATCCTCCGGTAAGGTGCTGTCGTTCCTCTAGTAAACATGATGATCCTCACACTTAGGGTGGTGGCAGAGTAGTACTGAATCTAAAGTGTGGAAGTGTTGAGTAGGGGGACTAGAAGTAATTGGAAACTGTGGGTGGGGGGCATGGGGAGGGGGCTGATTTCTAGTAGTTTATACTTTCCATATTTCCTCTCGGTTCTGACTCAGTTTTTCTGTTGGTGTCTTAACATTCCCACTCTTGGTTGAAACTGTGTATCATTGATATTTTGGTATGCCTTACTGGTCTTGCCCTTCAGAGTTTTTTCCAATTTCTATACATTTGCTTTGGAAAAAAATAGTTTTTTGCTCAAATGTTTTTAGTCTTACAAATGTTTTGATAGCTTTATGGTTTTTGCTTAGTGTTCAATTTTTAGGGTCTCTTCTCTTAACCATGGTTATGGGGTCTCTACTCCCTCTTGGCATTCTGGCTTAAGTAATAGCCCCTGTGTCCATAATTACTCAGGCTTTCTTCCGTGTCGAGTGATATAACGAACGTTTTTTTGAATGATCTGCACAGATTCGTTAGCCAAATTGAATTACGAACCTACTTGTTGTCGAGACAGTTTGCATAGCTTGATGCTAATATTTGCTTTAAAAAAATTAATGTTCGCTTCCAGTCTTCTCCTGGCCTTGTATTCACTGTAATGGTTGACCTCCATTTTTTAACACATGTAATCTGATTCTTATAGGCCCTTTTCAGTGATGTCCATGTGCACAGTCTGATTTTGGAATGTGTTAATGGACAGTTGATTTGTCATGCAAGTCAATGAATCAAGGCTCGTTTTGTTTACAACTTTCCAAAAACTGTTAACTGTTTGACGTTACCCCCCATAATCATTCAGGTTTCCCATGAGTTTGGTCTTGGCATCTTGCACGTTATTTTTCTTTTCATCATAGAATAATTAAACATCCTCATCCTTGGCATCCGGTGCTCAGAATAGTGACATGGATTGGTGCGCCTTGTTGTATCACGATAACTATCACTGACGGTGTTTAACTTCGACAGTGGCTGCTAATTTTCAGTTGAGAATAAGGGAGACTGTTCTTTGTTCTACAGTTTCATTGCCAGGACACTGCCTAATGTTTGGCTGAAAATATCTAGGTTGAATGCAACTCTGGAGTTTAGTTTGTGTTTTTCTGTTACACCCTTTACCAATCAGGTTACTTGTATATTTTGAGGGTTTCTGAACATGGCGATACATGTTTTTGTTTCCTGTTTGTTTGTTTTTTAACTAGAACCCCTTAGGCTACATGCGCACGCTGCTTCATTTTCGTGTTCACATACTGCAGCCAAAACTGCACCTTGTCAGAGAGAGCCTGGAAATGTCACAAAAAATGTAGGTGCTTTTTTTGGTGCGTTTTTGCTGCTTTTTTGGTGCGTTTTTGGCTGCGGTTTTGTCAACAATTGTTTCATGTATTTTTCAGTTCAAACAAGCCCATAAAGCTTGTTGAATTGAAAAAAAAAAATATTAGAAATAAATAAAAAAAAAAGCGTGCGGTCCCCCCCAATTTTAATGCCAGCCAGATAAAGCCATACGGCTGAAGGCTGGTATTCTCAGGATGGGGAGCTCCACGTTATGGGGAGCCCTCCAGCCTAACTATCAGTCAGCAGCCGCCCAGAATGGCCGCATCCATTAGATGCGGCTGTTCTGGGACAGTACCTGGCTCTTCCCGATTTTGCCCTGGTGCATTGGCAAATCGGGGTAATAAGGAGTTATTGGCAGCCCATAGCTGCCACTAAATCCTAGATTAATCATGTCAGGCGTCTCCCCGAGATACCTTCCATGATTAATCTGTAAATTACAGTAAATAAACACAACGAAAAATCCTTTATTAGAAATAAAAAACACTAACAAATTCCCTCATTACCAATTTATTAACCCCAACAAAGCCCTCCATGTTCGGCGTAATCCAGGATAGTCCAGCGTCGCTTCCAGCTCTGCTGCATGGAGGTGACCAGAGAAGCAGCAGACACCGCCGCTCCGGTCAGCTCCACGCAGCAACTGAAGACAGCCAAGCGATCAGTTGAGCTGTCACAGAGGTTACCTGCGGCCACCACTGAATCCAGTGGTGGCCGCGAGTAACCTCAGTGACAGCTCAGCTGATCGCGCTACTGCGTGGAGCTGACAGGAGCGTGGAGGACGGGATTATCAGCGATGGCAGCGAGAGGGGTCAATCATCTCCCCTATGCGTGCATACTGGGGACAGCGGTACTTCGGGGAACACGTGGAGGACGGGACTATCAGCGGCGGCAGCGAGAGGGGGATGGACATTGGCAGCAGAAAACTTTAATTTTTCCCTCTCGCTACCGCTGCTGATAGTCCCGTCCTCCACATCTCCCCTGTGCGTGCACGCTGGGGACAGCGATACTTCGGGGAATACGTGGAGGACGGGACTATCAGCGGCAGCGAGAGGAAAAAATCAATGTTTTCAGCTGCCAATCTCCATCCCCCTCTCGCTGCCGCCGCTGATAGTCCCGTCCTCCACATCATCTCCCCTGTGCGTGCATGCTGGGGACAGTGGTACTTCAGGGAACACGTGGAGGACGGGACTATCAGCGACGGCGGCGAGAGGGGGATGGACATTAACAGCTGAAAACATTGATTTTTCCCTCTCGCTGCTGCCGCTGCTGATAGTCTCCGTCCTCCACATCATCTCCCCTGGGGACAGCGGTACTTCGGGGAACACATGGAGGACGGGACGGGACAGGACCACTTGCCTGACCTCACTTCCTGACAAATCACCTGCGTTTTTGGTACTAAAAACGCAGGTAAAATGCACCACTTTTGATTAGCATGCATTTCTCCTGCGTTTTTGATGCCCTCATTGATTTCAATGGGTGACAAATGACAAAAACGCAGGAAGAATGAACATGCTGCATTTTTTTTGTCACAAACTTTAAAAAAAACGCTGACAAACTGCAGTGTGCGCATGACAAATCTGACTTCTCATAGACTTTGCTGGGAAGTCAGATGTCAGAAAGTTCTGCTGACAAAACTGCAGCCAAAAACGCAGCAAAAAAGCAGGAAAAAAAGCAGCGTGCGCATGTAGCCTAAGGAGACTTGCAGCTGCGATCTTTTGATTGTGCTGTACAGAGCAATGCAGCAACCCCTGCCGACGCATATTAAATTCCGCTGTCAGATACTGACAGTGGGTTGTAAATGGTGCATCAAGGCAAGTGACACAACATACCAGTACGTCATACGTCGTGAAAGGGTTAAATTGTACAAACTTTCGAAGACTGAGATTTTCCGTTAAGGGGTGTGAAGTGTTGGGGACAGCAGGGCTTTCTGGAGGTCACTATAGAGGTGTCAACATCAGGTGGCTGAGGTATTTATGGATTTGAACCTGTAATCTAATGAGAAAGTGCCTTCATATTGCTATAAGTTGTCCTCAGTTCCTTGTACCACGATGATGCCATTGTTGTACAGCTTGATGGTAGGGGAGTTGACCTTTGTCATCTTAGTTTTTAATTCTGAGAAAAATGACATCCTGACTCGGGTTAACGGTGACCTGGTTCCCAGGAGAAGCGGTTGCTGGTGGAGCACTCCCGGAACTACGCACAGACTGGGTACTAGACGCTAGGACAGGAAAGAGCTTCAAGCCGACCTGTTAATACCTGCACAGCGAGGGGACCATCAAGGACCTTGCTGACCTTAAAGAATCCGAAGACTCAGTAGCAAAGGGAGAACCGAGAACAGGACCAGAGACTTAAAGGGAACCTGTCAGCAGAAATTTCGCCCAAAACCTAAAGATTCCACCTCTGCAGCTCCTGGGCTGCATTCTAGAAAGGTCCCTATTGTGCCCCATGTGAGACCAAAATAAAGACTTTATAAAGTGGTACCTTTTTGTATTCAGATACTGTAAATGTGACACGGGGGCGGGCTTTCTGGCGTCCGTTATTCTGCCCCCTGGTCCTGTATGCCGCCCCATCGCTCCTTTCCATAGCTGATGCACCGCCCACTGCTCTAGCCATCCCCGCGCATGCCCAGTGCCAGTCTCACGGGACTGAGCAGTGTGACCGCTGGTGACGTGTGCGCAGACAAGTGATTATGGGCGGGACTGTGATTATCAGCAAGTACCCGCCCATAATCTCGTGAGCGCGCAAACCTCACCAGCGGTCACACTGTGCTCAGTGTAGATGCTACTGTATGGGCTGCTTCCAGGGATGACGTCCCTTCTGTCACGTGATAGGGGCGTGTTCAAAATACTATCACGTGACAAAAAGGGACGTCATCCCTGGAAGCAGCCCATACAGTCTAGCATCTACACTGAGCAGTGTGACCGCTGGTGAGGTTTGCGCGCTCAGGAGATTATGGGCGGGTACTTGCTGATAACAATCACAGCCCCGCTTTATCACTTGCCTGCGCACACATCACCAGCGGTCACACTGCTCAGTCCCGTGAGACTGGCACTGGGCATGCGCGGGGATGGCTGGAGCAGTGGGCGGTGCATCAGCTATGGAAAGGAGCGATGGGGCGGCATACAGGACCAGGGGGCAGAATAACGGACGGCAGAGAGCCCGCCCCCGTGTCACATTTACAGTATCTGAATACAAAAAGGTACCACTTTATAAAGTCTTTATTTTGGTCTCAGATGGGGCACAATAATAGGGACCTTTCTAGAATGCAGCCCAGGAGCTGCAGAGGGGGAATCTTTAAGGTTTTGGGCGAAATTTCTGCTGACAGGTTCCCTTTTAAACCCCACAGGATTCATGCTACAGTCAGGCGGACAGAAGTGGACAAACCACAGACCGGGGACCCCCAGTGTTCTATACCACGGGGACCCACTTACCAGACTGGTGCAGGGGAAGAAGGTACCAGAGAACCAGAATGGCACTGGGAAGAAGGGGACCTGGAGGCAAAACCAGGCGGCCTTGGGCAACCGTTAACATCTTCAGCAGTGAGTAAACAAGTTGCATTTAACACTTGTGTGGACTCCCTTCTTCTGACGCCCACTGCACCATACACCCTCTTGGGCTAAACCCTACTTGCGGAGGGTCTACCATTCTAGTTGCCAATACCCCCAGCCCCAGTAGAGACATTCTGAAGCGGCGGCGGCTCATTACACGCAAGTGGTGTCAGAAGTGAACATTATTTTATTCTCCCCTGTAAATATCCACTTTACAAAAAGGGCCCAGGGCACGGAGCCAGGTAACTGCCACCACTGTGACATTCCTAATAGAGACACTAAGGACCAAGTACCCCATATCCCATGGTGCTACACATATACTCCAAGTAAATCTGGTGAAAACGTACCTCTCAGCTATACAGAGTTGTAGTACGGTGTTACCCTATTGTATTATTTTTTTTATTTTGCTCTTTAGTATTTTACTTCGTATCAGCCCTTATTGATACTGATAGGATATATATTTAGGGTGATGTGCCAGGCCATGGATTGGTCTAAAGAAAAATAAATTTGTTTTTCTTGTCTTCCTCTTTGGATGTAGTCAGTAAAGATGGTTTTGGATGAGCTCTTGTCTTGTTTCATGGCCCTCTTTGCTCGATTGCTCTTCCCAAGAATGTGATCTTCAGGGCGTCTGATCCCTGCGGTCCTGTGTCCCCAGCTCTGTGCAGTAGTAATTTACTGTTTGTCTTGTTAAAAATTAAATTTTCCATTTTCGTAGTGATCCTACTAAACTCTATATACTTTAGAAATTAAATTTAAAGTGTTAAAGTGCTGCCCCAGTGTCAGCAGCCGGACTGCTCGGGTCCAAATCTGTGGTGGCTCGAGAGGTCTCCAGACCGGGGGGTCTTGTGGCCACTTAAATGAAGGGGGTATTTACAGGGGATCATGTTTGGAGTTTGTGACGCCACCCGTGGTGTGTGGTAATGTGTAGTACCCGGGAGCGGTGGAGTGGGGCAGCCAGGTGTTAGAACCCTCCATGGGTCGGGGGAATGCCCCAGGACTCGGTGATGGTGTTTGGGGAGTGCCGTGGGGAGTGAAGGGGCTACTTGCGTACTCACTCAGTCCAAAAAGCTGTCACCGACAACTGGATAAACCAAAGTTCTAAACACCGCTGCCGCTGAGGGGAGCTAGTTTGGGTCCCGTCCCCGATGGTGCTGCCTGGTGATCTGTGACCTTCCTCCTGGCACTTAGCTTCTTGATTGGTCCCGGTAGTATAGAACTAGTCGGGTCCTGCTCCCCATTCTGGCTAAGTGTGGGAGCTTGCTCTCAGGGTTCACGCTTGGGATTTCCTGAACAGTTTTAGTAGAAAGTCCTATCCCCCTTGTTGCGCTAGTACCCAGATTTTGTAGCGGGTGGAGAGCGGATCTTGAAGGCTCCGTCCTCGTCTGGTAAATTCAGGTTGCCTGAAGCTACTCCCGGACCTAAGGTCCACGTACCCAGTCGTGCCCTGGTCCCAGCCCCGTGATGGTACAAGACTGCCAGCTGTCCTCCTCGATAGTTCCGTGCCCCTTGTCACGATCCCCTGCGACCGGGGGTCCAGCTCCTACTAGGCCCAGACCACTGTCTACCTAGTTACTTCCAAGGAGCCAGGCTTCTGACCTCCTCTCTCCTTCACTTCCAACTTGAACTGGCTTACTCCTGACACTCCTGACCTCCCCTTAACCAACCCCCCCAAGTGGGCGACCCTATTCCACTCAGGCCGTCCACTGGTGTCTGGTGGGTGTGGTGTAGTGTACCTAGTATTTTATTTAGCTGTTGTAGGCAGCACCATATAGTTTAGGACCCTAAACCAAGGAGGTGGATATTGCACGGAGGGCAGATTATACAATACCCTGTGACAACCTGATAGTCCATGGGCATCACATATATATTTATAATTATATTTTCTTAGTCCAGCTCAGTCCTGCTTGCTTCAGTTTTCTAGGTTATATCTAAGGCTAGGTTCACATGCGGCATCTTAAGTACATCTACATGCACCAAAAAACACAATGTTTTTGACTCGTTTTTACCGCATTTTGCCTAATGCTTTTAGGAGGGCTCAAAAACATGGTTACGGTTTGCTCATAACAAGGTCTAAAGTGATTAAACCTCAAGCGCTGCTGTTCAGCAATGCTTACTCCTAGGATAACCATGTTCATAAATACAAAGAGTAAGCTCACTTGTTCTAGATTAGGTGATCTGACCAAAAAAATACAAACAGTCTTTGGCACACAAATTATGGAAAGGGTTAATTTGTGTGAACAAGTGTTTGGGCTTAAGCCTTTATGAAGGTACATCGGAGTTAAGTGGCTATGTGCATATGAGGGAGGGAAGCGAACAGGTCGCACTGTGGGATCTTTAGGAAAAGAGGTCCTGCCATGGTGGTGTCAGCACTAATGTAATGTTAAAAACCCACACAGCGGATAGCAGTGGGTTTTCCATGGTCGCACAGGCATCCGGTATCTAGCTTGTATATATATCGGTTCATTAAGGGTTAATTTGATGGTTTCATAATATGGAGTAATCTACCTGGTAACACGGACAGCTGGAATAAACTGGTTTTGTCCAGCTGTTGCGCGCTTGGGTTTTCTAGGTCCTGATTGGCTGAATGTAAAAAGTGCGGGAATTTGAATTATATTGAAGGCAGTGTCCGTGGGTCAGCTGTGCAGTTCCAGCTGACTGAAGCAAGAAGCATGGAAGAAATGCTGCAGGAGCTGGTGCGGAGAGCGGGGGAAGAAGGCGGAGCAGACTGGCTGCGGGCGTGCCTCTCTACTGCGGCACCATTACCCGAGCCTGAAGTGAATGAAACAGCGGCGATGGATGAAGTGAGCGAAGAAGAGGAGGTCGCGCCGCGTATGGATTCGGCTACTAGCAAGAACCTGCGGAAGAAAAGAAGCCGTCGGGATGTTTACTCACCTCCGCCGCTGCCAGCGAGGAAGGCGACAAGCAGGAAGACGTCTGGGAAGCGGCGAGATCAGGACAACGCATCGCGTGAACAGTGTCGTCATGGAAAAGAGACGGTCGGCGTGTCAACAGGAAGTGCGACGTCATCAAGCAACGCGGACCGGAAGAAGATGGCGGCGACCAGCGAACGCGGCCGCTGCAGAGACCGGAGTGTCGCGCCGCTGCCCATGCAAAAGAGCCTTTCTGGGGCAGCGGCGGCGCTCAGGGTCTGGGCAGGCAGTGCGCCTGCAACAGCGGTGAGCGACAGCCGGTCGGTCACAGGGCGGCAGCAGATCGTGGAGGAAGAACCGGTGATCATGGACGCGGCCCCCAGTGTGAATAGGGGTGAAGAGGTCCGTGGCTTGCCGATAGATGGAAAGGGTAAGAACACCCATACAATGTCTGTGTCAAATACGAGTTTTGATGCTATTGAGTTTAGGGAATTAGTGAATGAAGCTGTATTTCATGTATTGCAGAATAGGGTTTGTACTAAAAAAGCATCTGAGGTGTCTGCCTTACGTAAGGACAGACCCTCGGGTGTAGCGGACACTTGTTTTAAGGAGACACTTACTTGTGAAATCTCTCCTTTAGGTTTCCATTTGAGTGTCTCCTTGAAAGAAAAAATCTGGAACAGGGAGTTCATTGATTTGTTCTCCCTGTTGCCTTGTACTAGAGAACAGCAGCATAAATCAGATAAAAGAGATGAGAAACAGGATTTGGAGGGTAGGAAGGTGTACAAATCTTTTAATAATTGGGTGCAAGCGTTTGCCATTTATGCTGCTGTTCTAGGTGAAAAACGTCCGGAGCTGTGCAGCGGACTTTTCCAGCACTTAGATATAATATTGGAGGCATACCGTAACTTTGGCGGTTTGGCCTGGTTAAATTATGATGAATCTTTTCGTCAAAAAATAGCGATTCATCATAGTTTAACATGGGGTGTAAAGGATGTTGGGCTTTGGCTCAATCTAATGCTTCCACAAAGGAATGTTGGATTGAGACAAACATCTAATCAGACAATTAGGAAGGGAGTGTGTTTTGCCTTTAACAAATCCGCTTGTCGCTGGTTAAACAATTGTCGTTTTCGGCACGAGTGTTCGTTTTGTGGCGGAGCACACTCCATGTCAAAATGTTTTAAGAAGCAATCCCAATCTACACAGCAGGTGCATAACACAAAAGAACACATTTCTAAAAGCAGTGACGTCAGTGAAGTGGGAAAACATGCTGCCATGGTTAGAAATGTTTCCAGACAGGGAGAAGCGTAATGTTGTTTTGAATGGTTTTAAGTCAGGTTTTCCGGTGCCAAGGTTTAATGGGGTTGGTTGTTTAATGTTTGAAAATTTGCGTTCAGTTAATGAGAATAGGGACATAGTGAGGGATAAAATTGCAAAGGAGGTTGAAGCCGGTAGAGTAGCAGGGCCCTTTGAAGGGCCACCATTTGTCAATTTTAGAGTGTCTCCATTGGGCTTGGTGCCAAAGAAGGAATTGGGTACGTTTCGGCTTATCCATCATCTTTCTTACCCAAGTGGTTTTTCTTTAAATGACGAGGTAGATTCATCGGTGGCCTCAGTGAAATATGCGTCATTTGATATGGCGGTTGATTTAGTGAGGAGGTTTGGTAGGGATGCTCTGCTGGCAAAATCAGATATTAAATCGGCATTTAGGTTGTTACCTGTGGATCCTGATGGTTTTAGTTCTTTAGGTTTTTCTTTTGATGGTTATTTTTATTTTGATCGTTGTCTCCCTATGGGTTTCTCCCTGTCGTGTTATTATTTTGAGGCTTTTTCGTCTTTCCTGCAATGGGTGGTTGAGTTTGAGTTACCTATAGGGGGAATTGTTCATTATCTTGATGATTTTTTATTTGTGGGTAAGGCTGGTTCGACGTGTTAAGAGCTGCTTTTTAAATTTATGGCAATGAGTGGTCTCTTTGGTATCCCGTTAGCAGAAGAAAAAACAGTCTTTCCTTGTACTAGTTTAGAATTTTTGGGTATTTTGATTGATTCTACAAAAATGGAATGCAGTTTACCAATAGAGAAGATTGTGAAATTAAAAGAGCGGGTGTTGGAGCTGCTTGGAAAGGAAAAAGTGACATTGAAAACGTTGCAGTCTCTGCTAGGATTGTTGAATTTTAGTTTGAGAATCATTCCAATGGGAAGAGTTTTTTCCAGGAGCTTGTATGATGCAACAAAAGGGGTTAAATCTAATAGGTGTCATATTATAGTGACGAAGCATATGAAAGATGATTTAGTTGTTTGGTTGGAATTTTTGGAGAATTTCAATGGGATTAATTGTTGGCAGGATGAATTTCAGTCGTCGGATGCGTTATCTTTATTTTCTGACGCAGCCGGCGGTGTTGGTTATGGAGTATTGTTGGGTAATCATTGGTCAGCGGAGTTGTGGCACGAGTCTTGGGTTCGACAAGGTGTTACCAAGAATATTTTAGTATTGGAATTATTTCCAGTTTTAGTGGCTCTAGTGCTTTGGGGTAGTGTTCTAGCAAACAAGAGGATATTGTTGTTTTCAGATAATCAGGGTGTTGTATTTAGTGTTAATACATTGGGGTCCAAGTGTCGGTGGACTGTCAGGATTTTAAGACAGATAGTGTTATGCTGTCTTAAATTCAATATTTGGATGAAAGCGAAGTATATTGAGGGTAAGTCTAATGTCATGGCTGACTCTCTTTCTCGCCAGCAGTGGGAGGAGTTTCATCGGGTGTGCCCAGAGGCAGATCAAGACAATACAGCCTGCCCACCGCATCTTTGGCAGGTTTTATGGGACTGATTCCAGTGGTTATTCAAAATTCAGTGGCGCATAGTACATGGAAGGGGTATGCATCGGCATGGGTTAAATGGACAAAATTTTGTACTCTGAACAATATTAATCCGTATGTGACTAATTCTGTGTCAGCATTGCAATTTGTTAATGAACTGCTTGAGGGTGGTGTCACTTATGCTTCATTGGCAAAATTGATAGCGGGTATTTCCTTTTTTCTGAAGCTTAGTGGCAGTAAGCCTTTGAGTGGTTTGTTCTCAATTGTGCAAGTGATGAAAGGGCTGAAAAGATTGAATTTTCAGCCGGATACAAGACGACCTATATCCATTGATTTATTATATCGGTTATGTGAGGTCTTGAACTTTGTATGTAAGAATGAGTTTGAGACTTGTTTGTTTCAGACAGCATTCATTTTAATGTTTTTTGCTGCATTACGAGTGGGTGAATTACTTAGTGCTAGCAAAAGTCGTCCTTCAGGGCTGAGAGTTGAGGACGTGGCTTTAGTTAACACTCAGTTGTTAATTAATATTAGAAGATCTAAAACGGATCAGATGGGGAAAGGGTCGTTAATAAAGTTGAATCCTTTGCTTTACACATCTATTTGCCCGATTGTTAATCTTAAAAAGTGGCTTCAGGTACGGCCTGTTGGTAAGGGGCCTTTGTTAGTACATATTGGAGGTGACCCTGCTACAATATTTCAATTCAATAGCGTATTGAAGAAATGTTTATGGAAGCTGAACATGGGTAAGTGTAATATTTCATCACACTCATTCAGAATAGGTGCAGCTACAATGGCTGCAGGGTTTGGTCTCAGTGAGGATAGTATTAAAGCTATAGGGCGGTGGCAGTCTAAAAGATTTAAGTTATATGTCAGGCCTAATTTACTAACTTAATTGATCCTCATTTTTTTAGGCCCAATAATTGTCTGGATATTGGGACATTCTTACGTTCATTGGGCACAGAAGAGAGCGAGTCAGCGGCAATATACGGAGAATTTGTCGTTTGATTTGGACTTTATTCAGGTTATGTGGTTTGGTTATAGAGGCATGGTTTGGTCACAGTTAATGGGAAAAATAAGGAAGTTGTTATTGTATTATCCTTCCCCTGATGTGATCATTATTCATCTTGGTGGGAATGATATAGGTAAAGTAAATACTGTAAATTTGTTATGGGAAATGCATAGAGACCTTGTAGCCCTAAAAAATTATTTTCCCAATACTTGTCTAGTTTTTTCAGAAATAATCCCGCGTTTAGCTTGGAAATTGGGTGGAGTGCAATTTATGGATAAAATTCGAAAGAGGGTGAATAGAGATTTAGAGAAGTTTTTCAAATTGTTAGGTGGCTTTACATATAGACACCTAGATCTTGAAGGTTTTACGCCGGGATTATTTAGACATGATTGGGTTCATTTGTCGGATATAGGAATGGACATTTTTAATCTGGGACTCCAATCAATGGTAGAAAAATGGCTGTGTGGTTTTGTGGGGGGGGCCACGCCTGTGTAGTCGTGTCCTGGTGGGAAAAATCACCCAGTTTTTGCTGGGTGGATTTGGTGTTTTTATTAAATAGATATATGGTTCATAAAAATGTTATTAATTCAGTTAAAAGGTGGAATTTTGAATATTTAATTTTCTATGTTTCTGGTTGTTTTAATTCTTACGAAACTCTTAATAAAACATCACGGCCATTTTTCACCATTATTGACTTTGCTGTTTTTATTTACTATTGTAGTGTTAAAAAAAATTGTTTAAAAGAACAGAGAGTCCTCAGTGGTTGATACCTTTTAATGGCTAACTGAAAAGATGGTAATAATTGCAAGCTTTCGAGACTACTCAGGTCTCTTCATCAGGCATGGTATAACACAAAATCTGAAGAGTCACGTATTTATACACAACAGGACTTAGAATAGTGCAGTAAAAAAAAAAAAAAAAAAAGAACAAGTTATATGAAACAGAACTATCTCTATGGCAGGGGGACAAGCTGTTCTAGCCATAAATACTGCTGCAGTTCAGTGTGAAAGTTTTATTGTCCTTTGATAAGGGTCTGGTCCGGGCTGTGACACGCTCGGATGGTCAGAGGAGCACATCTTTTAACTGATGTAAAAAGACATGAATCCATGAGACACATTCATTCCTGCTCTGAATGTGTCAAAGGTCATCATAAGTTTGTACTCCCATAGTCTCCTGTCTCTCTGGGACTTGAAGTTTCCTTTCAATACCAGCAATTTCATGTCCATGATGCTGTGGTCTGGGTTACAAAAATGTTTGGCCACAGGTAGATCCATCCTTTCATTATATTAAGGTATGCCTTGTGCTACCATGCCATAGACAATATTTCCGCATGACTGGTGACGTCTCATCCTGTGAGTGCCTCGGCTGGCAGGGTGCATGGTGCGCTTGTGACGGTTGAGATTTTTCTTGGTAGCATGGTCATGTGCAGTATGTCCAGGAGAGGGAGCAGTGAGCTTTAACGATGAAAATGGGATAAAGTAGAGGTGAAAAGGGATAAGATACTGGATGAGATCTGAGAAGAATTTGATTTAGTAGTTACTGAGAAATGTTAGATCTCTGCGAAAAGGAAGATTAAATGCCTCTTATTACTATAAGATATAACATCAGTCTTGTGTAGATACAATTAAAACACCAGAATACGGTACTTAGTTTCACATTCCCTGTTTAAACCATAGGGTTCTATTTTGCAAATCTGTATCAATACAAGGGGCTGCTAAGTCTTTGGCTTTGTGATCTTTTTTTGTTTCTATGGTAACAAATGTTACATCACATGAAAGCCTTGTCTAATATATGTATTGGGGGGTGTTACTGCTATGGACAATAAGAAACACGCTGCCACTTTAAGAGACAGGAACCTCCCTGTGTCTGGGGGTAATGGAATGTTCTGATCCCCCTGCAGAAAAGTGTGCTAATGGACAGCCCGAGTGTAAGGAGAGAAGTGAGTTTCTGTTTTCCTGTTGGATGCATGTGAAGGAACACACAGCCGGTGTGTCTCGGAGGATTGGAGTTTTCTTCTGAATCAAGAGAGAGACTTGCAGATAACAGGGAACAAGCGAGGAATCTGAAGCAAGAAGATTTTGATCTCCTTAACCCGGCCCAGGAGAAGTGCGCACCTTCAGATGAGACTGTTGTTGGGGGGCCCCCGGGACTGGATCCACGTCCCCAGCATCACTGTGAGTTGAATATTGTGCACATTCTAGGGGCTAAAGTAGGCTTCAGTAGGTAGAACACGGCATCCGTGTGGCCCGTTTAGCAGAGGTCAGAGAGGTTACGTGCAGAGTAGCATTGTACCTGACTGTTTTTTGTGTTTCTTGAACCTGTAATAGCTGGAGCACCGTGCTATTGAGCGGACCAGCTAGAGAATACAAAAGTGTTGTTAAATCGCGTTTTGCCACTGTATACCCCGTGCCTGAACCTGCCTTCTCCACATCTTTCCCCACCTGTTAATAAATACACCCTTGCCGCTCGCACCTCGTCTTGTGTACTGTAACCTATTCTGCACTGCGGTAGTCCTCTCGGCCATCGCTTCATATGTTCAAAATTTTGTTTGTTGCTTATGGCAACTGTGTTCTATGCACGCGGGAAAACAAAATGGCGGAGTCTAATGCGATATTCATAGCAACGGAGAGCAGAGGAGGGATAAAATTCTTGTTTCTGCAAGGAAAGTCCATGAAGGATATTCATGGTGATATCTCAGACATTGGGGGTTCAATGCCCTTCATATTCCAGTTTAGAAATGGGTTGCCAAATTTAAAACGGGCCACTTAAGCACCAATGATGAGGAACGTCCCGGACGACTGAGTGGTTGTTTTTTCAGAGATCATCCATGCTGTGCACAACCTCATTGGAGAATCCATGAATTTTTAGCTAAAGCAATAGCAGACATCATGGGGATTTCCGGTGAATGTTTGTCATTATCCATGAACATTTGAACATAAAGAAGTGATCTGCAAAGTGGGTCCCCAAATGTTTGACAACAGATCAGAGAAGCATGCAAGTGAAAACTTCCTGGTCTATTTGTCAGCGTTTCTAGACTGATGAGAATTTCCTGGATCGACCGGTCACTATGGATGAGACCTGGATTTATTTGTATGACCCTGAAAACAAGGATCAGTCAAGAGTGGAGTCACAGTGGTTCTCATCCAAAGTTCAGGGTGCAAAAATCAGCCCCTAAGGTGACGGTGTCTATGTTCTGGTTTAAGGCGGACGTGCTGCTAGTGGACTACCTTCAAAAGGGTTCCACCATCAATGCAAGGTATTACATTGAACTTTTGACCAATTGAAGGCAGTCCTGAAGGCCAAAAGGCACGACAAGAAGGCCAAAGGAATCTTGTTCCTGCAAGACGACGCCTCTGCTCACACTGCACAAGCAATCACAGCAAAATTGGCCGAGCTGGGCTTCCAGCTGGTTGACCACCCACCTTATTCACCAGATCTAGCTCCCTCCGACTATCATCTGTTTCCAAACCTGAAGAAACACCTCAAGGGTACCAAATTTCACACCATTTCTGATGCCATGCCTGCTACGGATTCCTGGTTTGAGGCACAATGGAAATCGTTCTTTTTGCTAGGCTTACAGGACTTGGAATACCAATGCAAGATGTTGACATCAGAGGAGAGTATGTGGAATAAATGTAAAGTTTTATCATCCTATCTATTTTTTTGGGTAAAGCCAGAGTTATCAGCAGTGCCTCGCAATATTCACATTCCAGAAGTTTCTTGATTCTTTTGCCACCTTGTCTAGCTAGAACATGCTCCATAATCTGGAATTTTGAGACTGAGTGTCCCTTTGATATAAAATGTAGAAACAGTTGCTTGAATATGGGTGAGAAAAGAACTTGCCCTTGGTGACATATGAACAGTCTGTACAGCTCAAACATTGAAGGAGCCTTTTCGTAGGGTAGGTAAGGTACTTATTGAGCTTGGGTATCTTAGAACCAATGTCAGCCTGGGGTGTAATTTAATGGGGTGTAATAGCAAGAACAGTACACAAGGTGGCAGCACAATACAGCAGGAGAAAGGTTAATTGGACCATATAATGGCAATATACGAGGGGCGATCCAAGAGTAATGATGATCAATAATAAGCACACTGAATATATTAAAAAAAAATATTTTTCTACATAGTCTCCTAACAAGCGTATACATTTAGTCCATCTCTTTCTAAACTTAAAATTCCCTTATAAAAAAATTCTTGATCTTGACCCTCAAAAAAAAATCCCCAACAGCGGTTATCACGTCGCTATTGTCAAATTACTTGCCTCGGAGGTGTTCCTTGAGGTGAGGAAAAAGAAAAGTCACTGGGGGCTAGATCTGGTGAATAGGGGGGTGTTCCACCAGTTCAAAGCTTGCTTCTTGAATGGTTGCCATGGCAACTGCAGTTTTGTGAGCCGGCGCGTGGTGAAACAGCACTCCAGCCCGCAGTTTGCCGCACCTTTTCTCCTTGATAGCCTCCTGCAATCTTCTTATTTGTTCTGCGTAGTAGGAGCCCGTAATAGTGACTCCAGTCTCCAAATAGTCCACCATAATAATTCCTTCCGCGTCCCAAAAAACGGACGCCATAACCTTCCCTGCTGAGCTTGACACTTTGAATTTCTTCGGCGACGGCTCGTTTCCATGTCATCAATTGTTGTTTTTAGTTTCGGGATCAAAGTGGTGCATCCAGGTCTCGTCCATGGTCAAAAAACGTGACAAAAAATTCTCCTTGTCTGCTTGGAACTTTTCGAGATTTTCTATTGAAATGTCAACTCGTTTCTTCTTTTGCTCGTCGGTTAACATTTTTGGCACCCAACGCGCGGAGACCTTTCTCATATGCAATTCTTTTTGCAAGGATTCTTTGAATACTGTCATATGACATCGCTGTGACCTCAGCTACATGCCTGATAGTCACTCTTCAATCTGCCATTACAACTTTAACTTTTTTCACGTTTTCTTCATTGAGGGACGTGGATGGGCGTCCTTCGCGATGTTAATCTTCCGTCGATGTTCTTCCCAGCTCAAATTCCTTGGCCTAGCGTGCAACTGTGAAATATGGAGGAGAAGAGTCCCCCAATGTTTCCACCAAGTCGCTGTGTATATCTTTGGTAGTCATTTTTTTCAAGCAGAGGTATTTGATGACAGCTCTGAGCTAGTTTTTTTTCCATTTTGATCACTCCTCGGCAGTTCATATTCAAATGAATGTAGCTCCTGGGAATCATGGCCTATTAAAGTGATTTTTTTTTCCCTGGACTAGTGGGTGCCTAAGAAGGAAACATTTTATTTTAATTTCTGTGTGCAATAGAAATAACAGATTATCATTACTTTTGGATCGCCCCTCGTATAACCATAGACTTATGTAAGTTGATGCAAAACCCTCAATGTCCCAAAACAATGTGGCCAAAGCATAAGCTAACTGCTAAGGTACAAGGAGGATGGAAGCAGTGGTGCATAATATACAATTGAAGTGGTTGAGCTACCCTATGGACATCTCTTCCTGCTGTAATGGTGCCAGGTCCCGACGCATGTTTTGGCAAAGCAGTCATCAGGGGTCATCTACTGTATTACCTGTCTGTCTTGGTGAGGATTGTGAATGCAGAATCTTCTCTAGGTAACCGCTCATAAAGAACTTTAGTAATCTGTTAATGAGCTGTGATCTGTGGATCGATATCAATTGCTAGTATGAGTCTTCATGTAGGCAAAAATGGAGATTGCAGACCTAAGTGTTGTAATGAAACTGCACCTTGCAGCCCCACTCTGTCAAGTACGTCAAAGCCATGCAGTATGGTCTTGGAATATTCACCTTCGTGTGATTTGCACCCCCAGGGGTATGAAGATCTGCTTGCTGCAGTTTTATGCTGACACTGTCTGCACAGGGTGGCATGGGTAGGGAGAATGAGTGAGCCCAGCTACCTACATCTGTTAGCAGGATATTTGAGCCAGCAACCAGCCATGTAGCATGTAATATTGAACAGAGATCATGGACATGGGGATCTGTGGATCGAGGTAAGAGCAACCGTAGATTAAATTAAATATTTTTAATTGCCTTTAAGGGCATACTGGATAAAAAAAATTATGCAGAAATGCAAATGGGGTAGCACAAAAAGGTATTCGTAAACACATTTACCAGTTTCCTTAGATACTAGGCCTTGGGGCTGGCAGACACATGGAGGCAATATGGAGCCAGAAGATTCCTTGCTTACTCCCCACATGTAACATAACTTCCTGGCAGAAGAACACGTTTCTAAAATGCCCACTTTGGTTTAGTTAGCCACATACCTCTAACCCTGTTTACCTTTGACAGGGCAGTTTCAAGGAGAATTATGAAATGGCAGCTTTGTATGTGTATGGGGACATTATGGAAAGAGGCAGCGTGGGGGTATATTAAGGGGAGAGGCAGTGTAGGAGGTATTTTGGACAAGGGCAGTGTGGGGGGATATTTTGTGAAGGAAGCACAGCAATTTATTCAGGGGCATAGCATGGGAGATATTTATATTCATTGGGCTGTATAATACTTTTATTTGTAAAGGTGCTGGGTGGGGATGTGCTGCTGAAGAATAAGGATGGAGGTCTTCAGAGACGAGCGGTGGGCACGAAACCTCATCATGGCGTCTGTACTGTGTGGAGACAAAAGGATGGGATGGACTCAGATGTCTCTGTGAAGCCCCACAGGTGTTGTGTCGGTGTCGGTGCATTACCTTCAGGGACTCCACTCAGCTGGATCTCCGTCACTGGTAGGAAATCTTCTGTTTTGATCGTGACGCCACTCTCAGTATTGCGGCCAGTAGGGACCGCCACTGCAGGTTGAGGGTCGCCTGGGGCTGATGGTGTGTGCAATTAGTTGGAATAGCCTCCTGAGAGTGAGGCAAGCCCAGGGCCCGGTGTAGGTTTGTAGTACCACAAGTCGCAGAATGACCACACAGGCAGGATGTCTTTCAGGGTTTTTACTCACTTCAGGTGGCAGGGTGAGTAGCCCGGGCGTAGCTGAGATGAACCAGGTGGGAACCAGGTATCCTTCAGGCTGACTTTATGAGGGTGACTACTGACTCGCCTTCCTTAGCCCTTGGTGGTTTGGGGTGACCCCGACTTTGAGTCCCTATGGGGGTCACCCAGGGAAGATGCTGCAGCCTCTCTCCCCTTCGTTCGCCGTATGCTTGTTCCCCGGACCAGGCCACTCCAGCCTCTTGCCTCCTATGACCTATGGGCCCTCACTGCGGTTACGTGGCTGCGGCTTTTGTGGTGATGTGGTGTGGGCTTTGAGAGCCCCACACCGGCAGGTTTAGCAGAAGAAAGCTGGATCTATCTTCGCTTCGGGATCTGCCGCCCGGTTGGGCCTGGTGCTCTCTAGCAGTCTCCTTACTTCCCACTCCGTGCACTCCCTAGCTGAAGCTGGCTTTCAGGCAGCACTCCTAGTTGACCGTTCTCCCCCGTCTGTAGCCACTGCGCGGGCGCTGTTAGACAGCAACAGCCCCACAGGTCTGCTCCTCTCTGAGCCCTATGGAGTTCTGCTCTAACTGACTCACTGCTCCTCCTCTCCTGTTCTTGCCTACGCCACCTAGCAACCTGACTCTCTTACCACACCCCTTGAGAGGAGATGGAGGCTTTTGGCCCCCTCCACTATTCCAGTGAAGGTCAAGGCTTTTCCCCCTCCTGGGATCCCCAGGGGTCCTCTCATGGGTACATGTGGGAGACCTGATCACTATGCGCCTGTGTTCCACACCCCGGTCAGCCTTCTGGATTACCTGTGTTGTACTGTCCCCAGCATGGGTGCAGTACTCAGTGGTGCCTGACCAGGTCAGGGGCGCCACATTCCCCCTTAGTTATCACCAGCACGTCCTCGGGCTGCAAGACAACATTTTAAAATGCATAAAACATTAAAACATGTAAAACATTTTTAAAACCACCATGTATCAGACATCACCACCCTCCACCCACAAGTCCGTTAACCCACCCAAAACCCTCTCAGGAGGCAGGTCACCGGTCCTTTTGGTAACCAGATCTGGGCCATCTACTTCCCCAGACCTTTCCTCCAATCTTCCTCTCCCGTTGGCCGCGACTTCAGCCACTTCTGGCAGGATGCAGAGGCGGCCTTCATGGGCTGGTGGTTTCAGGGTATACCTGGCCTGGTGGATCCGCGCCGTCAGCCTCTTCTGGCAGGATGCAGAGGCGGCCTCCACAGTTGGTGCTGACCAGGTACCCTCTTTGTGGTGGTGAGCCAAGGCCCCATAAACAGGCGTGCTCTCTGGTCGCAGGTGAGCCAAGGCCCTTTTCTACGGACGGGCCCCCCTGGTTGCAGACGAGCCAAGCCCCTAAACAGGCTGGCCCTGGTGGTGGTGCCACTGGTGTAACTATTTACACTGCGAGAGTTTGTGGCTATAGCAAGTTCATAGCCTTAAGGTTTATGGTTTTCTCACAATAGTTTTTGTGGGCGCATTTCTTAAACGTTGCAAACAAAACTTGTCAAAACTTCAACTGGTAACTTGCTGTATTTCTTTACTTCTCTCTACTCTACTCCTTCGTTTCACCAGGGCGTGGGCATGTAGGGCACCGGCACCTGTGACTTTCTTGCTCTCCGTCGTCGTCCGTGGTTGTTTCATCTGTAGGATCTTTGTCTGTGGTTGTTTCATCTGTAGGTTCTTTATCTTTCCTTTCTTGGTCTTCATCTGTTTCCTTTTCTGCATCTGTTTCTTTATCTCTGTCTTGTCTTTCTTGTCTTTCTTGTCTTTCTTGTCTTTCTTGTCTTTCTTGTCTTTCTTGTCTGGGACATGGTGCTACGTCTAAGGCATAGTAGCCCCTTTCTCCTTGATGCAAGGTGAACTGTACTAAGTCCCCAATTTTCAAATTTCTGCCTGAATGTCCTCTGGGCAGGTGGGCTTGAACATCTCTCCGATTCACAAATATGCCCTCTTTTATTCCTCTTGCTACAATAAAGCCGTATCCGCTTTTCAAATTGAAGTCCTCTACTACTCCTCTGTAAAGGGGTCCTCTAGCCTGGGCTTTGGACCTTCTTAGGCACCTTTTCTCCTGCAGGTCTCTGGCTGTGACCTCTCTCTGCTCTGGAGACTGTGGTGTTGGAGGATACTTTGTTCTGCTACGCCTTGTCTTGCGGGCTGGGTTCATGCCTGCAGGCTCCCAGGTGAGGTCTTGGGGCTGATCTTCGTCAGCAGACGGTGTCAGGTCTTCCTCATCCCAGCGGGAGTATGGCAGCATTTCCGGCTCTGAATACACATCTGCTGCGGGTGGCACTGGAGTCGGAGTCAACCCTTCTGCTTCCTGGCCTCCTCTCCCCCTTAGTTCTTCTTGGCACTCCGGCTGTGGCAGTGCTGGGGATGGATGCTCTTCAGCCGGCCCAGGTGGGGGACTCTTTGGTGTAGCTGCTGCAGGAGTTAGCAGGAGACTCTTTGGGGTATGCGGAGGGGGTATGTACTGGCTCACCAACCATTGTGGAAATTTGGCCTCCATGTCAGCCCTCATCTGCCAATATGCAGGGTCTTCACCCACCGTGGGCTGCCTATCAGGGACCTCTGTGGACCGGGGAGCGGTGTCTGCTCTGGCCTTACAGGCCGGGGTAAATGATGAGGTAGTCTTTTCTTGGCGGGCCGCGCCCTGTATGGCGGCGGCCTGGTCTTGGCGGGCCGCGCCCTGTATGGCGGCGGCCTGGTCTTGGCGGGCCGCGCCCTGTTTGGCGGCGGCCTGGTCTTGGCGGGCCGCGCCCTGTATGGCGGCGGCCTGGATCGGCGTCGCTGTCGCGATGGAATCGGTGCAGGCTGGGCTGGGCGTCACTGCAGGGACCGGGTCTTGGTGGGCCGAGCAGGGCATCGCTGCGGCGGCCGGGGCTTGACGGGCCGAGCAGGGCATCGCTGCGGCGGCCTGGGCTTGGCGGGCCGCACCTGGCGTGGCTGCGGCCTGGCTCAGCGTCGCCGCGCCGGGCGCCTCTTCAGGGACCGCGGGCGTGGCAGCAGGGGTCGGGGCATCCGGGCCGGCAGGGGTAATACTGGACTCACCCATCGGTGGCAGCATCGGGGTCTGAGTCGTCGCCGTCCGGTCTGGCACTCGTCGTGCGGTTCCCCTCTCATAGGCCTGAACCGCGGCAGCCATCTCCAGAAGTTCCATGCGTTCTTCCCTGATCTGCTCCACGACCCGAGTCTCCAGCCGGTCGCAGAACTGGGCCAGCTCCCGATACCACCAGGCAGCGGAGCCCGGTTCTGGGTTTCTGCGGTCAGACGCCATTTCTTCTGCGCCCTCTTCTGCACGACTCTCCAGCTGTGGACTCGCCGTTGCCTCTAATAGCAAGCTGTTCAGTTTCTGCTCTGCCTCTTTCAGCAGCTCCTCTCCCAGCAGCAGGCTTCTGGCTCCCTTTCTGTCCCGACGTCCCTGGACGCTTCCGCTCTCATAGCTGGCAAGGTCAGAACTCTGCAGGGGATCTCTGGGTAGCCACACCTCTTCGTGGGCGGTAACTTCTTCCAGCGCGGGCTGCTGTTGTTTTTTTCAGCGCGCTTTTCATGGTGGCAATATGGCGGCGCTTCCAATTTTTCAAGCGGACCGCCCAGGCACATGGTCACCTGTCTGAACAGGTCTAGTCCTTATCCTGTTCGTGACGCCAGATGTGAAGCCCCACAGGTGTTGTGTCGGTGTCGGTGCATTACCTTCAGGGACTCCACTCAGCTGGATCTCCGTCACTGGTAGGAAATCTTCTGTTTTGATCGTGACGCCACTCTCAGTATTGCGGCCAGTAGGGACCGCCACTGCAGGTTGAGGGTCGCCTGGGGCTGATGGTGTGTGCAATTAGTTGGAATAGCCTCCTGAGAGTGAGGCAAGCCCAGGGCCCGGTGTAGGTTTGTAGTACCACAAGTCGCAGAATGACCACACAGGCAGGATGTCTTTCAGGGTTTTTACTTACTTCAGGTGGCAGGGTGAGTAGCCCGGGCGTAGCTGAGATGAACCAGGTGGGAACCAGGTATCCTTCAGGCTGACTTTATGAGGGTGACTACTGACTCGCCTTCCTTAGCCCTTGGTGGTTTGGGGTGACCCCGACTTTGAGTCCCTATGGGGGTCACCCAGGGAAGATGCTGCAGCCTCTCTCCCCTTCGTTCGCCGTATGCTTGTTCCCCGGACCAGGCCACTCCAGCCTCTTGCCTCCTATGACCTATGGGCCCTCACTGCGGTTACGTGGCTGCGGCTTTTGTGGTGATGTGGTGTGGGCTTTGAGAGCCCCACACCGGCAGGTTTAGCAGAAGAAAGCTGGATCTATCTTCGCTTCGGGATCTGCCGCCCGGTTGGGCCTGGTGCTCTCTAGCAGTCTCCTTACTTCCCACTCCGTGCACTCCCTAGCTGAAGCTGGCTTTCAGGCAGCACTCCTAGTTGACCGTTCTCCCCCGTCTGTAGCCACTGCGCGGGCGCTGTTAGACAGCAACAGCCCCACAGGTCTGCTCCTCTCTGAGCCCTATGGAGTTCTGCTCTAACTGACTCACTGCTCCTCCTCTCCTGTTCTTGCCTACGCCACCTAGCAACCTGACTCTCTTACCACACCCCTTGAGAGGAGATGGAGGCTTTTGGCCCCCTCCACTATTCCAGTGAAGGTCAAGGCTTTTCCCCCTCCTGGGTACATGTGAGACCTGATCACTATGCGCCTGTGTTCCACACCCCGGTCAGCCTTCTGGATTACCTGTGTTGTACTGTCCCCAGCATGGGTGCAGTACTCAGTGGTGCCTGACCAGGTCAGGGGCGCCACATCTCCTATAAAGGTACCTGGATGTAAATGATTATTTGTGATATTGCCTGCGTCTTATCAGTATTGTGGTTCCTGTATGGTCTGGAGTCTAACTCCCAGCATCTCCTCACCATTAAGGACAAGCTGGGAGTTGTAGATTCTGGGCATCTTCCGAGCCTTCCCATTGATCTGCATTGTAAAGTACAGAAAGTTTTCAGAGTGGAAAACACCAGAATGGAGCGGCCACTTCTTTTATCACTTGGTGCTTTTAGAAACCTGTAGTGGGTAAAACATGCTCAAAATGCTGATCCTGTGCTCAGCGAGGAGAGGCAGATGGTCATTCCAGGATTTTTCATAGTTTCCATGGCAGGATCTGCCAACCAAAAATGTCATTGCACCTTCCCTAAGTGGTATGTGTCCAAAATTATCACCAGTGACAACAGCTTCCCTGATCACCTCTCTGTAGAATAGGTCATCAATATTAGTTCAGGGGGATCTGATTTTCTATCCCTGCTCATCAGCTATGTGACTGCAGCATTATGTGGAGAGCAGCATCCTCTTTATTATCTGCGAGACCCAGCTCTGTAGAAAAATAGCGGCTTAACAGGTTTTGCTACTAAGAGCAATAAATAGGCCAGAGCTGTAAGGCTATGTGCGCACGTTGTTTTTTTCCGGGGAAACAGTGCATTTTGAACTGCAGCGTTTTCAGTGCCAAATTTAATGTGTTCAGCTTCCCCAGCAAAGTCTGAGAACGCCGAAAAATCAATGCACACGTTGCGTTTGTAAACGCAGCGTTTTGGATGCCCAAAATCGCTGCAGAAAAAAAGCAGCATTTCAATTCTTTTGTGCGTTGTAGCTGCGTTCTCCACCCATTGAAATCAATGATGTGGGTCAAAACGCAACCAAAATGCACTTGGACTGCATTTTTCTTGCGTTTCACATGCTTTTTTGACAAACAAAACGCAGATCTTTTCAGTCTGTCAATGTCGGTCAATCTCTGGATGTCAGTAAATCTCCCTCGGTCGGTCGATCTTTCTCTGTCAGTTGGTCGCGCTGTCTGTGTCTCTCTTGATCTGTCGGTCGGTCTCTGTCACTGTCGGTCAGTCTCTCCCCCTCTCTCATACTAACCGATCCCCAATCACCGGCGCCTCGCTGCACGACTGTCACACTGCTCCGGCAGCTTCTCCTGATTTGAAAATGTCAGACACCCATTATATATGTGTCCTGGAGCACAGAAATGTTTGGCCTCACTGAAAACTGTGGCCAAACATTTGTGCTCCAGGACACAACATAAACCACATGAAAGTTGTCATATTAAAAGGCTACTTCAGATCACAGAGCCATCGCAGGGTCTGGGAATACAAATTCATCACAATGTTTAAAGCTGTGGACACAGGACTCAATCTCACAGAAGAATTTGACTCATTATAAAATCCAAGAGGTCAGCTCCAGAGACTACAAGGGCACCAGGCCTCTGATCCTACATGGATATTGGGACAATAAAACTCACCACTAATCAAAGCTAATTAAGGATTTACTTTCCAAGCTCTGTGTTTATTTAAATGTCCTTTTTACTATGCATTGCTCTGCTCTGTGTGAATATTTGTTTCTTCAGATATTTTGTCATACTATGCCTGAGGAAGAGACCTGAGATGTCTCGAAAGCTTGCTTTATAACATCCTATTTTATTTTTTTTAGTTGGCCATTAAAAGGTACCACAACTACAAAATTTTAATTCAGTTTCTCACTGAGAGCTATCAATCATTTTTCAACTGGCTAACACTGTACCAAAATCTTTTTCTTTTAACGAACAATCTACAAGTGCACAAAGATATTACACATTCACCACGCGAAAAGTGGCCTGTGCACCCCCAAATGATAGGGCTGAATTGTAGTCCCAGTCCGGCCCTGATGCTAACTGACTTTACAGCTTCCCAATTGTAGGAGTACATACTAGTGTGTTGGCCAGAGGCCTGGCCTGTAAAGGTGTGGAGCAGAAACAAAGCTTCCTTGGTCAATGTCTGCCCATTGCACACGGTCTTTTTTTTTTTTTTTTTTGTTTCATGTTTTTTTTTTTTTGTTCAGCGAAATAGTTCACTTAATCAAATCTCTCCTCAGGAAAAATGGCTCTGCAGAAAAATGTCAATTTGCATTTTGACCATTTATTTTCATGTGGGCTGCACTGCAACAAGAACTGACTGCTGTTTGTAAACATATTTCATTTATTTCCCCTTAATTCCAGACCCAGCATCTGTCACAAAGCTGAGCATGAACCTTCTTTTACTTGTGGGGTTGGTGTTGGGATGCTGAACGAGGTCCTGAAGGATGACTAAAACATCACAAAGTGATTTTTTACAAAGACTGTCACAAACCCATCCAAGCTGTCCACTACAAGGAGCCGTCTCAGACCCAGAGGGTGTAGGGTGAATGGGGGAAGAAAATACAAACGTCCCCTCCGCTGTCCAGGACAGTAGAGAAGTAGCCATTTCCGATGGAGTTTGAGGAAAACGGGTTTATGTAAAGGCAAAGGAGCAATTTTGTGTATTGCCAATTCTCATTTTGCTTTCTTTTGACTTCGTTAATGTTTTTATGCTTCTACAATCTAAATATTTGCACGTCTCAAATTGATGTAAATACTTATGACCCAAAAATGACTAGTTTTCTAAGGTTGATACAAATGTCCCAAATAAAGCAAAGTAAGTCTGTATCAACGTGTCTTTCATTTCTTGCACTCCAGCTTGCTGCATCGTATAGGAAACTGGCAGATGGAGAGGCCTGAGCCTCAACCCAAATTTGTTCTCCTGCTGTGGGGTTTCCCTCCACAATGTCTCCCATTCACATGTGAAAAGACAAAGGGTACTTTCACACTTGCGTATTTTTCCTTCCCTCACAATCCGCCCTTTTGGAAAACAGCGGAATCCGTTAACGCAGCATGTAATGTTTTTTGAGCAGCGGAATCCTCTATTTTTCACTGCGCATGCTCATCTATTTTTTTTTTTTTTAATCACAAACTTTTTGTCTCTCGGTGGCCGAATGTTCGGCTAAGTGCCCGGCCGCCGGCATGTGAGAGCTCTCAGCTGAGCGCCCGGCCGCCGGCATGTGAGAGCTCTCAGCTGAGCGCCCGGCCGCCGGCATGTGAGAGCTCTCAGCTGAGCGCCCGGCCGCCGGCATGTGAGAGCTCTCAGCTGAGCGCCCGGCCGCCGGCATGTGAGAGCTCTCAGCTGAGCGCCCGGCCGCCGGCATGTGAGCTCTCAGCTGAGCGCCCGGCTGCCGGCATGTGAGAGCTCTCAGCTGAGCGCCCGGCCGCCGGCATGTGAGAGCTCTCAGCTGAGCGCCCGGCCGCCGGCATGTGAGAGCTCTCAGCTGAGCGCCCGGCCGCCGGCATGTGAGAGCTCTCAGCTGAGCGCCCGGCCGCCGGCATGTGAGAGCTCTCAGCTGAGCGCCCGGCCGCCAGCATGTGAGAGCTCTCAGCTGAGCGCCCGGCCGCCGGCATGAGAGAGCTCTCAGCTGAGCGCCCGGCCGCCGGCATGTGAGAGCTCTCAGCTGAGCGCCCGGCCGCCGGCATGTGAGAGCTCTCAGCTGAGCGCCCGGCCGCCGGCATGTGAGAGCTCTCAGCTGAGCGCCTGGCCGCCGGGTGATCAGCTAATTGTTCAAAAGTCTGCTGCCGGTAAAACTGTAAAGGAGAAAAAAATAAATAAATAAAAAAAAACTTTCCGTTTTGTACGATCCGTTGCATCCGTTGTGCCATTATATGCAACGCATCCGTTGCATCCGTCACACAACGCAATGCAACGGATGCTGTTCAACGCAAGTGTGAAACTAGCCTAAGACCCTTGAATTTGTTCCCTGCACAATAGGTGGTGTCCTATGTGGTGTCCACCATCTTGGGCCTAGCAATCTACAAAAAAAATGTGAACATGGTCATTAAAGGTGTGGTCTAGTACTTAAAATCTCCTTTCTAAATATCTTTACACACTAACCATTTTTGTAATTTGCCTTATTACACAATAGCCTACACTTAGCTCTATCCTGTTAATTCCCAAACATGCTTCCCCCCCCCCTACCTATGCTGTGACTGTCAAACATGGTGTCACAAAAGGCTATGGCTGGACAAGCTTCCAAGATGACTATTGCCCCTTTAACAGAATGTCACATAATTGGGAGCTGCACTACAGTTAGTACAGTTTGTTTTGTCACCTTTTGGTAACCTTCTGGAAGGTCTCCGAAACGGCCGTCGGGTTGCTGTCTGCTTCCCCACCACTCCTTGTTGAATTCTCTAACATTCATTCAGGTGACTATTCTCACTGGTATTCCTACTTTTGTTTCATGTACTAGCAATTAGCATTCTGTTTACAGCTAATCCTTATATTGTGCTACACCTTGCAGATGGCTATACTAGCCACACAAAGTAATCTTTAGTCATCTTGAATACCAATTGTTAGAGGTGATAACACATCAATTGCTTCACCCCTTGTCTGTTATATTTTATTAATGAGTTGTATTGCAACCGTTACTATATGCATATTATCGCCACAAACTTGGGGTGGTAATAGCATGTTTTGGTTTGGTGGGTTTGCAGCCTTTCACCACTTGTTTTATTGTATCCCTATTATCATATCACTTTTTCTATTCCAAAAAATAAAAACTTCTAGAACTCAGGACTGATCGCATTTTCCTTTGTTTTGTTTTCTACTTATGGGTGATCGTCTGTCTAACTATGTCTAGACATTCGTGCATATCGGAATATAATGTATCTACATTAACTACGCATTTTTCACTATATTAAACTTTGTTCACCAATTACAAACAAATAATATTAATAGTAATACAAACTGTAGGAGAGGTGACTGCAGCGCCAGCCCTGTCTGCAGTCTTTGTAAAACAAAACATCTTGGAGCTAAAAGCAGTGTGACACTAGTGCCTGCACAGCTGGCAGCACTGCCCTCAAGCAATCCGACATTAGAGGGTGGTGATAGAAGCTGTGAGTAACAAAAGCGCCACCCCCTGACTGAGTAGGGTGGTGATAGAAGCTGTAGGGCTGCTCTGGTGTCACTTATTGCTTATATCATGCCCTCCCCTCCACCTGATCATGTCTTGTTTTATTTCAAAGTTGTGAAGACAGAAGCTGAGTGCCAGCTTTACTCCAACAGCTATTACCATGGATCCAGGATGTCTTCAGAGGGTGGCAATACAAGAAACTAGTAACTGCAATGCATCCCCTTGATGACCTTCTGTTCCAGGAGGTTAGATGTCGAAGGGAAGTGAGTGCAGCCCCAGCCTCCTGTGACATGACATTTGAAACTGTCAAAAATTCAAAGGAGGCAAGCCATTTTTAGGGGTTAGGATAGGGAGATGTGTTAAGTAATGTGCAAGAAGGCTAATTACAAGTAGTTGGGGCTTAAGGTTTGATACTTACAAAAATTTTAGGTATTGGACCAGCCCTTTAGATGGAATCTGTCAACAGGATATTGTTAAAGAATTTGAGCATTATGTAGGAGCAGAGACCAAGATTCCAGTGATGTCATTTACTGGGATGCTTGGTGTAGTTTTTAGTCTATCAGTAGGCGTTTCACTAGCGGCCTAGTAAACCTGCTCCCAATTGGTCCAGCAACACCCTTACCACTGATTAGCTGCTTTCTGCTTTGGTACAGTACACAGAATCAAATCAGTGCTGTGGGAGGAATTATACAGAGCTCAGCATGCCAAGGACTAGTAAATAGACTGCAGATAAAACTGCACCCAGTAATGCAAGTTGCACATTGGCGAAATCTGGGTCTTTGCCCCTACATCATGCTGCTCTGAAGGAATCTGTCACCAGGTTCTTCTACCTTAATGACTGTCATGGGTTGTCCCTTGCTTTGTGTTTGCACGACTACCCTGCACATCAGCTGAACTGATAGGCAGTTATCTGCCTCTAACAGCTGAGGATGGATTGGGTGCTCAGCTGATGATCCCTGTCTGTAGTAATCATGATTATTTTTTTGCTATACAGATCAGTGCTGATGCACTGCTGTGTACAGCACAAGAGATCAGTTAACTGAAGGGGCTAAAGTTAAAAAATGAAAACTAAAACAAGTGTATTCACACTTATTGAAAATGAAACCAGAAATTTAGTATTGCTGTGTTAATAAATGTCTGATCTATCAAAATAAAATTGATCAATTTAAAGCATGAGGTTTCAGAAAAGAAATCAAACCGCTAAGCTATCAAAACACAGCATATGTGTAATATACCTAAAAATGGCAATTCAGACAATGCGTGAATGTGCACACCAGGCTAATAACGTGTGCTCTGGAAAGGATGAACTGCAGCTGCTTGTATAAGGCTACTTTCACACTTGCGTTCAGCGCGGTCCGTTAACGCACTGCGCTATTCTCCATGGACTTGTATGGACGATGCACTGTAACGCAAGTGTCAGCGTTGCATCCGATGGACGACGCAGCGTCGTTATTTTCACGCTGTGCCGGGCAGATGGAACGCTGCATGTAACGTTCTTTTGAGCAGCGAAACCTTTATTTTTCACTGCGCATGCTCATTTTTTTTTTTTTATCACAAACTTTATTTTATTTCTCGGTGGCCGAACGTTCAGCTGAGCGCTTGGCCGCCGGCATGTCAGGGCACTAAGCTGAGCGCTCGGCCGCCGGCATGTCAGGGCACTAAGCTGAGCGCTCGGCCGCCGGCATGTCAGGGCACTCAGCTGAGCGCTCGGCCGCCGGCATGTCAGGGCACTAAGCTGAACGCTCGGCCGCCGGCATGTCAGGGCACTAAGCTGAGTGCTCGGCCGCCGGCATGTCAGGGCACTCAGCTGAGCGCTCGGCCGCCGGCATGTCAGGGCACTCAGCTGAGCGCTCGGCCGCCGGCATGTCAGGGCACTAAGCTGAGCGCTCGGCCGCCGGCATGTCAGGGCACTAAGCTGAGCGCTTGGCCGCCG
This sequence comes from Anomaloglossus baeobatrachus, assembly GCF_048569485.1. NCBI lineage: Eukaryota > Metazoa > Chordata > Amphibia > Anura > Aromobatidae > Anomaloglossus > Anomaloglossus baeobatrachus. Next base: position 96,556,265 of record NC_134364.1, on the reverse strand, counting down.
GCATGTCAGGGCACTAAGCTGAGCGCTCGGCCGCCGGCATGTCAGGGCACTCAGCTGAGCGCTCGGCCGCCGGCATGTCAGGGCACTCAGCTGAGCGCTCGGCCGCCGGCATGTCAGGGCACTCAGCTGAGCGCTCGGCCGCCGGCATGTCAGGGCACTCAGCTGAGCGCTCGGCCGCCGGCATGTCAGGGCACTCAGCTGAGCGCTCGGCCGCCGGCATGTCAGGGCACTCAGCTGAGCGCTCGGCCGCCGGCATGTCAGGGCACTCAGCTGAGCGCTCGGCCGCCGGCATGTCAGGGCACTCAGCTGAGCGCTCGGCCGCCGGCATGTCAGGGCAGTCAGCTGAGCGCTCGGCCACCGGCATGTCAGGGCAGTCAGCTGAGCGCTCGGCCGCCGGCATGTCAGGGCACTCAGCTGAGCGCTCGGCCGCCGGCTATTAAGAGCGATCAGCTGATCGTTCACAATAGTCAGCTGCCGGTACTGTAAAGAAGAAAAAATAAATAACGCTTTCCGTTATTTTGTACGATCCGTAGGATTGCGTTGTGCCACTATATGCAACGCATCCGTTGCATCCATCACACAACGCAATGCAACGGATCCCGTCCAACGCAAGTGTGAAACTAGCCTAACTTATTCATTGAGGTGAGAGGAGCCTCACTGCTGAGAAGTCTATCTGCCTTGTGAACAGCTGCTATTTTCTGATGTATATGTTGCAAGATGACAAAACATCTAAAGTTGATACATTAGCCAGATCAGTACAGAGCTCCCCTCTTTGTGTGACACCCCACTGATGTTGATCTTGAGCCATAACTTGATGGCTCAATTCTCTGTAGGAAGATCGATCTCGTGCAGTCTACAACAGGTCCACCAGGGTCTCCTCTACTGTTATCTGGATCATAAAAAGCCATCGGGTTGCTAAGCTTTCACTTCGTCTTGTTCTTTTTCTTTGTGTGATGTATCAAAAGTAGGCAAGTTGTAGCTTGGTGATCCTTTCTTTGAGTGGCCTGTCTGGCTTGAGTTGCTCCAAAATTGATGTTTGTTCTTCTTGCTATCCATGGTATTGATAACCCCCTTCCCAGGATCACATTTCGAAGATTTATTTTTTTCTAGCTTGTTTCATCACTATACAGTTTTTCATATCCATGTTACTACAAAAAAGCACCAGACTATGTGCAAGCAGTGTCTTCTTCACCAATGAAATGTTTCTCTACTTAAGAACCTTGTCCAGTGGATGGATATAGAGGGATACTACAGTTCTGAATTATTGTAAGGCTCTAGAGATGAGTGAATATTTTTGAGTTCATTGAATTCTATAAGAATATGCATTTATCAAAATGTGTTTTTTTTATTTTTTTTATTTGCATCCAAAGTGGCCATTTTTCAGAACCATAAAAAGTATCAATCCTTATACTCACCTTTCCTGCTTTTTACTACTATTAGGCTATGTGCCCACGCTGCGGAAAATGCGTGGATTTTGCTGCGGATTTCTCGCGGAAAAGCCGCAGATTTTCCAGAAATCTGCAGAACAGCTACTCCCTGGCCATTTCTATGGCTTTTGGGAAATGCCACGCTGCGGATTTTTCCGCAGCGGAAATCGTGCGGAAAAATCTGCAGCATGTCAATTATTGCGGATTTTCGTGCGGATTTTGCCTATTCAATTGAATTAAAAAAAAATCGCAAAATCCGCAACAAAATCTGCGTCAAATCCGCACCTATGAAAAGGTGCGGATTTCGGGGGAAAGCTGCGGATTTTGATGCAGAAAAATCCGCAGATACAGAGTCCCATGGGCACATAGCCTTACTCATCTGGTTCTTCTTAGATCGGCAGTGATGAAATCCCTAGTGATGAGTGAGGACAACAATGTTTGGGTGCTAGTAACGAGCAGGGTTGATGCTTGGACAGGCTTGACTCATGTATCTAGTATAAAGGAAATCAATGGGGAACTTGAGCATCTTTCCTGAAAGTCTTCCCCAATAACTTCCATTATACTTGGTTCACGAGTTAAGCTTATCTGTGCGTCTCCCCTGCTCGTTAAGCGAGCACTACCATGCTTGAGTACTCTTATCACTAATCCCTAGCATTTGTGTCGTGGATAGGGGCTGGGCCGCTGCAGGGGCTGCTCAGATTCGGGTTACTGTGGCTTGAGTGGTAGCAGGACCCAGACTCATACAGCCGTCTGTCCACACAACTGTAGGAAGGGGGTAATTTACAGGGGAATAGTTTGTCAGTGATGTTACCTGTGGGTTGTGGTGAGAGTTGGTAGCATTGCTGCTGCCTGGTGATGGGACGCCTGGGCCTGATGGAGTGGGGCAGTAGGATTGTATACTCTCCAAGGGTAGGGGAGGTGTAGTCCCGGGGCCCAGGTGAACGGGAGTTCATGGCTGCTGAGAGTGTCATGCAGGGTTGGACCGGGGATCAATATGTGTACTCAGTTCCAAAGAATTGCACACAGTCTAGTGGTAAACCAAATTGCCAGTGACCGGTTGCCTCTGGCGGGTGTATTTTGGTCCCACACCCTGGTGTAGCAAGCAGGGGTCCCTTCCTCCTGCACTCAATGTTTGTGTCTTCAATGGCATGATTCTGCTTGAAACGGGGGGAAGTCCACTCCCAATTCTGTGTGTTTGGGAGCTGTGGCCTGTGAAATTCGATCCTTGGGATCTCTGTGGGTTCTGGTGGACACCCTATCCCCCGTGTTGGGCTTCCGTTTTGCTCTCTGGGCTTACTGTGGAATAAGGCCTGAAACCTTGTCCCTGGCTGGTCAATTGACAAGGGGCTTCAAACCTTCCCGCCCTAGGGTCCAGGCACCCTGACTGTGCATGGCCTCTGGACTGGATTCTTGCTATCGGCACCGGCGGGTTACAACACTGCCCCGGTTCACTTCAGGTTGCCCGTGACTGGATCTCTGTCGCCTGTGGTTCTGCTTTCTGTCTGCCAGCTAGTCCGGTAGTCCAGGAGCCCCAATCCCTTACTCTCCTCCACTTCAACTGTCTCAGCTCAACTCTCTACTTCCAGTCTTGTTCCCTCCCAGAACGCTTCAGGACCCCTAGGTGAGTGCTCCTATCCGCCTGGTCACGCCCTCTGGTGTGACCCTATTGTCATGGGGGGTGACTAGGCTTTACTGGCTGGTGTTGTGTGCCTGGGTGTGGGTTTTGTGCTGGTATGCCAAAGACGATGGAGTCTTGTACCTGAGAGATTTGTACAACCTCTACCACTACCTGATTTTGCCAGAGCCTCACACTTGCCCGCTCAACTGACTATTTCTAGTTCTCTAGGCCTGTAATAAATGTGGTTTATGATACTGGAAAGTATGGCGCTGCCTTTCTTCAGCCTCCCTGGGTCACACTACACACACTCGTAACGTTTACAATGCAAGTCTATGGGGCAAAGTGGAGAAGAACGGCGCCAGATCCTGGAAAAGATGGTGGGAAGTATATATACAGATATAACAGGAAAAAAAAAACTTTACGGTTAGGCATCTAACTAAATCGCACCCGGTTGATTGGAGGAAATGGGTGTAAAAAGTTCTGAAAGACGTCTGGCGTATCAGGCGGGGGCCGTTGACAAGTTTTCCTGACAAAAAGTGTCTACACAGCCAGTTTAGTGGGAAAATGACCCCTATGTGCACACAGAGGCTTTTGGAGAGGATATTTTAAAAATTCTCCTCGTAAAATACAAAATTATAAATGTTTCTCCTCAGAAAAACCGAAAACAGCCGCCTAAAGGTCAAAATAATAAAAAAAAGGCAGTTTGTAAGACAAAAATACACGGTAGAAGGCCACAAAAAAGCTCTGTGGCGGAAAAAAATCTGCATATTTTATGGTAAATATGATATATGGTGTGAACAAAACTCTAGAAAAACTTTGGTACGTGCGTATGTGTTCGTTATTTGAATGTTAATCTTTATTAGTCAGTTGTTCACTGACAGTTCGCAAAGGCTGCCGGGATTTGTAGTGCACGCTTTTACGTCAGACGCCGCGGCTCCCATGATGCCTTTCCCCTTTATATGCTGCTTGTTTTGCCGCGATGGCTCCTGGGAGTTGTAGTCGCGGCCGGCGCCATCCTGCTCGGGGGCCTGTGAGCGGTGTAGTCGGGATTTGGCGGCCGGGGACGTGGCGTCGTTAGGCCGGGAGCACTGAGGCCTCCCTTCCCCACGCAGCCATGTCGCTAGTGAACTACGCCAGCAGTGAGGAGAGCGAGTCGGAGTCAGAGATGGCGCCGGAGTCTTCCGGGGGGCTCCTCTCCAGCCTGCCCACCCCGAGGAAGGACGTCTCTACTGCTGGACAGGCCGAAGCCTCGGGTTTTCCTGCGGCGTACACCCGGCAGTCTCCGGGAGAGCAGGAGCAGCACAGCCCGGGATTCTACGGAATGTACGGCCTCGGTTACCCGCCCGGCTATGGCCCTCCACCCCCGTACGGAGCCCCGGGGTATGGCGGCTTCTCCAGCCTCGGATATGGCCCCACTCCCGCTAACTTTCCTCCCCCTGGTATGACCCTGCCACCCCCACCGGGTGCACATGGTATGCCCCCTCCCCCTCAAGGTGGACATGGTATGCTCCTTCCTCCACCTCACAGTGGACCAGGAATGAACCTTCCGCCTCCGCAGGGGGGTCCCGGAATGAACCTTCCGCCTCTGCAGGGGGGACCTGGAATGAACCTTCCGCCTCCGCAAGGGGGACCTGGAATGAACCTTCCGCCTCCGCAAGGGGGACCTGGAATGAACCTTCCGCCGCCTCAGGGGGGACCTGGAATGAACCTTCCGCCGCCTCAGGGGGGACCTGGAATGAACCTTCCGCCGCCTCAGGGGGGACCTGGAATGAACCTTCCGCCTCTGCAAGGGGGACCTGGAATGAACCTTCCGCCTATGCAGGGGGGTACCGGAATGAGCCTTCCGCCTCCCCAGGGGGGTCCCGGAATGAACCTTCCGCAGGGGGGTCCCGGAATGAACCTTCCGCAGGGGGGTCCCGGAATGAACCTTCCGCAGGGGGGTCCCGGAATGAACCTTCCGCAGGGGGGTCCCGGAATGAACCTTCCGCCTCCGCAGGGGGGTCCCGGAATGAACCTTCCGCCTCCGCAGGTGGGTCCTGGAATGAACCTTCCACCTCAGCAGGGGGTTCCTGGAATGAACCATCCTCCACAGGGGGGTCCTGTAATGAACCTTCTGCCTCCTCAGGGAGGTCCCGGCATGAACCATCTGCCTCCACAAGGGGGTCCCGGAATAAACCATCCACCTTCGCAGGGGAATCCTGGATTGAACCTTCCACCTCCACAGGGGGGTCCCAACATGAATCTGCCCCCACCTCAGGCAGGATCTGGACTACGCTTACACTCTCCCCAGAACACACACGGCCTGAATCTGCCTCCCCCACAGAGTAGCTCTGGCCTAAACTTGCCCCCACCTCACGGCGGTCTTGGTATGCCCCTCCCTCCTCCACACCCACAGTCTGGTAATGGACTCTCCCTACCTCCGCCAATGACGCTCCTGTCGCCGCAGGTTAGTGGGGGGCTGACTCTGCCGCCACCGATCGGTAATCAAGGACTAAACATTCCCCCTCCTCAGCCGTTACCTCCACCCAAAGCCCACGGCCAAGGTGGGAACCTTCCAGAAAATGAAAACTCAAAGCCCAAGAAGCGATCGGAGCCCGTGAAGATCAGCGTCCCTCAGCTGCACGCGGGCGATGTGAGTATTGGGAGGGGTTTTTACATTTTTTTTTTTCCTCATGTTGTTCCTCCTGGAAATGTATGAATAGGCTGAGTCATCCTTGACAGCAATGTTCAACATAAATGCTAGTTCTTAGTTGTCAAAGCATTAGTTTCCAGGAGGAATAACAGAGGAACAGCCCTATGTTAAAGTATAGCAGAGAAAGTGTCCAGAATTGTTTCCTATCTGCCACAATGTTATGTAAGGCCAGAGTGGGGAGGCCCCTGTACATAAGATGTTATCTGGCTGAAAGCCCTAGCTTGTGACGTTTTGGTTTTTTTTCCCCCTCCCTCCGCAGTCGGATTCTGATGAAGATGAGCCGAGCAGGAAGAAGAAGCCGGTCAGCCAGGTACCCCAGCGTTCAGACCACGATAGAAGCGGCAGAGGAGCTGTGTACGGGGCCTCACACTCATGTCTGAGGCCCTCCTTCTCAGTGATAAATGCTGTGTCTCTGGTGCTGTTGCCTCATATGAGCGCAGATTCATTCCGGGCACTAACTTTCCCATTCTACATCTCATTTTCCTCCCTATAGATAGTAAGGGAAGCATTAATATTATTAGGGAGGGCAGTCACTCAGACTACCTAAGTGAGCTGTCCCCCCAATAATGTGAATGCTTTCCTCCCTATCTGTAGTGAATGAGCTGCCCTCCCTGATAATATGAATGCTTTCCTCCCTATCTGTAGTGAATGAGCTGCCCTCCCTGATAATATGAATGCTTTCCTCCCTATCTGTAGTGAGTGAGCTGCCCTCCCTGATAATGTGAATGCTTTCCTCCCTATCTGTAGTGAGTGAGCTGCCTTCCCTAATAATGTGAATGCTTTCCTCCCTATCTGTAGTGAATGAGCTGCCCTCCCTGATAATATGAATGCTTTCCTCCCTATCTGTAGTGAATGAGCTGCCCTCCCTGATAATGTGAATGCTTTCCTCCCTATCTGTAGTTGGTGAGCTGCACTCCCTGAAAATATGAATGCTTTCCTCCCTATCTGTAGTGAGTGAGCTCCTTTCCCTGATACTGTGAATGCTTTCCTCCCTATCTGTAGTGAGGGAGCTGCCTTCCCTAATAATGTGAATGCTTTCCTCCCTATCTGTAGTGAGTGAGCTGCCCTCCCTGATAATATGAATGCTTTTCTCCCTATCTGTAGTGAGTGAGCTGCCTTCCCTAATAATGTGAATGCTTTCCTCCCTATCTGTAGTGAGTGAGCTGCCCTCCCTGATAATATGAATGCTTTTCTCCCTATCTGTAGTGAGTGAGCTGCCTTCCCTAATAATGTGAATGCTTCCCTCCGTATCTGTAGTGAGTGAGCTGCCCTCCCTAATAATGTGAATGCTTTCCTCCCTATCTGTAGTGAATGAGCTGCCCTCCCTGATAATGTGAATGCTTTCCTCCCATCTCTGTAGTGAGTGAGCTGCCTTCCCTAATAATGTGAATGCTTTTCTCCCTATCTGTAGTGAATGAGCTGCCCTCCCTGATAATTCGAATGCTTTCCTCCCTATCTGAAGTGAATGAGCTGCCCTCCCTGATAATGTGAATGCTTTCCTCCCTATCTGTAGTTGGTGAGCTGCACTCCCTGAAAATATGAATGCTTTCCTCCCTATCTGTAGTGAGTGAGCTCCTTTCCCTGATACTGTGAATGCTTTCCTCCATATCTGTAGTGAGTGAGCTGCCCTCCCTAATAATATGAATGCTTTCCTCCCTATCTGTAGTGAATGAGCTGCCCTCCCTGATAATGTGAATGCTTCCCTCCCTATCTGTAGTGAGTGAGCTGCCCTCCCTGATAATGTGAATGCTTCCCTCCCTATCTGTAGTGAGTGAGCTGCCCTCCCTGATAATATGAATGCTTTCCTCCCTATCTGTAGTGAGCGAGCTGCCTTCCCTAATGTGAATGCTTTCCTCCTCCCTAATAATGTGAATGCTTCCCTCCGTATCTGTAGTGAGTGAGCTGCCCTCCCTGATAATGTGAATGCTTCCCTCCCTATCTGTAGTGAGCGAGCTGCCTTCCCTAATAATGTGAATGCTTTCCTCCCTCCCTAATAATGTGATTGCTTCCCTCCGTATCTGTAGTGAGTGAGCTGCCCTCCCTGATAATGTGAATGCTTCCCTCCCTATCTGTAGTGAACGAGCTGCCCTCCCTGATAATATGAATGCTTTCCTCCCTATCTGTAGTGAGTGAGCTGCCTTCCCTAATAATGTGAATGCTTCCCTCCCTATCTGTAGTGAACGAGCTGCCTTCCCTAATAATGTGAATGCTTTCCTCCCTCCCTAATAATGTGAATGCTTTCCTCCCTCCCTAATAATGTGAATGCTTTCCTCCCTCCCTAATAATGTGAATGCTTTCCTCCCTATCTGAAGTGAATGAGCTGCCCTCCCTGATAATGTGAATGCTTCCCTCCCTATCTGTAGTGAGTGAGCTGTCCTCCCTGATAATATGAATGCTTTCCTCCCTATCTGAAGTGAATGAGCTGCCCTCCCTGATAATGTGAATGCTTCCCTCCCTATCTGTAGTGAGTGAGCTGTCCTCCCTGATAATATGAATGCTTTCCTCCCTATCTGTAGTGAGCGAGCTGCCTTCCCTAATAATGTGAATGCTTTCCTCCCTATCTGTAGTGAGTGAGCTGTCCTCCCTGATAATATGAATGCTTTCCTCCCTATCTGTAGGGAGTGAGCTGCTCTCCCTGATGATGTAAATGCTGTCTTCCCTGTCTACATCATGATTGGCCACACTCCCTAATAAATGCCCCCCCCCCCCTCTTTCATCTGTCAGCCATATGCACTAGATTAAGGCACACCCTCTTTTTTTTTTTTTGTTGTTCCTTTCCCCCTTTGATTTTGTTTCCAGGGCTCCAGGGAAGGGTTCGGTTTGTCGTCTTTGCTGCCCCAACCAAAAAACGCTCCCGCCGGAGGAGATTCCAAGCGGCAGCCCCTCCCCTACAACTTCACAAAAAAGGCGTCTGAGGCTCCCAGCGAGCCAAAGCTTCCGAAAATGTCTGCATCCAGACCTAGGCTCAGCGCCAACCCGGAGGTGTCCCACACACCGTCCCCATCCGCCATCAAGGCAGCGGCCAAGAACGCGGCGCTGCAGGTCACCAAGCAGATCACCCAGGAGGAGAACGACGAGGACAGCGACGACGACTTCCGGCAGGGCAACTTCTTCTCCCTGTCGGAAAGCAGCGAAATCCCTCCCTCTCCTTCCGAGGGCTTCACCTACCCGCTGCCTGTTGTGAGTGACGAGAGGCCGCCGACGGTGGACTCCGATGAGCTGCAGAACGACGCAGCAAACGCCCCTTTGGAGTTCAAATCTGCAACCGGTCAAGCACCACAGTGGACGTCCGCGTCCGGAGACGACTACCAGTACAACCAGTATCCGGAGTACTCCAACTCATCAGGGGACACGTACTATCCAGTAGGTGTTTTTATATAACCTATTTAATCTCACAAATATGCTGAGCACTGTATATATGGATCAGAGTAAATGAGTACACCCCCTTTGAAAAGGAAATGTGCTAGTCTACCAAAGGCAAAGAGTGATGGCAGCATCTTCTCCCACTACAAAGCAGTACACCTGTGAATTCATGATCCCATCAATGAAATGAAGCCCCACATAAGAGCACTGACACTACCAGATCTCATTGTAGGCAGCATATGTTTGTCTAAATTCACTTTTCTAAATGCATTTTGTCTTCAGTGAAACCGTGATTTCACACCTGTGTACTGCTTTATGGTATCGTGATTTCACATGTGTACTGCTCTATGGTATCATGATTACCCTGGTGTATTGCTGTTTGGTATCAGGTTTTCACAGGTGTATACTGCTCTATGGTATCGTGATTTTACAAGTGTTCTTCCCTGTGGTATCATGATGTCACAGGTGTACTGCCCTCTGGTATCGTGACTTCCAAGGTGTACTGCCCTCTGGTATCGTGACTTCCAAGGTGTACTGCCCTCTGGTATCGTGACTTCCAAGGTGTACTGCCCTCTGGTATTGTGATTTCACAGGTGTACTGCCCCCTCATATAGTGATTTCACAGGTGTACTGCCCCCTCGTATCGTGATTTCACAGGTGTACTGCCCCCTGGTATCGTGATATCACAGGTGTACTGCCCCCTGGTATCGTCATTTCACAGGTGTACTGCCCTCTGGTATCGTGACTTCCAAGGTGTACTGTCCTCTGGTATCGTGACTTCCAAGGTGTACTGCTCTCTGGTATTGTGACTTCCAAGGTGTACTGCTCTCTGGTATCGTGACTTCCAAGGTGTACTGCCCTCTGGTATCGTGACTTCCAAGGTGTACTGCCCTCTGGTATCGTGACTTACAAGGTGTACTGCCCTCTGGTATTGTGACTTCCAAGGTGTACTGCTCTCTGGTATTGTGACTTCCGAGGTGTACTGCTCTCTGGTATCGTGACTTCCAAAGTGTACTGCCCTCTGGTATCGTGACTTCCAAGGTGTACTGCCCTCTGGTATCGTGACTTCCAAGGTGTACTGCCCTCTGGTATCGTGACTTCCAAGGTGTACTGCCCTCTGGTATCGTGATTTCACAGGTGTACTGCTCTTTGACATATGATTTCACAGGTGTACTGTTCTGTAATTAAAAAGCTGCTCCCATCACACCGTGCCCTTGGTAGATGAGCACTTTTTCAACATGACAGTGATCCAAAACATATATTTCTGAAGAACAGGGTACTAGTTATTCAGTGGCCAATGTGAACCCAACTGAACACCTATGGGGAATTCTGAAGAGACGAGTAGTCTTCACTCCCCATCCAGGATCTATGAAATGTTGGAAATTGTTCTTGCGTTTAGTGAGATATTAACATCTTACTTTTCAAAGTGGGTGTACTCATTTATGCTCATGCGTCAAAGCTTGATAAGGTAGTTATACACAGATATTGCACATCGCCTGTGTGTTGATATAGATCATGACGCCTTTGGGCTCCGCTCATAATCACAATGATTGTTGTCTCCCACAGCAGGGTTATTACGGCAGCGGTTATTACCAGGAGCAGGAACAGGCGTCTTCCACGCAGCGAGACGGCGCCACCAGCGACTCATTCATGGACGATGAAGCGGTAAGATTTTGAAATTAGTCTGACCTGACGACCTGTCGGACCCCCACACATCCTGAGGCTGCACCAGTTTGATGTGGAGTCGCCCTTTAAAGTCTTATCCTGCATTATGGCACTGAATCCATCTAATGGCGCACACCCCGCCGTAACACCCATATGTCTGGTGCAGGGAAAATGCTAAATGGGTCATGGCGCCACGTCGGCACCGCTGGATCGGCGACTATACCCCACGATCGTAAAGTCTTAGCATCCCCTGACAAAAAGTATTGCTACTAATATTATGGTCGTTCCTATCACAGTCCTCTTCGTTATTGCAGTTTAAACGGCTCCAGGGTAAGAGGAACCGGGGAAGGGAAGAAATTAATTTTGTGGAAATCAAAGGCGACGACCAGCTAAGCGGTAACCAGCAATGGCTGACCAAAGCCCTGACCGAGGAGAAGAGCATGAAGTCGTTCAGCAAGGTAATCCTTCACTGATGGCTTGGGACGACCCAGTCCCGCTAGGCTTGGTTTTAAATGGAACCATTAAGGGTGCAGGTGATTCAAGGGCACCTATTTTATTTTTTTTCTTCACCCATTTTAGAAAAAAGGAGAACAGCCGACGGGACAGCAGAGGAGGAAGCACCAGATCACCTACCTGATCCACCAGGTGAGTTACGGGCCTGTCCAGGATCTGGAGGTTATGTTCCTCATACGTTCTCCATGCTTTACTCTATGGCTAACTTATCCAGAACTCTCAAGGGGGCTAAGCTACCTCAAAATCTTCATTGGCATCATGCAGTCCTGTTGTGTTGGTAAAGTAAACACATCGGCACCTAAGCATTGACTATGGAAATACCATTGTCAACCGGCACCCATCGTCCGCGGAGTCATATCAGCTCCTGAGCCTATTCTATAGATGTGCAGCCAAACTTCTCTGTACATGTAGAACTGGTATATGGCACATACATGATACTTGCCCCATGCATGCACAGTTTTTTCCTCAGTGACTTTCCAGATCCATTGGCAGAGAGAACTTTTTTAAAGGGGTTATTTTCATTTTTATATATGAATACACTGTGTTCCAAATTATTATGCAAAAAGAGTTTAGGAGTGATAAGGTCAGACATTTTTTGTTTGTCATTTACACTCATTGCTGGTGATGTGTGTCAGGGCTCTTTATATCACTGAAAGCAATTGCAGATACCTGTGCACATTAGTTTGGCCGGGTGTGTCCAAATAAAGGTAAGACGACTTAAGAAGGCTGTTCCACATTATTAAGCAGCCTACATTTTTTGCCAAAATGGGAAAGAAAAAGGCTGTGTCGGCTGCTGAGAAGCAACAAATTGTGGAGTATTTAGGTGAAGGCATGACTACAATCAACATTGCCAAGACACTTCACTGTGATCATCACACAATCAAGAAGGATCTAGCTGATATCCAGCACACGCGTGTGCGCGCTGATGAGGAAAAATTGAGGACTCTTTCCAACAGGCAATTGCGTCAGGTTAAAAGAGCTGCTGCTAAAATGCCTTGTCATAGCAGCAGGCAGGTTTTTGAAGCTGCTGGTGCCTCCAACATCCCCCGAACAAGAAGATGCAGGGTCCTTCAGAGGTTTGCAGCTGTGCGTAAGCCATCCTGTTGCCACCTCTATCCACTGCACACGAGCAGAAACTGTTCCAGTTGGCCAAACGATACATGAAGACTGACTTCCAAACTGTTTTGTTCACCGATGAGTGCCGTGCAATGCTCGATGGTCCAGATGAATGGAGTGGAGGATGGCTGGTTGATGGACACCCCATGAAAACACGGCTAAGGCGCCAACAAGGAGGAGGTGGAGTAATGTTTTGGGCTGGAATCATGGGGAGAGAGATTGTCGGCCCCTTTAGGATCCCTGAAGGGGTAAAAATGAACTCCATAATCTGTGTGGAGTTTCTAAAACAGCACTTCGTGCCATGGTTAAGGAGGAAGAACCGTGCATTCCGCAGCAAGATCATTTTCATGCATGATAATGCACCGTCTCATGCTGCAAATAACACATCTGCATCTCTGGCTGCTATGGGCATAAAAGAGGACAAACTTATGGTGTGGCCACCATGTTCCCCTGACCTCAACTCCATTGAGAACCTCTGGAGAATCATCAAAAGGAGTGTCTATGATGGCGGGAGGCAGTTCACATCTAAGCAACAGCTCTGGGAGGATATTCTGTCCACATGCAAAACAATTGAAGCACAAATTATCCAAAAACTGACAAATTCAAGGGACGAGAGAGTTCAGAAGCTTCTTTCAAACAAAGGGTCCTATGTGCAAATGTAACATCACCTAGAATTAAGTTTTGGCTTGAAAACTGTTTGATTTCATTTTGTAATAAGCTGATAATGCTTATAACTTCACAATTCACAATTTTGTTTTTCAAAATAAAAAGGTTGAAAACTCTGCTGTGCATAATAATTTGGAACATACATTTTAAGTGCATTTTGAGTGTTTATTATTTTTAAAAATATACTGTTTTCATAGGCAGTTTGATCAAAAACATTTCAATTATACTCGAATAGTAGATGACTGGAAAATAACTGACTGCAATTCAAAAAGTTAATTTAGGAAAATATGAAAAAAAAAATTGCATAATAATTTGGAACACTGTATTGTCAGATAGGGCTTGTAAAAGCACTTTTGCAATTTATTGCTTGTTAAAAATTTGAAACCGTTCTTGAGATATTAGAATTTTCGTTTATAGCTTGTTGCCTAGGCGACAGAGTTCCGCTGCTTTCTAGCTTGTAACCACTGCCAGTGTACCACTGTGTAGCATACTGTGTCGCTCTCCAAGGCAACCAACTGGAAACAAAAGAAAAATGTTAATATCTCAAAAACGTCTAAAAATTTTAACAAGAAGTAAATTGCAAAAGTGCTTGTTTTTACCAGCACTATCTGACTATACCCATTTGTGAAAATGGGATTGAACCCTTTAAATCCCTTCACGACCATGGACGGATATATCCGTCATGGAGCGTGTCCAGTTAAGCCCCGCCCCCTGCCGCGGGCAGGCGGCGGCGGTCGGCACACATCAGCTGTTTTCAACAGCTGACGTGTGCCTGCTAGCCGCGGGTGGAATCACTTCCATCCGCGGCCATTAACCCCTTAAATCTCGCTGCCAAAGTCTGGCAGCAAGATCTAAATGCGCGCGGCCATGTTTTTTTCTTATCGCCGCCCCCACCGGAAGTCACGTGCGTGAACACGTGACTTTCTGTGGTTGTCATGTGGTGACGCCTGCAGCTATGAAGTTTCACTTTCGTTTTCCGTCGGCCGCGAGCAGAGAGAAACAGAAAGTGAATCTGCTGTTTACAGCTGTACAGCTGTGATCAGCAGATAGATAAGAGCGATCGGATTGCTGATCGCTATAGCCCCCTAGGGGGACTAGTAAAATAAAAAAAAAGTTTTTAAAAAAAAAAAACAACCTAAAAATTCAAATCACCCCCCTTTCCCCCCATTGAAAATGTAAGGGTTAAAAAATAAATAAATATACACATTTCATATCGCCGCGTTCAGAAATGCCCAATCTATCAAAATATAAAATCAATTAATCTGATTGGTAAACGGCGTAGTGGCATCAAAATTCCAATCGCCAAAATTACGTTTTTTGGTCGCCGCAAGTTTTAAGCAAACGGCAATAACAGGCGATCAAAACGTAGCATCTGCGCAAAAATGGTACCATTAGAAACGTCAGCTCCAGATGCAAAAAATAAGCTATCACTGAGCCATAGATCCCAAAAAATGAGAACGCTACGTGTTTCGGAATATGGCACAAAACGTGCGCCACTTTTATTGGACAAACCTGTGAATTTTTTTTAACCTTTTGGATACAAGTAAATCTATACATGTTTGGTGTCTACAAACTCGCACCAACCTCAGGCATCATACCCACACAACATCAGTTTTATCATATAGTGAACACTGTGAATAAAACATCCCAAAAACTATTGTGCCATCACACTTTTTTTGCAGTTTTTCCACACTTGGATTTTTTTTGCTGTTTTCCAGTACACTATATGGTAAAACTTATGATTTCATTTAAAAGTACAACTCGTCCCTCAAAAAACAAGCCCTCATATGGCAAGATTGATGGAAAAATAAAAAAGTTACGGCTCTCGGAAGAAGGGGAGCAAAAAACAAGAACGCAAAAACGGAAAGTACCCCGGGGCTGAAGGGGTTAAAGGGACCTCACACTTTAAATTTCCGTGTCTCTTCCAGGCTAAAGAGCGGGAACTGGAACTGAAAAACACCTGGTCGGAGAATAAGATGAGCCGGCGGCAGACGCAAGCAAAATATGGGTTTTGATGCCCTTCTTTCCATGGCGGCTGGGTGAGGTTTGGTTCCCAGTGTTGAAAAGCCAGATTCCGGTTATTGCTAAGTGGACAGACCTACAGTCTTACCGCTCCTCACTTGCTTGTGTCATCTACAGACTATGGAAGAACTCCAACCTTTATTAATGTGATTAGCATTAACTTCTGAAATGCCAGACTGTTAAATATTTTTTTTTTTTCGGCTTCTGGCTGGAACTGAAAGCGTTTACTTGTATAATGTGTATATGAGAAGACTCGGCCCGACCGGTAAAGGACTTTTCCACACCCTCTGAGTTTTATTTTTTTTTTTCCCTGAGTGTCACAGGTAGTTTGGGTCTTGCCTGCAGATCTCCCATCGAGGACCTCTCGTGTTGTCGGAGGCAACCATTTTGTGGGGTCAATATAAATACGCTCGAGATCCTACTTATACTTTGCATGGATGACTTATCATCAGACTTGTAGATATCAGGGGGGTTGGGTTTCTCGGCAGTGCTGGAATACTGTGCTGATATGCCCCGGGATATCAGTGTGTGCATCTAAGGTAGTAATAGTTCTTGCTCCTGCATTGTGCATGTGCCAGAATTGGAAGCGGAGGTCCTACACGGGATGTACTTTTCCAGTGATCCCAAAGAGCTGACATTCTGTATGGATGCGCTGTTTTCTCCCCTCACATATGCGCCTACGAGCACATGCCAGAACTGATAGATGACGTCACATGCGCAATGTAACAGGGTGTACTTTTTTTAGATAGTTTTAAATGAGTTTGTGTCTTAAATTCAAGAGTGGATGCTTATGATTGCGCATGCGCCAGTAAAAAAAAACAAAACAAAGCACATGAGCAGTGGAGCAGCTTTGCCGCAAGCTGTAATTATGTAAATTCCTGCTCTTATGATATTAGGACAGGTAACACGCTGCTTCACTGCACATGTGCCAGGACTTGACATAAGCAAGATATGTTTTCCTAGCATTGGGATATGTTGGTGTCCTGTGCAGACAGTCTTGGATTCCATTGCGCACGTCTATAAAATTTGGACATGTATCTACTGCTCTATTGCGCATGCGTCAGAATTGATAGACAATGGTGTATGTGTGGTTATGACCTGGCGTCTTGTGCAGAAAATTCCCCTGGATTTCTATGCTTACACCAATGAATCAAGGACAAGTACCCACTATTTAACTGCGCATGTGCCGGAAACGGAAGACTGACACATGCACAGCGAAGAGGGCTGTACATTTTCTCAGCACTGACATAGACCTGAAAGGACGTGCTCTTGAATGCTAGCGCATGAAACGGAACAAGTACCCATTGCGCATGCACCAGAAATGGAAAACAGGCAGATGCAGTGAAGCAGGCTGTACTTTTCCTCCGCGCTGACATGGAGCTGAAATTGTACAAGGATATACTCCTGAATGCTAGTGCGTGCCTCCATTAAACTAGGACAAGTATCCATTGCGCATGCGCCAGAAATGGAAGACAGGCGCAGTGAAGCAGGCTGTACTATTTCTCAGCGCTGACATGGAGCTGAAATTGTGTAAGGACATGCTTCTGTATGCTAGCGTGTGCCTCCATTAAACTAGAACAAGTAGCCATTGCGCATGCTCCAGAAACTGAAGACAGGCGCATGCTCAGTGAAGCAGACTGTACTTTTCTCATCATGGACATCGAGCTGAAATTGTACAAGGACCTGCTTCTGAATGCTAGTGCGTGCCTCCATGAAACTAGAACAAGTACCCATTGCGCATGCGCCAGAATTGAAGGACAAATAGTCATGCACTTAGACGTGGGGTGTATTTTTCTAGCATTGCCAGAAGCTGGTGTCTTTTGCTCTTAGATTCTAGTGAATACATTATGAATCTAGGGCAAGTAGCTGCTTCACTGTGCATGCGCAGGAGCTAGAAGACGGCAGCGCATGCGCAGGAGCTAGAAGACGGCAGCGCATGCGCAGGAGCTAGAAGACGGCAGCGCATGCGCAGGAGCTAGAAGATGACAGCACGTGCGCAGGATTTTTGAGGCTTGGAAAAATCATACCTTTTACTAAAGTTGAATGTGTTTCTCTGACCATAAAGAAATATCCCTGGATGGTCAGATGCTGCTGACGCCCTGCCCTGGTGACACCACAGATGTCGCCTTGGGAAGGGCATGAACTAACTTACTGAACTAAAAAGCTATTTTGTTATGTGAACTTATGTAAATAATCCGAACTGTGTATATATATACATACATATATATATATTTTCAAGTTTTGCGCCCCCTTTTACCCCCAATAGCTTTTGTCTAATTCAGAAGGGTTAATTTCCTGGAAGACCTGTGGTTTCAATATTAAAAATATAGTTAGGATGGAGACTCTAATAAAGTGTTAATTGAAAGGTGCTGATATTTAAAGGGGCTCTGATTTCAATGAATATATTGCTGTAGAATATAATTTTATTGGCAGACTGTACAAAAAATGACAAACGTGAAGTCCGAAAAGCAAAAGGTTACAGATGAGAGAAAAAAAAAAGAAATGAATGAAAATACAACAGGTAAGCACTACCTATGCTCTGCAGCAAGGTGGCAGTATAGTCACATATTTGCAGCTCAATCAAGGAAAAAGCAGATCTGTATTAAATGTCATATTTACAAGCTATATACATAGATATAATTGCTGCTTTGCAGATTTTATTTATTTATTTATTTATTTATTTATTTATTTATTTGGTCTGTTTTTGCAAATTTGTGGCTGAAAACGATCAGCAGGGTCTAGGCAGCCTAATATTTCTGTATAAAGTGGATATTTCTTTCCAGGAGGTCAGTCGTGGGAACATCATCTGGCTTTTCTTCCTGCGTTCTTTGATGTGGGTATGCATTTTTCGGGAATCTTTTCATAGATGTTCTCATCTAGATCTGACTGACCCTGACCTCTTCCATACATTGGGTCATCTAGCTGTATAGTAGCCTGCGGCTTCATCTGTAGAAAAAAAAAATGGAAACAGATATTTTTTTGTTTACAAAACCCTCAGTCAGTACATGTATTGATTACTCACACAAACTAGGGATTCTTATCTCAATTCTTTAGTTGTTAGTTGAAAATGTCTCACCAATTTTCAATGATGTAGGGCTTTTCTGCTGCTTCTGATTATCTATTTTTATATATATATATATATATATATAATAAATATGTATATATATGTATATATATATATATATATATATATATATATAATTATAGATAGATAAAGTATTAATATATATATTATTAATATATAATTTATAATATAAATATATATTAATAATTATGTATTAATATATATATATATTATATTATATTATATAATATTTTTATATTATATATATTATGACAGCACACTTCTGGCTACATCAGCACGCTCTGCTTTCCCACTCCCATTTCTTAGTTTAATTGGACATTTAAACTTCATTTTTTTCATGGTCCAACTACAATTCCCATTCTAACCAAGAGGTCTTTTGTTTTGAACTGACAACCATTTATTTCCCTTTGAGGCTAAGGCCATGTGCCCATGGGAGACATCAGACTTTTCTGCAGGTATTTCCGCAGGTTCACGCAGCAACTCCCCGGAATCCGCAGCTATCCATTGATGCGGTATTTCTGCGGAATTGTTACGGTAAACCTGCAGATTTTGTGTGGAATTCTGCCCTATCTCCATAGTGGAAAGGCAGGAAAGCCTCAGATAATTCCGCCTGAATAATTGACATGCGGTTACGTGCGGCTGCAGGACATCCGGAGCCGCAAATACCGCAGCATTGATAAAGCACTCCCCAAATCCCATAGGATAACATGGGGAGTGTCTGTACTTGCGTAAATCTGCGGATTTATCTGGAAAATCTAGAAAATCCGCGGGTTTTCCACGGCAAAATCAGCAGTTACTTTCTCCTGTAGGCAACTGGCCTAATAGTTTGTCTGGACACCCATAAATGGATTCTGTGGTCTATGTACGTACTGTCTAGAACAGATAGGTGAATGTGCATTTAATGATAGCGGAGGCGGGGATAGGAGGTTGTACATGAGATTGTGGAGAGGGATGGTGGAGTATCACACAGATGGTACAAAGGGAGGAAAGAACATACAGGGTGAGATGGAATAAGTAAATATTTCCTGCCATTTTTCCGCCGTGCAGTCTGCAAATTTCCTTCATATAGCTGGTTATTCTGTTGCTATTGGCATAGCTCTGGGACAGCACACAGCTCTTAGACCTGATATGACTCTCTTCTCGATCTCTTCCATTTTACAATGTTAGAAATAGTAGGGAGGACAACGAGGTCTGAAAAAAAGTAGTGTCGGGATGGAGGAGATCACACTGGAAATAGGGAGCAGACGATGTTTCTTTTGATAGTCTGTGTGATCTTCCCTCCCTGATCCCTAGTTTAGCTTGGACTGTATGCCACTCCCTTCCCCTACAATGTGCCAAGAGTCCTCTACTTTTTCTCTACACTAAAGTCACATCCTGAATAATCTCTCCTTTTGTCTGTGTGCTTTGCTCTATAGCTACAGCTTGTATGATCTGCCCTCCATGATAACTTGAACGCTTTCCTTCCTCTCCAGTCTGATTTTAATCTTTATATAACTCTTCCCACCCTGTCAAATACTTTTAAAAATGATGAAGGATGTAAAAAGACTATACGGATGGCCACAGTAAACTTTTTTCTCTTTCGACAGTCTTTGTAATTTGCCTTTCCCGATAACTTGGATGCTTTCCTTCTTTCCTAAACTTTTACAACCTCTTCCCATTTTCTGCATTTAGCTATAACAGAGTGAAATTAGGGAACACTGAACAGAGCAGTATGCTTTCCTCCATAACTGTAGCAGCAGTGAGGTGGAAGAGGTTGAAAACTAAGAGGGTGAATGAGGAAAGCATCTAAGTTATCATGGAGGGCAGATCACACAAACTGTAGATATGAACACTATGCTTTTCTCCTTGTCTGTGTTGTTTCTACATCCTACTTCATTTTTTTTCTCAATGTCAGAAATAGCAGGATGGGAAGAGAACTTTATAAATGGATCACACTGGAGGGCGAGGAAAGCATCCAAGTTATCATGGAGGGCAGAGCACACAAACTGTAGATATGAACACTATACTTTTCTCCTTGTCTGTGTTGTTTCTACATCCTACCTCATTTTTTTCCTCAGTGTTAGAAATAGCAGGATGGGAAAAGAACTTTATAAATATATCAGACTAGAGGGCGAGGAAAGCATCCAAGTTATCATGGAGGGCAGATCATATAAACTGTTGATAGGAACAGTATGCTTTCCTACTTGTCGGTGATGTACCCTCTACTAAACACTTACGTTAGATTTTGCGAAATGCCCCCTCCTGGCGTCCTCTTGGGGCACTGCACTTGACTTGCGAGAGCGAAATGATGAATGGAAAGCCGTGGTCTTTTGTTTTACGGGTTTGGTTGCAGGATTAGGAAGAGTAGCAAGTCCAGCATGACGATTCATGGCGGCTCGGGACTTACAAGATGTAATAGCATTTACAGCTACCTCGCTATAAACATTGTCCAGATTGTCCTTACAGGATCCTCGGCCTACAGCGTAAAAGGCTATGGGCTCGCTGACTTTACCACTCTCTTTTCTTGGTTCATCGAAGAAAGCTGCCTCTGTGTACGTATGCATCTCTTCTGAAGGGTCGTATGGAGGGGTTACTGAACGAGACACCTTTACATCACTTCCATCATCCCCTGAATGCTGCCTAACCGGTGCGGAGGTGAAGAGCGGGTCACGGTTCTGTGGACTTGGGATTGGGCCTTTCCTAAGCTTTGCTGGGAGCTTTCTTACAGCTGAAGGTGAGGCATATTCCACCTGTGCCAAAATATGGAAAAAAATATATTGCAATTGTGTACTTTTTGAACTTCACAGTAAAGGTACAACCAAACGAGGCAGCTGAGCCCTTGTGGTCAAAACTCTCCCATATGCTGTACTCCGCTTTCTTCATCAGTGACATAGACTTTGAACGGAGCAGTAGGGCGCATGTGCGATCAATCTACTTTTGGCTAGGAGTTGTTGATGTGGTAGATGGTCCTACATGTGCCCTTTTGTTCCATTCTAATTTTTTATCACAAAAGATATGAGGATCGCTAAGTGTAGATCTGCTCTTGGCTATCATCATTAGTTCCTTAGACTATAAACAGAATTCTACGGCGCATGCGCAATCACAAGGATTGTGTAACCAGTCCCATGTATTCCTTGCTGCTCTGTTCCTAGTCTATGGTACTAAAGATGTGACACTGATGTTCAGTGCTCCTGTAGGCGATCATCAGTGCTATAATCTTTGAATGGAGTGTTATTGCGCATGCGCATCACATCTACTTTTGGTTAGGAAGGGAAGCTAGTCCCACATTTAACTTGCTGGTCCTTTTAAACTATGGCAGTGAAGATATGAAGACAGCTGAGTGCAGGGCTGCTCTCGACTATCACATCAGCAAGATAGGCTTTGAATGGAGCCGAAGAACACATGCGCAATAACATCTACTTTATGCCAGTGATAGTTGAGGTTGTAGATGGTCTCATCTGCCCGTCTGCTTCATTCTAATCTGTCTTACTAAAGATAGGACGATGGCAAAGTTCAGTGCATGTGCCATAGACTTTGCACATGCGCCATAGCACTCAGTTCAATCACGTCTGCTTCTGGGCAGCACTATGGTGCTGCTGGTCCTACATGCACCATTCCATTCTGCTGTAAGTTCAGCGCTGCTCTCCACCATCATAATCAGTGCGCATGCGCAATAACATCTACTTTATGCCAGGAATAGTTGATGTTGTAGATGGTCTCGCATGTGCCTGTCTGCTCCATTCTAATCTTTCTCACTAAAGATATGAGAATAGCAAAGTGCAGTGCATTTGTCATTGACTTTGCGCATGCGCCGTAGCATTCAGTTCAATCACGTCTGCTTTTGGGCAGCAGGAGATTATGGTGCAGCTTTTCCCACATGCGCCATTCCATTCTACTGTAAGTCTATGGCACTGAAGTGCAGCGCTACTCTCCACTATCACGATCAGTGCCATACACTTGGAACGGAACGACAGGGCACATGCGCGATCACGTCTACTTCAGACCAAGATGAGTTGATGATGATGAAGATGTCACATGGTCTTTGTCACTCCATTCTAAGTATATTACACTGAAGATATGAGAATAGCGGAGTGTCCTCATCTGTGCTATTCACTTTCGGTGGAGGGCCATCGGCGCATGCGCTAGCAGCCCCTCCATTGATCTTTATTCTGTGCCCAGTCTAGCAATCGGTGGGAGCCCCATCATTAAAATCCACCGAGATCCAATGTTCTTTATGTAGAACCACAATATCCCTTTAAGAGTTTTATAATGTAATTTCTATACATGGACGCTATAGAGGATCGTTATATAACATTACCTGTATTTTATCTTCGCAGATTAGTTTATTCCTTTCTTTCGGAGAAGTGCATAATAGGGTCGCGGGATCTGGTGTTGCCGAGTTCTGTTTACTGATCCTGGAATACATCTGTCCTTCTTGCGGGTTGTGTTGTGACGAGTCGGGGACATTCTGCCTTAAAGGGTTCTGTAAAGCATGCAGATGACGCTATACTGTGTGTATAAATGCCCGAGGAAGGATATGCAAATTAGCTCTTCTCCAAGCGGAAGAAAGTGTTCTGGGTCTTCCAGAGAAGCCGATTATTCCTTTTCCACTATTGCTAATAGATCTTTAACTAAAAATGCAGAAAACGTCCAATAGATGGCACTAGAGAGTTGTCTTTGCCATGGGTGAGATCTAATTTGCATATTTTCCTATGGAGCATTGCCTATATGTACAAGATCTCAAGAATAGCATATGTTAAAATGAGTATTTCTTTTCGCTCCTAATTGGGAGACCCAGACAGTGGGTGTATAGCTACTGCCTCTGGAGGCCGCACAAAGAACTACACTTAAAAGTGTAAGGCCCCTCCCCTTCTGGCTATACACCCTCCCGTAGGAGTACGGATTCCTCAGTTTTAGCTTTGTGCGAAGGAGGTCAGACACGCACGCATAGCTCCATTGTTTTTAGTCAGCAGCAGCTGCTGACTATGTCGGATGGAAGAAAAGAGGGCCCATACAGGGCTCCCAGCATGCTCCCTTCTCACCCCACTGTATGTCGGAGGTGTTTGTAAGGTTGAGGTACCCATTGCGGGTACGGTGGCTGGCGCCCACATGCTGATTCCTTCCCCATCCCTTTTTACAGGGCTCTGGGTGAAGTGGGATTTACTGGTCTCCAGGCACTGAGACCGTGCTCCATCTACAGCCCCTGGAGAAGATGCTGGATGGAGCGGAGTACATCAGGGACATGGCCCTGCTTCCTCAAGGTACTCTGTGTCCCCGTGCATTTGGCGCTCACACCGCAGCATGCTGGGTGTTGTAGTGCGCCGGGGACATCAGCGCTGCGGCGCTTGTGCCATGGCCTCATTCAGCTCGCTGAAGCAGGCACACTTTTGGGGAACGGTCGCGCCGGCCGCTGGGACTGCGGCGCGGCTGGCACTTGTGGTGCGCCGGGGACTTCAGCGCGGGCCGCGCTTTTACGGCGGCCGCGCTGATAACTCGAGTCCCCGGCTTTTGCGGCCTAGTTCCGTTCGTTCCCGCCCCCAGACCTGCCAGTCAGGAGAGGGGCGGGACGCTGGTCAGTGCATCAGCGCTGAGGGCTGGAGTCGTTTTTACATACTCCAGCCCTCACAATAGGCACAGAGGGGACACTGTTTCCCGCACTTTTGTTTGGGAACTCCCACGGGCCGCCCCTCTCCACAGACGCCGGCAGCCATTCCTGCTGACACGCTGAACTACAGAGGGGAGCCGGGGAGACCCAGACAAGGAATTCTGCGCCTCTTACCCGCTATTCAGCGGGCGGTAAGCAGCCCTCTGGGCTCACCCCCTCTTGTGCCAGTAGTAATCTTAGTATTTTGTTCCTGCAAATACTTTGTACTGCATAGCGCTGGTCGCCCTTTGGCTATAGACTCTCTCACATTGCAGAGAGCCAACAGCATGTCGTCCACAAAACGCAAGGGTGCCAAGGCACAGACATTATATGCTTCCTGTACCGCATGTGGGACTTTTCTACCGGCAGGCTCCACTGACCCCCATTGTGTGCAGTGCTCGGCCCCTGCGGCACTTGCACAGTCGGGACCTCTGCTGGACGTGACCCAGGGTGTACCACCTGTGAATGCTGTCCAGGTGACAGGAACTGAGTTTACGGCTTTTGCTGACAGAATGTCTCTCACTATGTCACAAATTCTTGACACATTGCGAGCTAGGCCTGTACTTCAGGCCACGGACACTGTGCAATCATTGCCCCCTGGTCCCCCTCAGCTGAATTACTTCCAAGCTCCGGGACGGGCACATACACCTCAGGGTGAAGACTCTGACTCGGACGATGGCCCCAGGCAACCTAAGCGGGCTCGCTATGAGGGGCCTTCACATTCATCTCAATGGTCAGGATCCCAGCGAGATGAATCTATGGGTGATGAGGCGGACGTAACTGATCAGGATTCTGATCCTGGGACCGCTCTCAATCTAGATACACCAGATGGTGACGCCATAGTTAATGATCTTATAGCGTCCATCAATAAGATGTTAAATATTTCCCCACCAGCTCCTCTTGTAGAGGAGTCAGCTTCGCAGCACGAGAGAATCCATTTCAGATATCCTAAGCGTACATTAAGCACTTTTCTGGACCACGCTGACTTTAGAGACGCAATCCAGAAATCCCACGCTTATCCGGAAAGGCGTTTTTCTAAACGGCTTAAAGATACACGCTATCCTTTTCCCCCTGAGGTGGTCAAGGGTTGGACCCAGTGTCCAAAAGTGGATCCTCCAATTTCCAGGCTTGCAGCTAGATCCTTGGTTGCAGTTGAAGATGGAGCGGCACTTAAAGATGCCACTGACAGGCAGATGGAGCTCTGGCTGAAATCCATCTATGAAGCTATTGGAGCGTCGTTAGCGCCATCTTTTGCTGCCGTATGGGCACTCCAAGCTATCTCAGCCGGGCTTGTGCAAGTCGACTCAGTCACACGTGCATTTGCCCCGCAGGTAGCACCATTGACCTCGCAAATGGCGGCATTCGCGTCGTACGCGATTAATGCTGTTCTTGACGCTACAAGCCGCACGGCAGTGGCGTCAGCCAACTCCGTTGTTTTGCGTAGGGCCCTGTGGTTGAGACACTGGAAGGCAGATTCTCATTCCAAGAAGTGCTTAACCAATTTGCCTTTTTCTCGTGACCGATTGTTTGGAGAGCGTTTGGATGAAATCATCAAACACTCCAAGGGTAAGGACTCATCCTTACCGCAACACAGACAAAACAAACCCCAACAGAGGAGGGGTCAGTCTGGTTATCGGTCCTTTCGAGGACCGGGCAGGTCCCAATTCTCCTCGTCAAAAAAGACTCAAAAAGATCAGAGACGCTCAGATTCTTGGAAGTCTCAGTCACGCCCAAAAAAGACAGCCGGAGGAACCGTTGCCAAGACGGCGTCCTCATGACTTGCAGTCTCCGATTCCCACACCCTCGGTCGGTGGGAGGCTTCCCACTTTGGCGACATTTGGCTGTCACGCGTCAAGGACCGTTGGGTGAGGGATATTCTGTCTCACGGGTACAGGATAGAGTTCAGTTCTCGTCCGCCAACTCGTTTCTTCAGAACTTCTCCACCACCAGACCGAGCCGATGCTCTGTTGCAGGCGGTGGCCGCTCTAAAGGCGGAAGGAGTGGTGACCTCCGTCCCTCTTCAGGAACAAGGTCACGGTTTTTACTCCAATCTGTTTGTGGTCCCAAAAAAGGACGGATCGTATCGACCCGTCCTGGATCTAAAGTTGCTCAACAGACACGTAAAAGTCAGGAGGTTCCGGATGGAATCCCTACGCTCCGTCATAGCCTCAATGTCTCAAGGAGATTTTCTAGCATCAATAGATATCAAAGATGCGTATCTCCACGTGCCGATTGCGCCAGAGCATCAGCGTTTCCTACGCTTCGTCATACACGACGAACACCTGCAGTTCGTAGCGTTACCTTTCGGTCTGGCAACAGCCCCCCGGGTCTTCACCAAGGTCATGGCAGCAGT